>NC_140214.1:46979175-47579175 GCF_951802725.1 Rutilus rutilus
AATTTTGAGATCGCAATAGACGTGACGGACTATAATGCGTTAAGAGCTCGCTCAAGTACTGCGGAGCTAAACCATTTAGTGCTTTGTAAGTGATCAGCAATATTTTAAAATTGATGCGATGTTTAATAGGGAGCCAGTGCAGTTTTGACAGAACTGGGCTAATATGGTCATACTTCCTGGTTCTGGTAAGAACTCGAGCTGCTGCGTTTTGGACCAGCTGTAGTTTGTTTATTAAGCGTGCAGGGCAACCACCCAGTAGAGCATTACAATAATCTAGCCTTGATGGCATGAACGCATGAACAAATTGTTCCCCATTTCTTCAATGAGAGCATATGGCGTAATTTATATATATTTTTAAGATGGAAAAATGCAGTTTTACAGATACTAGACACGTGACTTTCAAATGAAAGATTGGTATCAAAGAGCACACCCAGGTTCCTAACCGACGACGAGGACTTGACAGAGCAGCCATCAAGTGTTAGACAGTATTCTAGATTATTACGTGAGGAAGTTTTTTGTCCAATAATTAGAATCTCTGTTTTTTCAGAATTTAGAAGTAGGAAATTACTAGTCATCCAGTTTTTTATATCAGCTATGCATTCCGTTAATTTTGTGAAATGGTAAGTTTCATCTGGGCTTAAAGAAATATAGAGCTGAGTATCGCCGGCATAACAGTGAAAGCTAATTCCACGTTTCCTAATGCTAATGGTAGTATGTACAGAGTGAACAGCAACGATCCTAGTACTGAGCCTTGTGGTACGCCATACTGAACTTGTGATCGATGAGACATCTCTTCATTTACTGCTACAAATTGATAATGGTCAGATAAGTATGATTTAAACCATGCTAGTGCAATTCCACTAATGCCAACATAGTTTTCTAGTCTATTTAAAAGAATGTTGTGGTCAATGGTGTCAAATGCAGCACTAAGATCGAGTAACACTAATAGAGAGATACAACCACGATCAGATGATAAGAGCAAATCATTTGTGACTCGAGAGCTGTCTCGGTACTATGGTACAGTCTAAAAATCTGAAAACTGAAACTGAAAATCCTTGCAGATATCATTTCTTTCAAGAAAGGAACACAGTTGTGAAGATACTGCCTTTTCTAGTATCTTTGACAGAAAAGTTAGATTCGAGATCGGCCTGTAATTGACTAATTCTGTAGGATCTTCTTGCCTGTATCTTCTTGCCTGTATCTTCCTCTATTGCTGTTCTATTACAAGATAGAAAGTCTAAGGCCTTCAATAGCCGTACAGCAAACCCAACTAATCTGGTGCCTCTTACACGTCAAACTAATATTGCTATGGGGAAAAGTAAGTCTGTTAAGTTAGCACTCTTTAACATCCGCTCACTTAAAAATAAATCACTTCTTGTCAACGACTTAATAACCACAAACAATCTGGATTTTATCTTCTGAATGAAACCTGGCTTGAAGACAGCTGCAGTGCAACAGTCCTCAATGAAGCAGCCCCTCCTAACTTTATTTTTATGAGTGTCTGCAGAGCTGTTAAGAGAGGTGGGGGTCTAGCTGCTCTTTTTAAAGATATCTATCAATGTAAGCAAATATAATTTGGGAATTACTTGTCTTTCGAATATCTGGGTATTGTGTTAAAACGTGCTCCACGCATTTTACTTATCATTATTTACAGGCCTCCAAAATACTCTCCAGCCTTTGCTGAGGACTTTACAGAACTCTTATCAACAATTACCTCAGAGTTTGACTGTTTTGCCATTGCTGGAGATTTTAACATCCACATAGATAGTGCAGAGAATAATATGGCGAAAGAAATCAAAAGTGTTTTAAAAACTTTTGATCTGACTCAGCATATACATGGACCCACACACAATCGTGGTCACACTTTAGATTTACTTATCAGTAAGGGTCTAAACATTTCATCGATTGTTATTAAGGATGTAGCACTGTCTGATCATTTCTGTATTTTCTTTGATACATTGATCTCTCCTGCCACTGAAGCTAGATCTGTGTCTGTCAAGAAGAGATGCTTAAATGAGAACACTAGTGTACTATTTATGAAGGCTATATCCTTAACACCAAGCATATCTGCTGACTCTGTTGATTTTCTCCTTGATTCTTTTAACTCAAAAGTTAAAAGTGTAATTGATGATATTGCTCCTGTAAAAGTCAGGAAGAAGAGTGGCAGACAAAAAGCACCTTGGAGAAACTCAACAGCAGTGCAAAATATGAAAAGACAATGCAGGAAAGCAGAGTGCATGTGGCGGAAGACTAAACTTGTAGTCCATTATAACATCTACAAAGACAGCCTTCATGCTTTCAATATGGAACTAGGCAAAGCTAGACAGACTTTCTTCTCAAATATTATAAACAGTCATTTAAACAACACACGCACTCTTTTTGCTACTGTAGAGAGACTGACAAACCCCCCAAGCCAGATTCCCAGTGAAATGCTCTCAGACAGCAAGTGCAGTGAGTTTGCTTCTTTCTTCTCTGAGAAAATCAATAATATCAGAAAGGTGATCAGCACATCCTTGAGTTGCCCTGGGGTCAGACAGATCAGACCACCTGAGAAAGTGTCACGGATACATCAGCGTCAGCGCCAGCTCTCTACACTCCGCCCACCCGATCAGCATCCCCGGAATACTAATCACCTGCACCTGTCTTCATCACCTGTCATCAATCTCCTGCCACTTCCCGCACTCCTTATATTCACCTCCAGTTCCCTCAGTCCCTTGTCAGGTCTCGTTGATACCTACTCAACTTACTGACTCTTCTATACTCCTGCTTATGCAAAACCCCTATTTACCTTCATCGACTTACCTGCCATCCGCCAGACCTCTGGATCCTCCGTCTTCGTCTGCCATCCTGCTGCCGTCATCAAACCCCATCTTGTCATCTACAATCCTGAAACAGATAAGAGACTCAGTCAGATCCATATCATCCATAAACTCTGCAACCGTTATTCATATCTCTTCAAACTCACCTGCCGTGACTGTTCCCAGTGTTAATAAACATCATTGCAACTTACCAGTTTGTTCTGTGCTGTTTTGGTGACAGAAGACCTGACCCAACATGCACGAGCCAACAGATCACGGCGAAGAGGAAATCCCCATTCAGAACGCCGGTGTTTCACATGTCATTCCACCATCACCCGTCATCCATTCTTCTTCATCTGCCTCTGTCAGTCCCATGGCCCGGCCAGCGCCCTTCTCAGGCGAGGAGGGGGAGTGCAGCGGATTTTTACTTCAATTCGAGCTATACATGGAACTGAATGCTTCACAATTTTCCACTGAGAGAGCGAAGGTCGCTTTTTTCATCTCTCTTCTCACTGGACGCGCTCTGCTTTGGGCACGTGCGCTTTGGGACGCAAAAGGTAGTGTAACTCAAACACTTAACAATTTCATCAGCCATTTCCGAGAAGTATTTTCTCCAGTCTCCAATGCACTAACCATTCATGATCAGTTGTTCCGTTTAAGACAAGGCAAATCCTCTGTTTCTTCGTATGCACTTCAATTTCGCACACTGGCAGCTTCCAGTGGATGGAATGAACCGGCTCTCATTACCGCTTACCGTCAAGGGTTAGAGCCCGAGATTCGTTTGCAACTGACCATTCCTGATGACATCATTGGGTTAGAAAATCTCATTCAACGTTCCATCAGGGTGGATCAACGTCGCACCGCATGTCAGCTCGATCTTTCTGCACTGCCTCCTCCTCGACCTGCATCATCTGCCAGCCCTTCAGCACCAGAAGCCATGGATATTAGTTCTGCACACCTATCATTTGTTGAACGTAAGCGTCGCATGGACCATAGTCTATGTCTCTACTGTGGAGCCGCGGGTCATCTGCTCATCACCTGTCCAGTTCGACCCCCACGACCGGCGGTGAGTACAGTACGTCTGCAGTCTCCCATTTCTCAAATGCAATATACTACTGTTCAGATCTCTTACCTCAAACGATCTCTTTCAGCGCAAGCTTTAATTGACTCTGGGTCCGCTGGAAATTTTATCTCTCTCTCCACTCTGCAAAAACTTCAAACCCGTCAGCGAGCCATTCCTCAGACTCTTCAGGTTCAATCCATCCTCGGGAAACCGCTCGGTCGTGGGAAGATCTGCCACAGCAGTCCAACCATCATTATGAAGATTGGTTGTCTTCATCAAGAGGAGTTGTCCTTTCTGGTGCTGGAGGGCTCTACGGCAGAAATCATCCTGGGACGCCCGTGGCTGGAACTACATTCCCCGAACATCTGCTGGGCTACGGGAGAGGTTTGTCAATGGGGAAACAGCTGCTTTTCCAAGTGTCTGACTCAAGTCAAGAAACTTCGTCACTCATCTTCTTCTTCAGTTCGGGAAATTCCTATGGGTTCGACCTCCATCGAAAGTCCAGCCACTGATCAACACCATGAAATCCCAGCCATCTACCGGGCGTTCCAGGATGTCTTCAACAAGCAACTTGCCACCAAGCTTCCACCACACCGGCCATGGGACTGCGCGATCGACCTGCTGCCTGGGGCGGTGCTGCCGCGTGGTAAGATCTATCCACTGTCCATCCCGGAACAGAAGGCCATGGAGGAGTATATTGAGGAGGCCCTACGTCAAGATTACATCCGGCCATCCACGTCCCCTGCCGCTTCCAGCTTCTTTTTTGTAGGCAAGAAGGACGGAGGCTTGCGCCCCTGTATTGACTACCGGACCCTCAATAACTCCACAGTCAAGTATCGGTATCCCCTTCCTCTGGTTCCAGCAGCTTTGGAACAACTCCGTGGTGCTCAGATATTCACGAAACTGGACCTTCGCAGTGCCTACAATTTGATAAGGATCAGAAAGGGAGACGAGTGGAAGACTGGGTTCGTCACCCCTGCAGGCCACTATGAATACAGGGTCATGCCCTTCGGGTTGTCCAACGCTCCCGCAGTATTCCAGGGGTTTATGAACGAGATCTTCAGAGACTTCCTGCATCAATTCGTCATCATCTATATAGACGATATTCTCATCTACTCCGCCAACCTGTCTGAGCACCACCGCCATGTCCAGTCTGTCCTCCATCATCTGCGCAAACACCACTTGTATCTGAAATTGGAGAAATGTGAGTTTCATCAAAGTACTATCCATTTCCTGGGGTATGTGATTACTCCTCATGGAATCACCATGGACCAGAGGAAGGTGGATGCCGTCACCAACTGGCCACAACCCTCCAACTTGAAAGAACTTCAGCGTTTCCTGGGGTTTGCGAACTTCTACCGCAGATTCATAAAAGGTTACAGTCAAATCAGTGCACCCATCACCTCTCTTCTGAAAAAAGGGGCCAAGTCTCTGTCCTGGACCACCGAAGCCCTACTAGCCTTTGAGAAGTTGAAACACTCCTTTAGTTCCGCTCCTACTCTCGTCCATCCCAACCCAGATCTGCCATTTCTCGTCGAGGTGGATGCTTCACGCACCGGGGTAGGAGCGGTTCTGTCGCAGCGGCAGGGGGAGCCTCCTCGACTCCATCCATGTGCCTTCTTCTCCAAGAAGATGTCCCCGGCGGAGCAGAATTATGACATCGGCAACCGGGAACTGCTGGCAATCAAGCTAGCACTTGAAGAGTGGAGACACTGGCTGGAGGGAGCACAACACCCCTTCGAAGTCATCACGGATCACCGCAACCTGGAATACCTCCGTGAAGCCAAAAGACTCAACACTCGTCAAGCCCGCTGGTCATTGTTCTTCACCCGCTTCAATTTCCAAGTAACCTATCGTCCTGGGGACAAGAATGTCAAAGCTGATTCTCTCTCTCGTCTGCATCAACCTGATATCGTCAGTTCTACTCCAGAATCCATACTCCCTCCAGCCATGATTGTCAGTCCTATCCAGTGGAGCTTAGACGATCACATTGCTGATGCTACCCGTACTGAACCTGCTCCGCCGGGAGGTCCTGAGGGACGGACTTACGTACCCACTCGTCTGCGTCTGTCCCTCATGGACTCCATCCATACATCTCCGGGCTCTGGGCACCCAGGCAGCCAACAGACCCTCTCGCTTGTACAACAACGGTACTGGTGGCCCAATATGACCCAGGATGTCTCCCGATTCGTGAAGAGCTGCTCAGTCTGTGCCATGGCCAAGGTCCCTCGACATCTTCCAGAAGGTAAACTGGTGCCCCTTCCAGTACCCACCAGGCCTTGGTCTCATCTCGGGGTAGATTTCATCACGGACCTTCCTTCTTCTGACTCTCACACCTGTGTCCTCATTGTCGTCGATCGATTTTCGAAAGCCTGCAAACTGATTCCTCTGCCTGGTCTGCCTACTGCCTTTGAAACGGCTGAGGCTCTCTTCACTCAGATATTTCGACATTTCGGAATACCAGAAGACATCGTATCTGACCGGGGTCCACAATTCATCTCCAGAGTATGGAAAGCCTTCTTCAATCTTCTGGGAGTCTCAGTCAGCCTAACGTCTGGATATCACCCCCAGTCCAACGGCCAGACTGAGCGTAAAATACAAGAAATCGGGAGATACCTGCGGTCATATTGCCATGATCATCAAGACTGCTGGAGCGGGTATCTACCCTGGGCCGAGTATGCACAAAACTCCCTTCAACAGTCCACCACTGGTCTCACGCCTTTCCAGTGCATACTCGGCTTCCAGCCGCCTCTGTTTCCTTGGTCAGGTGAGCCTTCCGATGTTCCAGCAGTCCATCATTGGTTCCAGGAAAGCGAGAGGGTCTGAGACTCAGCACACGTCCATCTGCAAAGGGCTGTTCGGAGACACAAGAGCCAGGCCGATGCAAGAAGTTCAGCTACCCCATTATACCAACCTGGGCAAAAGGTCTGGCTCTCAACCAGGGACATCCGTCTCCGACAGCCCTGTCGCAAGCTGAGTCCCAAGTACATTGGTCCGTTCGCGATACAGAGACAGATCAATGATGTCACTTACCGGTTATCACTTCCTCCTCACTACCGCATCTCTCCTTCATTCCATGTTTCCCTGTTAAAGCCATACACTGATCCTCTTCTTCCTCCTTCCACAGAGTCTGGCGCTGATGTGGTACCTCCTCCTCCAGTGGATCCCGAAGTCAACAACATCTACCGGGTCCAGGACATTCTCGACTCCCGACGACGGGGCGGTCAACTGGAGTATCTCGTGGACTGGGAAGGTTTTGGTCCTGAGGAGAGATGCTGGGTTCACCGTGATGACATCCTCGATCCCACACTCTTACAGGACTTTCACTCTGCTAATCCCAATCGTCCGGCGCCGAGAGGTCGTGGTCGTCCCCGTCGTCGGTCTTCTCTGCCCTCAGGAGCTGGCCGTGGAGGAGGGGGTACTGTCACGGATACATCAGCGTCAGCGCCAGCTCTCTACACTCCGCCCACCCGATCAGCATCCCCGGAATACTAATCACCTGCACCTGTCTTCACCACCTGTCATCAATCTCCTGCCACTTCCCGCACTCCTTATATTCACCTCCAGTTCCCTCAGTCCCTTGTCAGGTCTCGTTGATACCTACTCAACTTACTGACTCTTCTATACTCCTGCTTATGCAAAACCCCTATTTACCTTCATCGACTTACCTGCCATCCGCCAGACCTCTGGATCCTCCGTCTTCGTCTGCCATCCTGCTGCCGTCATCAAACCCCATCTTGTCATCTACAATCCTGAAACAGATAAGAGACTCAGTCAGATCCATATCATCCATAAACTCTGCAACCGTTATTCATATCTCTTCAAACTCACCTGCCGTGACTGTTCCCAGTGTTAATAAACATCATTGCAACTTACCAGTTTGTTCTGTGCTGTTTTGGTGACAGAAAGTAGTTACTATGTCTGATTTCAAAGAAATTGATGGCAAAATTTTGGAAGAAACCGTACAGCACCTTAAAACATCAACCTTCACTCTTGACACACTTCCCACATCATTTTTCAAAAGTGTGTTAAACAGTTTAGAAGCAGATCTTCTAGAAGTGGTAAATGCCTCACTTCTCTCTGGGAGTTTTCCAAACTCCCTGAAAACTGCAGTTGTCAAGCCCCGCCTGAAAAAGAACAATTTGGATAAGACCATATTAAGCAACTATAGGCCGATCTCAAATCTTCCTTTCATAGGCAAGATCATTGAAAAAGTTGTCTTCAATCAGCTGAACAAATTCTTAAGCTCGAATGGATACTTTGACAATTTTCAATCTGGTTTCCGACCACACCACAGCACAGAGACAGCGCTCATAAAGATAATAAACGATATTCGCTTAAATACTGATTCAGGCAAATTATCAGTGCTGGTACTACTCGACCTCAGTGCTGCATTTGACACTGTTGATCATAACATACTTCTTGACAGGCTGGAAAACTGGGTGGGGCTTTCTGGGATAGTCCTAAAATGGTTCAGGTCATACTTAGATGGGAGAGGTTATTATGTAAGTATAGGAGACCATAAGTCTGAGTGGACATCCATGACATGCGGAGTCCCTCAAGGCTCAATTCTTGCGCCACTCCTGTTCAACCTGTATATGCTCCCAATGAGCCAAATAATGAGAAAGAACCAAATTGCTTACCACAGCTATGCAGACGACACACAGCTCTACTTAGCCCTATCACCTAACGATTACAGCCCCATTGACTCCCTGTGCCAATGCATTGATGAAGTCAACATTTGGATGTGTCAAAACTTTCTTCAGTTAAACAAAGACAAAACTGAAGTCATTGCGTTTGGAAACAAAGATGAAGTTCTCAAGGTGAATGCATACCTTCACTCTAGGGGTCAAACAACGAAACATCAAGTCAGGAATCTTGGTGTGACACTAGAGTCAGACCTTAGTTTCAGTAGTCATGTCAAAGCAATAACTAAATCAGCATACTATCATCTGAAAAATATTGCAAGAATTAGATGCTTTGTTTCCAGATAAGACTTAGAGAAACTTGTGCATGCTTTCATCACCAGCAGGGTGGATTATTGTAATGGACTCCTCACTGGCCTTCCCAAAAAGACCATAAGACAGTTGCAGCTCATACAGAACGCTGCCGCCAGGATTCTGAGCAGAACCAGAAAATATGAACATATCACACCAGTCCTCAGGTCTTTACACTGGCTCCCAGTTAAATTTAGGATTGATTTTAAAGTATTATTATTGGTATATAAATCATTCAATGGCCTAGGACCTCAATATATTGCAGATATGCTCACTGAATATAAACCCAACAGATCACTCAGATCATTAGGATCATATCAGTTAGAAATACCAAGGGTTCACTCAAAGCATGGCGAGTCCGCTTTTAGCTATTATGCCAGCCGCAGCTGGAACCAGCTTCCAGAGGAGATCAGATGTGCTCCTACAGTAGTCACTTTCAAATCCAGACTCAAAACACTTCTTTTTAGCTGTGCATTTAATGAATGAGCACTGTGCCAATGTTCGTCCGACTGTTTGTACTGTACTGTATTTTATTTTTTATTCTTCTTAAATGTTTTAATTATTCTTATTTCTTGTTATTATTTTAATTTATTTTATGTAAAGCACTTTGAATTGCCATTGTGTATGAAATGTGCTATATAAACAAACTTGCCTTGCCTTGCCTAGGATCAAGTTGCGTTTTTTTAACAAGCGGTTTAATCATAGCCAGCTTAAAGTTTTTTGGTACGTATCCTAGAGACAAAGACGAATTAATGATATTAAGAAGAGGATCTATGACCTCTGGAAGCATCTCTTTCAGTAGCTTAGTCGGAATAGGGTCTAACATACATGTTGTCGATTTAGATGATTTAACAAGTTTGCAAAATTCTTTCTCTCCTTTAGCAATGAATGAATAAAATTTTTCCTCAGGGAGACTACAATACACTGCCTGATGCGATACTGTAGTAGATGATTGCATAGTTATAATTTTGTCCCTGATATTATCAATCTTATAAGTGTCACAGGTCGGGGTGGGCCAAACCAGACTGCACCTACCCCTAAACCACGATCACCCAGAGGAGCGTATCAAAGGAGGAGGCAGGAGGCAGGAGTAAAAGGAATAACAACTTTATTCTGTATTAAAAAGCAATTAAGAAGACCTAGTCTAAAATTCCTTGTCCTCTCCTTCCCAGGGACCCAGAGCAGCACCGCCGCGGGTATGAACCGGCGAGACTCCCAGTGGGAGAGCGTTGGACAGGGGAGTATCACAGGTAGGTAGAGAGAACGGAAACCACTTCCTTCACAGACTGGCGTCAGACTCACAGTGGGAAAGCGTTGGACAGGTGAATATCACAGGTAAGTAGAGAGAACGGAGATCACTTCCTTCACAGACTGGCGTCCGACTCACAGTGGGAGAGCGTTGGACAGGTGGGTATCACAGGTGAGTAAAGAGAACGGAAACCACTTCCTTCACAGACTGGCGTCAGACTCACAGTGGGAAAGCGTTGGACAGGTGAATATCACAGGTGAGTAAAGAGAACGGAAGTCACTTCCTTCACAGACTGGCGTCAGACTCACAGTGGGAGAGCGTTGGACAGGTGGGTATCACAGGTGAGTAGAGAGAACGGAAACCACTTCCTTCACAGACTGGCGTCAGACTCACAGTGGGAGAGCGTTGGACAGGTGGGTATCACAGGTGAGTAGAGAGAACGGAAACCACTTCCTTCACAGACTGGCGTCAGACTCACAGTGGGAAAGCGTTGGACAGGTAAATATCGCAGGTAGGTAGAGAGAACGGAAACCACTTCCTTCACAGACTGGCGTCAGACTCACAGTGGGAAAGCGTTGGACAGGTGAATATCACAGGTAAGTAGAGAGAACGGAGATCACTTCCTTCACAGACTGACGTCAAACTCACAGTGGGAGAGCGTTGGACAGGTGAGTATCACAGGTGGGTAGAGAAATCCCAGCTCACTCCCTCACAGACGGATGCCAGACTCACGGTGGGAGAGCAGTGGAAGAGCGTTAGACAGGTGGGTGTCTCCGGTGAGTAGAGGGATCGAGGCTCGACTGCAGCAGACTCCAAGTCGCAAGCGGAACGGGGCTTCACTAGGACAAACGGAATCAACCTCAACAGCAGTGCAGAGTTCTCACATGTATTGCAGGGGACAGATAACTTCACACCATGCAGGTAGGCTTAGGGCTGCAGCAGACTCACAGTCGCAGGCTGAACGGGGCTTCTCTAGGACAGACAGAATCAACTTCAACAGCAATATACAGTTCTCACGTGTGTTGCAGGGGACAGACAACTTCACACCATGCAGGTAGGCTTAGGGCTGCAGCAGACTCACAGTCGCAGGCTGAACGGGGCTTCTCTAGGACAGACAGAATCAACTTCAACAGCAGTATACAGTTCTCGCGTGTGTTGCAGGGGACAGATAACTTCACACCATGCAGGTAGACTTAGAGCTGCAGCAGACTCACAGTCGCAGGCTGAACGGGGCTTCTCTAGGACAGACAGAATCAACTTCAACAGCAGTGTACAATTCTCACGTGTGTTGCAGGGGACAGATAACTTCACACCATGCAGGTAGGCTTAGAGCTGCAGCAGACTCACAGTCGCAGGCTGAACGGGGCTTCTCTAGGACAGACAGAATCAACTTCAACAGCAGTGTACAATTCTCACGTGTGTTGCAGGGGACAGATAACTTCACACCATGCAGGTAGGCTTAGAGCTGCAGCAGACTCACAGTCGCAGGCTGAACGGGGCTTCTCTAGGACAGACAGAATCAACTTCAACAGCAGGGTACAATTCTCACGTGTGTTGCAGGGGACAGATAACTTCACACCATGCAGGTAGGCTTAGAGCTGCAGCAGACTCACAGTCGCAGGCTGAACGGGGCTTCTCTAGGACAGACAGAATCAACTTCAACAGCAGTGTACAGTTCTCACGTGTGTTGCAGGGGACAGATAACTTCACACCATGCAGGTAGGCTTAGGGCTGCAGCAGACTCACAGTCGCAGGCTGAACGGGCTTCTCTAGGACAGACAGAATCAACTTCAACAGCAGTGTACAGTTCTCACGTGTGTTGCAGGGGACAGATAACTTCACACCATGCAGGTAGGCTTAGAGCTGCAGCAGACTCACAGTCGCAGGCTGAACGGGACTTCTCTAGGACAGACAGAATCAACTTCAACAGCAGTATACAGTTCTCACGTGTGTTGCAGGGGACAGATAACTTCACACCATGCAGGTAGGCTTAGAGCTGCAGCAGACTCACAGTCGCAGGCTGAACGGGGCTTCTCTAGGACAGACAGAATCAACTTCAATCCAATACCCAATTTAGTGTAGAACACATTCAGTTATGAGATTCAATTTGATAACTACTCATCTCTCTCTTCCCCAGCTCAGTCAGCGAATTTCACTCCTCTTGACCGTCCCCGAGTCCTCTCAAATAACACTCCTTTTCCTTCAAGACAACCCCTCAACTGCAGTTCCATAAACAAATCCTCACGGGAGAGAAGCCACCAACGATCAGGGGGAAGACGATCCAGATCAACGGGGCAGAAGAACAGCGCAACACCACAGCATGGCACCGCACTACACAGCACAACCCAGCCTTCTCTTCCTTGTGTGTTTTTATCCTATCAAGAAGCGGGAGTGGTCTCAATCAAACGCTCAGCGTGAAGTCCCTACACCTGTCACCAATCTGCCGTTTAGTTGTCATGACGACAAACACTCATACAGGTCCGGGGACGGTGTTGCGCTGAGGACGTCCCAACGGGAACAATTCCCCAGAGGGGAATTGTTCCAGGGCTGTTTGTCACCCCGTGACATACCCCCCCGCCAAACCGTTCTAGTCCCGAGAACGGTCTCCCAACACCCAGTCTCCGTACCTGGCTGGAGGCTGGCCCCGATTCTCCCGCTGAGAACGTCGAAGTGGAGAGCGGGGGGCTTCAGGTCGCGGTCCTGGGCCTAGGCCCCTTGGGATCACTGCCCATCCCACCAGTGGGGGCGTCCACGTCGTCTCGGCCTGTGGGTTCTCTACCACTGGCTTAGGATAATTCGGGCAGGGGCGGATCAGGTTGCGATGTAAAACTCGTTCCGGGCCCGTCTTCCCTTCGGGCCGTAAGGCATACACAGGTTGGTCCGGATGGGGTTGTCGCTGAACGACGTATGGCTGAGCCTCCCATCGGTTGCTCAATTTTCCCTTCCCTTGTCGGCGATTATCCCGCAGCAGCACCCTCTCCCCAGGCAGTAGCGGGGCTTCTCGGGCAGTCCGATCGTATAGTCTCTTGTTCTTTAACGCTGCCTGATTAATCCGGCCGGCGACCTGTTCGTAGGCGAACTGGAGACGTTGATGGTGACTTGCTACCCAATCGGACAGACTACCTCCCTCTTCTCTCCCAGTGGTTCCCAAGAGCATATCCATTGGGAGCCTTACATGTCGGCCGAACATCAGGTAGGTAGGGGCATAACCGGTGGTACTGTGTATGCTGTTATTATAGGCCTGCATCACTGCTGGGAGCCTATCTGCCCACTGGCCCTGCTGTTCTTCCTCCAAAGTACCCAGCAAGCCCAATAGGGTCTGATTAAACCTCTCACACCCTCCGTTCCCTTGAGGGTGATACGGGGTCGTATGGGTCTTCTTACATCCGTACAGTTGGCATAGTTCACGGATCACCTTCGACTCAAAGTTGGCCCCTTGATCTGAATGGAGGATTTCCAGGCATCCGAAGGGCTGAATCACATACCTCCAGAGAGCGTTGGCAGTCGTAAGGGCAGTTTGATCCACAGTGGGAATGGCCCAAGCATACTTGGTGAACAGATCGGTGACAACAAGGATATTTTGGATCTGATCCACCGGTCGTCCCAGAGTGAGGAAGTCCATTGCCACCATATGCAGAGGTGCCTTGGCCTGGATCGGGGCCAGCGGCGCCCGTGCTTCCTTCCTGGACTTGAACAAGGTGCATCGGGGGCATCCCTGAAGGTAAGTCCTGATGGTGCCCTCCATCCCAGGCCAGTAAAAGTGTCGCCGCAGCAAAGCCAATGTCCTCTCCTGCCCCTGATGTCCCATCCTAGCATGATACGCCTCCAACAAAGCCTGCCTTCGGCCTTCGGGGACCACGATCTGGCAGACCTCCTCTCCTTGACCTGGGTCCTGAAGCGCCCTGCAGAGCACCCCATCCCTCAAATAGAGTCTCTCCCTCTGTCCCAGCAGGCCTCGCACACTCCGAGTCTGAGTTCGACGTTCTGCCCCCTCAGGCCAGATCCTCTGCTCTACCCATGTCCGCACCCGCAGCACATCTCCATCTTCGCCCTGCCACAGCTTCCAGTGTTGTGGTTCCCATCCCCAACAAGGAGGGGGATCCTCAAGTGTCTGTCCCGGTGCTTCAACAACTCCCACCATCAGCCCCTCGTCGGACCCTGATCCTGGGGTCGGTATATGGCCGGCCGATCTCTCACCCGGTAGCCTGGATAGCACGTCAGCATTGGTGTGCTCTCTGCCTGGCCGATACTGAATCTGGTAATCAAAGTTGGCCAGTTGTGCCACCCAGCGTTGCTCTACTGCCCCCAATTTGGCTGTTTGTAGGTGTACCAGCGGGTTATTGTCTGTAACCACCTGTACCTTAGTCCCCCACAGATAGACTTTAAACTTTTCGCCCATCGCCCACTTCATGGCCAGTAGCTCGAGTTTAAAGGAGCTGTAATTCGAGTCATTCTTCTCGGCAGGATGTAAACTTCGGCTCGCATAGGCAATCACCTTCTCCTCCCCCTGTTGCTTCTGGGCCAGGACAGCTCCCAACCCTAGCTGGCTAGCATCGGTGTACAGGATGAAGGGCTGGTTAAAGTCGGCATATGCCAATATCGGGGCCTGTAGAAGCTCCTGTTTAAGCTGTTGGAACGCGGCTTCACAGGTTGGGTCCCATTGAATGGGAGGGGATCCTCGGCCCCGTGCTCGTCCCATACCCCCCAACAGCTGGTTAATGGGCTTGGCGATTTTGGAGAAGTTCTTGATGAATCGCCTATAGTAGCCCACAAAGCCCAGGAATGACCGAACTTGGCGCACCGTTTGGGGAGCTGTCCACTCTTGCACTGCCCTCACTTTTTCTGGGTCAACGGAGATCCCTGCCGCACTGACCACGTGTCCCAAAAACTTAACCTCTTTCCTGAAGAGCTGGCATTTGTCGGGCTGTAGCTTTAGTCCATAGCGTTCTAGGGAGCGGAAGACTCGCCCAAGATGCTCCAGGTGGGACTCGAAATCGGGAGAGTAAGTGATGATGTCGTCCAGATAGACAAGGGTGGTATCCATCACTTGGCTGCCCAAGCAGCGCTGCATCAGCCGCTGGAATGTAGCGGGGGCGTTGCAGAGGCCGAACGGCATCCGGTCCCACTCATAGAGGCCGAAAGGGGTGGTAAATGCCGTCTTCTCCCGGTCCCGCTCGTCCATCTGCACCTGCCAGTAGCCGCTGGCCAAGTCGAGGGTGGAGTACCAGGCAGCTTGAGTAAGGCTCGTCAAAGAATCTTCCACTCGGGGCAGCGGGAAAGCATCCCTCTTGGTTACCTGGTTCAACCGACGGTAATCTACACAAAACCTCCAAGACCCTGTCTTCTTGCGGACTAACACTATCGGTGCGGCCCAAGGGCTGCTGCTCTCACGAATAATCCCTCTGTCGAGCATTCCTCGCAACAGAGTGCGGATCTCAGTGTACAGGGTCGGGGGTACAGGTCGGTATCGTTCTCGGCTCGGCGCGGCATCCCCGGTTGGAATCTGGTGCTTCACTACATCGGTGCGACCATAGTCTTCCTCGTGAGTGGAAAACAGGTGCTGCCACTTCCTCAAGAATTCATGAAGTTGTCCCACTTGCTTTTCCCGCAGTCCGTCGCCTCGCAACGACTCTCCCCTCAAGTGAGCCGGCAGTCCTCCGGTCTCTTCCACTCCGGGACCGGCCCGGGCTAAGGCCACTTCGACCACCGTGGGACCCACCCGCTGGAAGTTAACTTCATCCTGCTCACAAACCTGCTGCGGCTTTACTGAGGTCACCCGGGCCAAGCATTGACGATGATACAGGTGAATAAGGAAGGGACTCGTGTTCCTAACTCTCACCGAGACTCGGCCTCCCCGAACAGTTGCCAGTCCTCGAGCCACCTCCACCTTGGGACCCTCTTCATGGGGTTCCACCATAACCCACTCGTGCGGAGTATAACGTCGAGGGGGCAGTCTGGCCCAGATTACAGCCTCACTCTGAGCGGGGATCGACAAGGCGTAACGACAGGCCACTCTTCCTGTACTCTCCCGATCGTGCTGTTGTTCGGCCAGACATATCCGGCGACAATCGGCTCGGATGCGATCCCACTCCCGACTGGCTGGGGTTACGGTTGCTTGCGCCGGTCCGCTCCGGAATAGCTCCTCCCAGCACTCCGAGATGACATTCATCCCAATCAAGGCCCGATGGGACCCCAGACACGGGTCTCGGACAACTACTACCCCCTTCTGAGGCACTACAACTCCATGGATCTTCAAATCAGTCACGAGGTACCCCACATACGGTATGTCCAGCCCGTTGGCCCCACGTAGCGTCAACCAAGGGGCTTCGGCAGGAGGCCGACCATTGGTGCCAAACAGCTCATAGGCCAGACTTTCAGCAAATAAGGTCACTTGGGAGCCAGTGTCCAAGAGACAGTGTATTTCTTGACCATTAACTTGGGCCATCACCACCGGACAACGGCCTATCAAATGATTCTGAGAGGATGCAGAAGGAGAGGGGTCTAATAAGGGGGTCCCGACCACTTGACCCACAGTGGCCGGAAACTCTAAAAACCCTCTCGTGATGCTCGTCTAGCGGAACACTGGCGGAAGTAGTGCCCAGGCTCTCCACAGCCATTACAGATGGGCCGCCCCTGTTCGTCCCACTGGAATCGGGAGCCCACTGGCCGGGGAGGACGGCGTTCCGAAGGGCGACTCCCATCAGAATAAGCCCGCTCTCGGGAATGAAAAGATGGCGGTGGGCGCTCTCGACTGAGCTCTTCTATGACGGACTTGGACAACTCGGACATTTGTTCCCGAACATCTCACTTCAACTCTTCCCTCAGGGCCTGCTTCCAATCGGGTGCCGGAGGGGCCGGGAGGGGGTCAACAACGTTGGCAGCTAGACAGCTGGGAGCTTCCACATGTTCCGCTTGGTCACGCTCGAGGGCCAGGGCTTCTCGTCTCAGCTCCTCAAAGGTTAAGTCTGGTTCCCTCCTAAGCTGCACCCGCAAGCTCTGGCGTACGGGACCCTCTCGCAGCCCCAACAAGAATTGATCTCGCAGTAACACCTCCTCGCCCCCCAGGCCATGGTCCTGTCTCCCCGTGAGTCGAGAATACTGCTCCCGCAGTTGCAAGGCAAAGGCCCGCACAGATTGTCGAGGACCTTGGCGAGAATTGAAGAACCTCGTCCTCAGAACAGCTACCGGGGTGGTATCTCCATACTGCCCCGTGAGAAAGTCGAAAATGGCCTGGATCGTCGCTCGGTTGGCTTCCGGTGCTGCCTGAACTTCTCTTCTCGCCTCCCCTTCCAGGGAGTTCAAAACAAACTGGACCTTCTGTAGGGCACTCAACCCTTGGAGCCCCGCCAGATATTCCACCTGGGTCTTCCACAGGGACAAACTTACTTCAGACCCCGGACCTCCATACCTCGGGGCCCATGGAGCACCCATGAAAATTGGCATGACGGGTTGCCGATTCCCAGGCTCTTCCCCCTCCGCCATCTCGGCCTCTGACCGCTCAACTCAAGGTGAATCCTGCCGGCTACGCCAAATGTCTGTCACAGGTCGGGGTGGGCCAAACCAGACTGCACCTACCCCTAAACCACGATCACCCAGAGGAGCGTATCAAAGGAGGAGGCAGGAGGCAGGAGTAAAAGGAATAACAACTTTATTCTGTATTAAAAAGCAATTAAGAAGACCTAGTCTAAAATTCCTTGTCCTCTCCTTCCCAGGGACCCAGAGCAGCACCGCCGCGGGTATGAACCGGCGAGACTCCCAGTGGGAGAGCGTTGGACAGGGGAGTATCACAGGTAGGTAGAGAGAACGGAAACCACTTCCTTCACAGACTGGCGTCAGACTCACAGTGGGAAAGCGTTGGACAGGTGAATATCACAGGTAAGTAGAGAGAACGGAGATCACTTCCTTCACAGACTGGCGTCCGACTCACAGTGGGAGAGCGTTGGACAGGTGGGTATCACAGGTGAGTAAAGAGAACGGAAACCACTTCCTTCACAGACTGGCGTCAGACTCACAGTGGGAAAGCGTTGGACAGGTGAATATCACAGGTGAGTAAAGAGAACGGAAGTCACTTCCTTCACAGACTGGCGTCAGACTCACAGTGGGAGAGCGTTGGACAGGTGGGTATCACAGGTGAGTAGAGAGAACGGAAACCACTTCCTTCACAGACTGGCGTCAGACTCACAGTGGGAGAGCGTTGGACAGGTGGGTATCACAGGTGAGTAGAGAGAACGGAAACCACTTCCTTCACAGACTGGCGTCAGACTCACAGTGGGAAAGCGTTGGACAGGTAAATATCGCAGGTAGGTAGAGAGAACGGAAACCACTTCCTTCACAGACTGGCGTCAGACTCACAGTGGGAAAGCGTTGGACAGGTGAATATCACAGGTAAGTAGAGAGAACGGAGATCACTTCCTTCACAGACTGACGTCAAACTCACAGTGGGAGAGCGTTGGACAGGTGAGTATCACAGGTGGGTAGAGAAATCCCAGCTCACTCCCTCACAGACGGATGCCAGACTCACGGTGGGAGAGCAGTGGAAGAGCGTTAGACAGGTGGGTGTCTCCGGTGAGTAGAGGGATCGAGGCTCGACTGCAGCAGACTCCAAGTCGCAAGCGGAACGGGGCTTCACTAGGACAAACGGAATCAACCTCAACAGCAGTGCACAGTTCTCACATGTATTGCAGGGGACAGATAACTTCACACCATGCAGGTAGGCTTAGGGCTGCAGCAGACTCACAGTCGCAGGCTGAACGGGGCTTCTCTAGGACAGACAGAATCAACTTCAACAGCAATATACAGTTCTCACGTGTGTTGCAGGGGACAGACAACTTCACACCATGCAGGTAGGCTTAGGGCTGCAGCAGACTCACAGTCGCAGGCTGAACGGGGCTTCTCTAGGACAGACAGAATCAACTTCAACAGCAGTATACAGTTCTCGCGTGTGTTGCAGGGGACAGATAACTTCACACCATGCAGGTAGGCTTAGAGCTGCAGCAGACTCACAGTCGCAGGCTGAACGGGGCTTCTCTAGGACAGACAGAATCAACTTCAACAGCAGTGTACAGTTCTCACGTGTGTTGCAGGGGACAGATAACTTCACACCATGCAGGTAGGCTTAGGGCTGCAGCAGACTCACAGTCGCAGGCTGAACGGGCTTCTCTAGGACAGACAGAATCAACTTCAACAGCAGTGTACAATTCTCACGTGTGTTGCAGGGGACAGATAACTTCACACCATGCAGGTAGGCTTAGAGCTGCAGCAGACTCACAGTCGCAGGCTGAACGGGGCTTCTCTAGGACAGACAGAATCAACTTCAACAGCAGGGTACAATTCTCACGTGTGTTGCAGGGGACAGATAACTTCACACCATGCAGGTAGGCTTAGGGCTGCAGCAGACTCACAGTCGCAGGCTGAACGGGCTTCTCTAGGACAGACAGAATCAACTTCAACAGCAGTGTACAGTTCTCACGTGTGTTGCAGGGGACAGATAACTTCACACCATGCAGGTAGGCTTAGAGCTGCAGCAGACTCACAGTCGCAGGCTGAACGGGACTTCTCTAGGACAGACAGAATCAACTTCAACAGCAGTATACAGTTCTCACGTGTGTTGCAGGGGACAGATAACTTCACACCATGCAGGTAGGCTTAGAGCTGCAGCAGACTCAAAGTCGCAGGCTGAACGGGGCTTCTCTAGGACAGACAGAATCAACTTCAATCCAATACCCAATTTAGTGTAGAACACATTCAGTTATGAGATTCAATTTGATAACTACTCATCTCTCTCTTCCCCAGCTCAGTCAGCGAATTTCACTCCTCTTGACCGTCCCCGAGTCCTCTCAAATAACACTCCTTTTCCTTCAAGACAACCCCTCAACTGCAGTTCCATAAACAAATCCTCACGGGAGAGAAGCCACCAACGATCAGGGGGAAGACGATCCAGATCAACGGGGCAGAAGAACAGCGCAACACCACAGCATGGCACCGCACTACACAGCACAACCCAGCCTTCTCTTCCTTGTGTGTTTTTATCCTATCAAGAAGCGGGAGTGGTCTCAATCAAACGCTCAGCGTGAAGTCCCTACACCTGTCACCAATCTGCCGTTTAGTTGTCATGACGACAAACACTCATACAGGTCCGGGGACGGTGTTGCGCTGAGGACGTCCCAACGGGAACAATTCCCCAGAGGGGAATTGTTCCGGGGCTGTTTGTCACCCCGTGACATAAGTGAAGAAGTTCATAAAGTCATTACTGCTGTGTTGCTTGGAAACTTCTGGGCTTGAAGCTTTATTTTTCGTTAGTTTAGCCACTGTTTCAAATAAATACCTAGGGTTTTGTTTATTTTCTTCTAATAGGGTTGAAAAATAAGCAGATCTAGCAGCTTTTAAGGTCTCTCTGTAAGCAATCGAGCTCTCTTTCCATGAAATCCAAAATACCTCTAGTTTTGTTTTCTTCCAGTTGCGCTCCATCTCTCTGGCTGGTCTCTTAAGGGCCTGAGTGTGCTCGTTGTACCATGGTGTTGGACTATTTTCTTTAATCTTCTTTAAGCGCAACGGAGCAACTATGTCTAAAGTGCTGAAAAAGAGAGAGTTAAAAGTTTCTGTTGCAATACCTAGTTCTTCTAAGCTATCCGGGATGCTGAGATGATGAAACTGATCAGGGGCCGTATTCACAAAGAATTTTAAGGCTAAAAGTAGCTCCTAACTGGCGAATTTAGGAGCAACTCCTAAAAATAATGGGTGTGTCACTCGTAACTTTAGGACTCCTAATTTTTTTGACTAAGAGTAATTCACGAAGCATTTTAGCCCTAAAAGTAGCACCTAAGCCTGGGACAGCTTAAAAGAAGTCGAGAGGACTCCTAACTCACTAAGACCTATTCACAAACCACTTTTTGTGGCATTTCACGTTGCGATGTTTTGAAATGCGTATGCGGCGGCTACAGGAGCTTCCAATCGCGAGGGAACAATTCTGCATTGTAGGCATAACTATGGATGCAATAACGCCACCAACAACAACCAAAACTAGGCTACTCATTGCATGTTAATTGTAACGTTTCATTGTGAATCAAATTAAAATTTTCTTCTCTTTGCAAACGTAAGGCAGAGGCATATGTGACAGATTAATTCAATAATGTTGCAAAGATATTGCATCAATCCATATGTTTCATTAGGCTATAGGCTATTTGTTTTGCCTTACTCTTTATTCATTTAGGCTATTTATTCAGTTATTCATCATCTTCCGTCCTTCGCACTACTTGTGTAGCGCACGCATTCTCAGACCTGTCACCTGTCACTCATCATCGTAGGGGAGGAGTGTGGAATCATTCCCGCGTTACAATCATCAGCCAATCAAGGTGGTCACTTCAGTCAAGCTCGTGCATGAGTAATGACGTCATCCATAGCAACGAAGACTCACTCTTAGTTTAGGAGTTGTCATTTTTCTTTACTAAGAGTAGGTCTGAAAGGCGTTGTGAATAACTTTTAAGAGAAAACTCCTAGCTAAAATATTTTAGTGCGATTTAGGAGTACTCCTAGTGGTAAGATAAAATGCTTTGTGAATACGGCCCCAGGAAGATTATTGATAAAGCAATCTTTAGTGGCAGAAGTGATAGGTCTAACATATTTATAACACGGAGTTGGCTTTGCAGCCTTGGCTAAATGTAATTTACACGAGACTAGATAATGATCTGAGATGTCATCGCTCTGCTGCAGAATTTCAATGTCATCAACATCTAGTCCATGTGATAATATTATATCTAGAGTATGATTACGACAATGAGTAGGTCCTGACACATGTTGACTAACTCCAATTGAGTTCAGAATGTCTTTAAATGCCAAACCCAATGCATCTTTTTCATTATCGATGTGTATATTAAAATCACCAACAATTAGTACTTTATCTCCAGTCAATATTAATTCTGATAGAAAGTCCGCAAATTCTTTGATAAAGTCTGTATGGTGCCCTGGTGGCCTGTATTCAATAGCCAGCACAAATCACTATATATTTTTACATTAAACACCAACACTTCAAAAGAATATTTAACCCTCTGGGGTCGACAAACGCGCCCGCGCGTTTTGCTGGATTTTCTTCACATTGTAGCACTATAAACTTAAATTACTCCGTCATTTATGGTCATACAGAAAAAAGAAATATAAAAAAATAATCTGTGATATTTCTACTTTTGTATGTGTCCACTTACAATCAAATCAAAACATTGTGCTTTTGTAAAATAAAGAAAATAAACAGGGTGTGCTTTCTGCCTCCCCGTTGCGGTGAACTTTTTTTTCTTGAGCATGTCTATGAACTGAAACCAAACTCAGCGAATACTTGTCACACATTTATGAGCCATATACCTTTATAAACATTTAAGTGTGTACTTTTAAATGATCGGATTCAAGCTGAAAACAAATATTTTCTGTTTAAGTAATTTGTATAAAACCAACAAGATGTCCAGCTTCTCAAACGCTTCCTAATTATTTTTCATTTGACCACGCCCACGAGCGCAAAAGAGATTCACATGTGTTACGCCCCATGGCTCAAAAGGACGCAACAAAGACGGGGACACACGCAGAAGTGCCAAAAAATATACAAAATTTATTAACAAAAGAGAACTATACAGAAAAAGAATGAAGTAACATGAGACTGTCAGGAATCAGTGGTGTTAAGTGAATGCATGAAGTGTAATGGGCTGTAGTAATGTTGGACGCAAAGCATAAACAGAAAGCAAACAAAACAAAGTCCGAAATGCAGCCGCGCCCCTCCCGCAGTCATTTGACATCAGGCCCTTTTTAAAGGAAGAGACCGGAAACCAACAGCAGGTGTCCTCAATAAGAACGCCCACCAATAACTCCTTTGGAAGGCGGCACATTTCCATATCAACACAGGGATGACGCACATGAGTCGTCACACCCCACCTCAAAAAAAAAATTAGCAACAATATAAATGCACTTTAATTACCCAGAGGAGCACGCGACAGAGCATCAGCAACAACATTTTCAGATCCTCTGACGTGTCGAATATCCAGGGAGTAAGCCTGTAAAAACAGAGACCAACGAATAAGCCTTTGATTCGGACAATGGAATGAATTCAGGAACGTCAACGGGTTGTGATCCGTAAAGACCACAACGGGTTGACCCAAACCAACGTAAACCTCAAAATGTTGCAACGCCCAAATCAGAGCCAGAGCTTCCTTTTCCACTACGGAATAATGCAACTGATAGGAATTAAACATGCGAGAAAAAAAACTGACAGGGTGGATCACACCTTCCTCATCGCCCTGCTGAAGGTCAGCCCCTGCACCAACTTGGCTTGCATCCACCTGTAACGAAAAAGGTCTCTCAAAACAAAGAGCAGCCAGGACAGTGGAAGAACACAATAAAGACTTAACATTGTCAAAAGCCAATGCACAATTCGATGACCAAACAAATTTTGCCTTAGCCTTTAAAAGATCAGTGAGTGGTGCAACAACGGAAGAAAAATTGCGGCAAAAGGAACGATAATATCCTACTAATCCTAAAAAGCGCATCAGCTCTTTTTTTGTAGTAGGAACAGGATAGTCACAAATAGCCTGAACTTTAGCACTTAACCCTCTGAGGTCGGCAAACGCGCCGGCGCGTTTTGCTGGATTTTCTCCACATTGTAGCACTATAAACTTAAATTACTCCGTCATTTATGGTCATACAGAAAAAAGAAAAATATAAAAATGATCTGTGATATTTCTACTTTTGTATGTGTCCACTTACAATCAAATCAAAACATTGTGCTTTTGTAAAATAAAGAAAATAGACAGGGTGTGCGTTCTGCCTCTCCGTCGCGGTGAACTTTTTTTTCTTGAGCACGTCTATAAACTGAAACAAAACTCAGCGAATACTTGTCACACATTTATGAGCCATATACCTTTATAAACATTTAAGTGTGTACTTTTAAATGATCGGGTTCAAAACGAAAACAAATATTTTCTGTTTAAGTAATTTGTATAAAACCAACAAGATGTCCAGCTTCTCAAACGCTTGCTCATTAAAGATAATTTGGCCACGCCTACTCGCGCAAAAGAGATTCACATGCAAATCCCCACATGGAACTCGTGAATGCGCTCGTTACCTCAACAACAAAACACCAAAACACTTCACTTCACTTTTCGTCGAGTTTGAAAGACGCGCCAGAGCTTACATTGGATTTAGGCTACCTCAGAAGAAGAATAACGCGATTTGAAGACCAGAAAGATTTAAGGTAAGAAATGTTTCCATATTAGTTTGTTATTGTTGCATAAATGTCACATTGCAGTTGAACTGTTGCTAGATATATGGGGAATATTACAATATTTAGACCCGTGTTTACTGTTAGGCCTACTGTGTTTGTGGATCTGGTCAAACGTAGATATGTATGGTAACCATAATGTTTTATATTTGAGCTCGATCGCGTTTGAATGTATCATTTGAAAATTTGAAAAGCAAAACACACCAAACGGCTTCATGTTTTTACTATTAGGCTATCTCATTTCATATCATCATAACGAATGGAAACATTTGAAGTAACATGATAATCAATATATTTTTCTCTAGCTTGGTTGTTACTGAAATATTTTGGAAGATTTATACTGCTATCTATTGTTATTATTATTTTACCCAGCACTGCGCATAGCCTATGCCTACAAGGCACAACAAACCTGGTCTTCATTATATTAAACGTGTGTGTGTGTGTGTGTGTGTGTGTGTGTGTGTGTGTATTTTGTGAATTTTAAAAAGCAATTTTAACCAGAAAAATCTAATATTTATTTCCAAAATCGTGCAGGCCTTTCTCTTGATATCAGTATGTTCACTTTTTTTTTCAGGGTCCAGATGCCACTGAGTCCTGCCGACTTCAACATTCACATGAGTCTCTGGAACATCAACATGGTAAAGTGACAATCAAACACCTTGAAAATGAAAGGTATGTACAATGTTTATAGGAATTGCACAAAGGTCTATCTTTCAATAAGTGCTTTTTTGCCATTTGTTGTGACTATTTGCATTATGTTGTGTAAATAAATCTAAACAATTTAAAAGCCATTCTTTTTTAAATCTCCTCATTTACAGTATTGTGCAAGGTTGCTCAGAATGATAGGGGCCCTGATAGCTCCTAATAGGGCCATTAGGGAGTGTCTTTGTCTTTCTCAGGTGAGAAAATCCATACATATTAATGAGCTCTCGCATAAGGCTTATTCACACAAAACACGTCGTAAAAATTTTAAATCAATATATTGTCTTCTCTGAATGAGCAGTCAGGGTGATTTTCACATAGTTTTGAAGCAAATATTCTAGGCTATGTCATACAATTTTCAAAAGTCTTGTGAAGAAATAATCAGTAGGGGTTTCATGGCCTTATTTCAGTGAGAATTTTTTTTTGTATTTTCACAAACCACGCATAAATGTCATTATCTCAAAACTGCAAACTTTTACATACATGCTGCTGATATATTATTGTAGCAGAGTTTGTGCTGAATACAGTGTAATTAGACTTTAGCCATGAAAATGTCACAAGTAACAGAAATAACCAGAAATGTCAGAGCATGTCAGAACACCTCCAGGGCCCAGAAAACAGCTCAGACCCCAGAGGGTTAATGGCCGTACCTCCCCGTTACCCACAACTTTGCCAAGATAAGTTATAGTAGCCTGAGCAAAGCTACATTTCGCAAGGTTCACTGTCAACTTGGCGGCTGACAAACGCCGTAAGACAGCGCCCAAGCGCTCTAAATGTGAATCCCAACTGTCGCTAAACACTACAAGGTCATCTAAATACACCGCACACCCTTCAAGGCCCGAAACTACACGATTCATCAGCCGTTGAAAGGTGGCAGGTGCATTTCGTAACCCAAAGCTAATAACCCGGTATGAGTAGAGGCCTGATGGACTAACAAATGAGGAAATTTCCTGAGCTCTTTGACTCAAAGGCCAACCAGCAAGCAAGGCGATGCCCAGTCTGAACTCGAAGGAACTGCTATATCATTTTCCAGCATATATTTGATTTCTGCTTCCATTAGCTTTCGTTTCTCTGGTGACACTCGATAATAACGTTGTTTTATAGGTGATGCGTTACCCACATCAATGTCGTGTTCAGCCCAGTCAGTATGCGTTGGCGTGTCCCCAAACAATTCTGGGAAACTCTGTAACAAAGAAATCAAATCTACAGACTGTAACGGTGACAAGTGAACCAGAGTAGCATCAAGTTTTTCCAAAGATTCAGTATTGTTTAATCGCCCATGTAAAACACTATCATCAGGTTCATTACCCCTTTTTCTCCCCTGAACAAAAGTTTGAAACATCAGACGTCGCAAGTAGAACTGAATGAACGGATCCATCATTATTTGACTTAAAACTCTCATAGTACGGTTTTAACAGATTTACATGATATAAGTGAGTAGACTTCCTCCGATGTGGAGTTGCCACTATGTAATTTTCATCGCTCAGTCTACGCTTCACCACAAACGGGCCCTCAAATTTCGCTTCAGAAGGAGAAGACGGCAATAGACGTGACACAAGGACCTGATCTCCTGGCTCAAAAACACGCCGTTCAGTTTTACGATCATACAACCGTTTCATCTTATGCTGTTGCTTTTCAAGCTTAACACTGGCTAACTCTCTTGCTTGTATCAGCCTCTGACGAAATCCATCGACATATGCAAGAAATTTTTTTGGTGAATCTGAACTTTTAACAGGATTTTGCAGTACTGCCAAAAGCCCCGAACTTTATGACCAAAAGTCGTTTTAGTCGTTAGGACTAAATCCAGTGCTTTCTTGTACAACTTCACGTGCAGCCAACAATAACCAGGGCAACCCCTCCTCCCAATCCCCATCCAACTGTACACAATAAGCACGAAGGAGAGATTTCAAAGTCTGATGAAATCTCTCCAACGATCCCTGGCTTTGTGGATGAAATGCACTAGCAAGATTTACTTAATTTTTAGCTGTTTTAATACTTGTTGGAAAAGATGAGACATTTACATTACATATGTTACATTTATTCATTTAGCAGACGCTTTTATCCAAAGCGACTTACAAATGAGAACAATAGAAGCAGTTAAACTAACAGTAGGACAACAAAATGCAAGTGCTATGACCCTTCTCAGTATAATCTAACGCAGAACTTTTTTTTTTTTTTTAATAGTTATAGAACAGAATAGAATAGAGTAGTAGAGAAAGTGTTAGTATTACTGGATCAAGTGCTATCGAAAAAGTAGCGTCTTCAGCCGTTGCTTAAAAGTGGCTATGGACTCAGCCGTTCTGGTTGAGTTAGGCAGATCATTCCACCAGCAGGGAACAGTCATGGTAAAGGTCCGAGAAAGAGATTTTGTGCCTCTTTGAGAAGGCACTACAAGACGCCGTTCACTTGCAGAGCGCAAGTTCCTGGATGGCACGTAAGTCTGAAGTAAAGAGTTAAAGTAAAAGGGAGCAGATCCAGTGGTTGTTCTGTAGGCAAACGTCAGTGACTTGAACTTGATACGAGCGGAAACTGGCAACCAGTGCAATTTTGTGAGGAGAGGAGTGACGTGTGCCCTTTTCGGCTCATTAAAGACCACTCTAGCTGCGGCATTTTGGATCAGTTGCAGAGGTTTGACTGTGCAAGCTGGAAGTCCGGCCAGGAGAGCGTTACAATAGTCAAGTCTGGATAAAACAAGCGCTTGGACAAGGAGTTGAGTGGCATGTTCTGATAGGAAGGGCCTGATCCTCCTAATGTTGTACAAGGCAAATCTACATGACCGGGCAGTTCTAGCAATGTGGTCTGTGAAGTTCAATTGATCATCAGTTACCACACCAAGGTTCCTGGCTGACCTAGATGGAGTTATGGATGACGAGTCTAGCTGAATGGTGAAGTTGTGGTGAAGTGTTGGGTTGGCCGGGACCACGAGTAGCTCTGTCTTCGCAAGGTTTAGTTGAAGGTGGTGGTCCTTCATCCAGCCAGAAATGTCTGTCAGGCAGGCTGAGATGCGAGCAGCTAGCGTCGGATCGTCAGGCTGGAATGAGAGGTAGAGTTGTGTGTCATCAGCGTAGCAGTGATAGGAAAAGCCATGTTTCTGAATCACAGATCCTAGTGATGTCATGTAGATGGAGAAGAGAAGCGGTCCCAGCACTGAGCCCTGAGGCACTCCAGTAGCTAGATGTTGTGTCTTAGACACCTCACTCCTCCACGATACCCTAAAGGACCTACCTGAGAGGTAAGACTTGAACCATTGGAGTGCGGTTCCCGAGATGCCCTTCATCTTTAGGATTGACAGGAGGATCTGGTGGTTAACTGTGTCAAAGGCAGCAGACAGATCCAGCAGGATGAGAACTGAGGATTTGGAGGCTGCTCTTGCCAGTCTCAGAGCTTCAATTACTGAGAGTAGGGCAGTCTCAGTTGAGTGTCCGCTTTTGAAACCAGACTGATTGTTGTCCAAGAGGTTGTTTTGTGTAAGGAAGGAAGAGATCTGGTTGAAAACAACTCGTTCAAGTGTTTTCGCGACGAATGGAAGGAGAGATACCGGTCTGTAACTCTCCAGATGTGCTGGATTAAGAGAGGGTTTCTTAAGCAGTGGGGTTACACGAGCCTGCTTAAATGCTGTGGGAAAGGTACCAGTGTGAAGAGAGGTGTTTATGATGTGTGTGAGTGTGGGTACAACCGAGGATGAATGGCTTGAAGTAGGTTAGTGGGAATAGGATCGAGCGGACAGGTGGTAGGGCGATTGGAAAGGAGGAGATTGGAGACTTCTGCCTCTGAGAGTAGAGAGAAGGAGGATAGAGAGTGTGTGTTAGCTGGAAAAGTGTGTGTGTCAGTTTGTGGATTGGTAAATTGGCCGCTGATGGAGGTTGTTTTATTTATAAAGCAAAATCGTTTATTTATGTAGCAAAATCGTCAGCTTTTAGTGTTGATGAAGGAGGTGGAGGAGGAGGGTTGAGAAGAGAGGAGAAGGTTTTGAAAAGCATGCGAGAGTCTGAAGAATTGTTAATTTTGTTGTGATAGTAAGTTTTTTTAGCAGTAGAGATATTATCAGAGAAGGAAGAGAGGAGGGACTGATTAAGACCAAGGTCAGTAGGATCTTTCGATTTGCGCCACTTCCTCTCTGCACCCCTGAGTTTCAAACGATGTTCACGGAGAACATCAGATAACCAGGGGGCAGAGGGTGTGGCGCGGGCTGGCCTGGAGGAAAGTGGGCAGAAGTTGTCCAAGCAGGATGTTAAAGTGGAGAAAAGATTATCAGTTGCACTGTTAGTATCTAGTGTTGAAAGCTGATCAGGTGGAGGCAGTGTGGATGAGACCAGAGAGGATAGACGAGAGGATGAGAGTGAGCGTAGGTTTCGCCGAAAGGTGACCTGTGGAGGAGTGCGTGTTGTGTTCTGTGGCAGGTTGATGTTGAGAGTGAGGAGGAAGTGATCTGAGGTGTGCAGTGGAGTGACCAGTGTATGGTCAGTGGAGCAGTATTGTGTGTAGGTAAGGTCCAATTTATTACCTGATTTGTGAGTAGCCGCAGTAGATACTCGCTTGAGGTCGAATGAGGCAATCAGAGTGTGGAAATCAGCAGCCTGAGGTTTTTCTAGGTGGATGTTGAAGTCTCCAAGAACTATGAGAGGAGTACCATCCTCAGGGAAGGATGAGAGTAGCACATCAAGCTCTTCCAGGAAACTGCCGAGCTGCCCTGGGGGACGATATACAACTACAAAATGGATTTTAATAGGGCTAGTGATAGTAATTGAATGCGATTCAAATGAGCTGTTGTCACACAGAGGTGGTAAATTATCAAATTTCCAATCGTTTGAGATGAGCAGACCAGTACCACCACCCCTACCAGTCAGGCGAGGGGTGTGTGAGACAGGGAATTTAGTGGAGAGGGCAGCCGGTGTGGCAGTGTCCTCTGGTCTGATCTAGGTCTCAGTCAGGGCCAGTAGACTGAGACCCAAATGACTAGAAATAGATGTAATGAAATCAGCTTTGTTTACAGCGGACTGGCAATTCCAGAGACCAATAGGAAAAGAGAATATAGTACTAGAAGACACCGGAAAAGTACGCAGGTTGTTAGGATTGGACTGCCTCTGACGTGTGACATTTGATTTACGTGTGTTAGTAATAGTAGGGATTTGAAAGCACATAGTGTAAGAGGGGTCACAAACAGACAGATCAGATGAAACAGTTGTGTAGAAGAGAAAGGAAAGGGAAAAACAAGAAAATTAATACTCAAGTGCCTTGTCGGTGTCCTTGCTCGGTGGAGTCGCACAGGTAGAGTCGTTGGTCTTTACACTCTTCGGTCTTCACGCGATGAGGGCTTCACACGAGGGCTGCCGCGACCGCTGCCGCGGTGCACTAACCTATTTTATACACGCCTAATACCTCTTTATTGAATACAGCAGGTCCCGCCCTCCTGTTTAGTCAAGCGAAACTAACGAGTCACGACGCACAAACAACGTCACACGGGCGCTTTTACCAGAGTAAAAACACAGTAAACAAAACAAACTTCCTAGCAACACAGCCGCGCTAAAATCAACTGGGAAAAGTAAACACTCACAGACTGTTGATCTCTCCTGTTGTTCGACTGCTTCTTCGGCAGACGTAAGGTTAGTACCCTGATCACTCTGAATAATTTTAGGAATGCCAAAAATTGACATAAACTGTGACAAAGCCTTTACAATTGAACGTGACGTAATTGTGCGCAAGGGATAAGCAGAAGGAAAACGTGTAGCCAAGCACATAACGGTAAGCAAATACTTGCTTCCTGACTTCGAGCACGGTAGAGGACCCACACAATCCACAACAACATGTTCGAAGGGTTCACAGTTCGCTGGAATCGGATTTAATGGAACCGGTTTTAAGACCTGATTCGGCTTACCAGTAAGTTGACAAGTGTGACACTTTTTAACATAAGCAGAAATATCCCGCTTCAGTCGTGGCCAAAAAAAATAACGTAGAACCCGATTATAGGTTTTCTTAACCCCAAGGTGACCAGATTTTTTATGGGCCACTTCTAAAACCATAGAGCGAAACTTTGTTGGAACAACTACTTGGACAATAGGATCACCAACAAAATCCTGGCCCTGAGGACACCATTTTCTCAGCAAGAGTCCATCCTGAATGAAGTACGCTCTGGCCACATCAGCTAAGTCACTGTCAGACAGAGCAAGAGTAAATAATTCAGACAATGAAGAATCTGAATGTTGCTCCTTACTCCATTCATCTGTAGAAAACGGAAAAGACAAATCAGACAAGTCAGGTATAGGAAGAGAAATATTTGCCCTTGACACTTGTTTGATTTCATCGGTCAGGACACACTGAGCATTTTTGACCATAGTCCGAGTTGCAATAGCTACAGGATTTCCCTTTAGAACTTCTTGAGTAACCTCACTCCCGGACAAAACCATAGGAGATGGCGGTACACTAGGCCAGACCTGACCTCCTGCCAATTTGTTACCCAAAATAAGGTGAACCCCCTCAATTGGTAACACAGGGCGCAGTCCTACCGCAACCTCACCAGTCACCAAATCAGAGCTAAGTTTCACTTTATGTAAAGGCACTGATAACGTATTTAATCCCATTCCCCGAACTAACATGCTCTCACCAGTTTCAGATTGCGAGGAAAATGGCAAAGTGGACTCTAAAATGAATGAATCCACAGCTCCAGTGTCCCGCAGGATTTTAATGGGAACTTCCATAGATCCATCCAACAAAGACACTCGCCCTTCTGTAATAAAAGGAGCAAAACTAGACAAGCAATTATTAGAAAGTTTACTATCAGTGTCACTATCACATAAGTGAACATAATTGGCCATTGCCGCAGGTTTAAATTTACCCGTCTCAACTCGTTTATTTTTACTTTTAAGTATCAAACAATCTGCTTTCCAGTGTCCTTTTCCCCGACAGTAGTTACAAGTTTTGGACTGATCAAATTTGCTTGAAAATGTATGACCAGACTGTGAAGTGTTATTTGTAAAATGAGCTAAACCCGCTTCCTCCCGTGTCTGCCAAACAGCAGCCGTACTCTTATGAGTAAGCACATAGTTATCAGCCAATGATGCCGCTTCTTCAGGAGACTGAAATTTGTGTTCATTAACATACGTTGCAACTTGCTCTGGAACAGAGTTTTTAAACTGTTCAATTATAATCAACTCAAGCAAATCATCAAATGTTTTAACATCAAGCGATGAACACCAACGCGTAACCTGTCGTCTTAACTCCCGTACAAACTCCAAATGGGTCCGGCCTGGAATCATCTTACACGATCTAAATCGCTGTCGATAAGTTTCAGGCACACACTCATAAACTTTCAACACCGCTGCCTTAACAGTATCATAGTCCTTACACTCATCAATAGTTAAAGCAGAAAAAGCTAATTTTGCCTTACCAACTAACACGCACTGCAACAACAATACACAGTTTGTTTTGGACCAACCTTGCATCTCAGCGACACGTTCAAAAAGAGAAAAAAACACATCTGGATCATGTTCATTGAATTTAGGAACAAGTTTTAAATTTTGATGCAATGGAAAACTTCCAGAAGCACCAAACTCCAGTGAACTATCAGTATTCTCCCTACTTTTGTCACAACTTAAGAGGAATAAAGATCCAAAATCAGAGTTCACAGGCGTTAACAGTCTTTAATGAGAAAAGGGAAACAAGGCAGTCTGTCGTTGAAGCACACAGAGCTGGAGTAAAGCAAACAGTCAAAAACTTCGGTCTCAATGAGGACTCCTATCTGGTCACCCGAAGAGCTGGAGAACACAGGCTAGTCGGTATCTCAGCCAGGGACTGCAGAGAAACTCATGCGGCGGAAACAGGACTCAGAGAGCACGTTGATGCAGGCTGTACTAGACAGGACAAGTTGACACAGACGTACCGGACAGACAGGACAAGGTGAGTATTTCCAAATATCTTGTAAACGAGAAGAGTACTGTTCAAACACATGACAGGGAACAATAATCCGACAAGTGACTGCTTGAACCAACACTAGATAAAGGGAGAGCATTAGGGAGAAAGTGAGAACAGATGTGATCGCAAAGCAGCGCGAGCGCTGATTGCGATGACTAACAGGTGCGGGAGAGAGGGAGAGATGCGCGCGCGCGCGCGTGTGTGTATGTGCGTGTGTGTGTGTGTGTGTGTGTGTGTGTGTGTGTGTGCGTGTGAGAGAGTGTGTGCGTGTGAGTGAAAGAGGACAGAGAACGGGAGAAGGAAACCTGACTCATGACAGTACCCCCCCACTCAAGGAGCGCCACCAGGCGCTCCCGAGGAAGGGGCCTGGCGAGACCGGTAGTCATCAATCAACGAGCGATCCAGGACGTCCCGGGCCGGAATCCACCGCCTCTCTTCAGGACCGTACCCCTCCCAGTCCACCAAAAACTGGTGGCCACGCCCCCGAGGACGGACGTCGAGGAGCTTACGGACTCTGTAAATAGAGGTCTCCTCATCAATAGGAGGAGGAGGGGAGGGACGGGTGGGCGCACGAATGACGGGTTTAATGCAGGATACATGAAAAACCGGATGGACACGGCGCATCTGACGGGACAGTTTAAGTCTAACAGCGGCAGGACTGATAACCTTAACAATGGGAAAAGGTCCGATAAAACGAGACATGAGTTTGCGTGACATCTCCTGAATAGGCAAATTGCGGGTGGACAGCCACACTTTCTGTCCACAGACGTATCTGGGAGATCTAACTCGATGGCGATTGGCGGCCCGACGTGTACGTTCCCTAGACTGACATAAAGCAGATCTCACTCTCCTCCAGGTACGCTTACACCTCTGAATGAAAACTTTGACAGACGGAACCGAAATCTGTGACTCTTGCACGGAAAATATAGGGGGTTGGTAACCAAGACAAGCTTCAAAGGGAGATGACCCAGTAGCAGACGATGGAAGGGAATTGTGGGCATATTCGGCCCAGGGAAGCTGATCGCACCATGACGCGGGATTCTGTGAGGTAAGACTGCGTAACATGCGGCCAAGAATTTGGTTGGTCCTTTCGGCTTGCCCATTGGTCTGAGGATGGAATCCTGACGACAGACTGGGGGAGGCCCCTATCTGTCGACAGAATTCCCTCCAGCACTGAGAGGTAAATTGGGGACCTCTGTCAGACACAATGTCCGAAGGAAGACCATGGATCTTGAACACGTGATTCACCATAATCTGCGTGGTCTCGAGAGCAGACGGTAACTTAGGGAGAGGAATAAAACGTGCAGCTTTAGAAAAACGGTCAACGACGGTGAGAATAACCGTATTCCCAGACGAAGAAGGTAACCCAGTCACAAAATCCAAAGCGATATGCGACCAGGGGCGTGAAGGAATAGGAAGAGGTCTAAGAAGACCTGCCGGAGGTTTATTACCAGACTTAGTCTGGGCGCAGACAGAACAGGCTGCCACAAAACGACGAACGTCGCGTTCTCGAGTGGGCCACCAAAATCTCTGACGGATAGTCGCTAGTGTTCCTCTTACCCCGGGATGTGCAACTAATTTGGAAGAATGACCCCAGCGAAGAACCGTCGAACGAGCGGTAACGGGAACGAATAAGGTTCCCTCAGGTGAACGGTGAGATCTAATGGTGTGCGCAAGTGCTCGTTTAACCGCTTGTTCCACCCCCCAGACGGCGGCCCCGACCACACAGTGCTGAGGTAAGATTGTCTCATCGGTCGAGGCGCCTTCTGAGGAGTCGAACTGCCGAGAAAGAGCGTCGGGTTTGAGGTTCTTGGAACCGGGTCTAAACGAAATAGAGAAGTCAAAGCGATCAAAAAACAAGGTCCAGCGGGCCTGACGGGCGTTAAGACGTTTCGCAGAGCGGATGTACTCTAAATTGCGATGATCCGTCCAGACAATGAATGGTACACTGGCTCCTTCAAGCCAGTGTCGCCACTCACCAAGTGCTAGACGGATCGCCAAAAGTTCTCGGTTACCAACGTCATAATTGCGTTCTGCGGGCGAAAGGCGATGAGAGTAGAACGCGCACGGATGGACCTTATCATCCTGGGAAGAGCGTTGCGACAAGATAGCTCCTATCCCAATCTCGGAGGCATCGACCTCAACAATGAACTGGCGCGCAGGATCAGGAGTAATCAGTATGGGCGCGGAGGTAAAGAGTCTCTTAAGATGGTCAAAGGCACTCTGCGCAGCCTCCGTCCAAGTGAATCTGATCTTGGACGAGGTGAGGGCAGTCAGGGGGGCGGCAACCTGGCTAAAGCTTCGAATAAAGCGCCGATAAAAATTTGCAAAACCTAAAAACCGCTGAAGCGCGATTCGGGAATCTGGGATCGGCCAATCAAGAACAGCTCGAACCTTGTCGGGGTCCATGCTGATCCCCTCCGCTGAAACTACCGAACCGAGAAACGTAACGGACTGCGCATGAAAGACGCATTTCTCAGCTTTAACATACAGACGATTCTCTAGCAATCGCTGCAGGACGCGGCGCACGTGCTGAATATGTACCTGGAGAGATGGGGAGAAAATCAAAATGTCGTCTAAGTAAACGAACACGAAAACGTTTAACATGTCTCTTAAGACATCGTTAACTAAAGCTTGAAAAACCGCGGGAGCGTTGACCAGGCCGAAAGGTAAAACCCGGTACTCAAAGTGACCGACGGGAGTGTTGAAGGCGGTCTTCCATTCGTCTCCTTCTTTGATGCGCACTAGATGGTAGGCGTTGCGCAAGTCTAATTTAGTAAATATCTTTGCGCCCTGTAGGATCTCGAAGGCCGAAGACATAACGGTCAAGAACCGTTACCCTTTGCCTCTTATGTCGTTCAGCCCACGATAGTCGATACAGGGACGCAAAGAGCCATCTTTCTTTTTAACAAAGAAAAACCCTGCGCCGGCAGGAGACGAGGATGGAACAATTATGCCCGCGTCAAGGGACTCAGTTAGATACTTCTCTAGAGCCACACGTTCGGGGGCCGAAAGGGAGTATAATCTGCCGCGAGGAGGTATAGAATCAGGGAGAAGTTCAATACTACAGTCGTACGGCCGGTGAGGCGGTAGAGACACAGCCCGAGAACGACTGAAAACCGCCCGCAGATCATGGTACTCCTCCGGGACCTCAGACAAATCATCAGGTTCGTTCTGAAACGCAGAAACAGAAGACACGGTAGACACGGTAGAGAGAGCAGATACAAGACAATTAACATGACAAGATAAATTCCATGTATGAATAGATCCTTTGACCCAGTCAATCTGAGGATTATGTTGAATAAGCCAGGGATGGCCTAAAACAATAGGTGTACCGGGAGATTGAAAAATAAAAAAATAAATAGTCTCTTGGTGATTGCCGGAGACAGTGAGACTCACCGGGCTGGTGACGCGGCAAACTGTAGAGAGTTCCTTGCCGTCCAGGGCAAAGACGGTGGTAGTCTTAGTTAAGTTGACCAGAGGAATCTTATGTTCACAGGCCCAAGTCTCGTCGATAAAGTTGCCCTCAGCACCAGAGTCGATGAGAGCAGGACCAGTCGCTGAGGAGCCCGTCCAGCGAAGAACAGCAGAGATCGTGGTGCGAGATCTGGGTGAGGAGGAAATGAAGGATGCGCTCACCAGTACTCCTCTGTCTACTGGCGAGCTCTGGCTTTTAACATGCAGGAAGAAACAAAGTGACCAGCCGCACCGCAGTATAGACAAAGACGATTTAAAATCCGCCGTTGTCGTTCCTCTGACGAGATGTGCACACTTCCAACCTGCATGGGCTCAGCCTCAGACTGGGTGCGAGCGGGAGCTGCGGCAGTAGGGAGGGTATCACATGGCTTGGGGTAGGAAGAACGAACACGTCGTCTCTGCTCGAAACACTTATCCAGACGAATGGCCAGTTCGATGAGTTGATCCAACTGAGTCGGTGAGCCCCGCGCGTAAATCTCCTCCTTAAGGTCTAAGTTCAGCCCCTCCAGAAAGCGAGCGATAAGTGCAGGCTCGTTCCACTCACTTGAAGTTGCCAAGGTCCGGAACTCTATTGCGAAATCGGCCACGGACCTTCTGCCCTGACGTAAAATTGCAAGATGCCGTGAAGCCTCGCAGCCGAAGACTGATCTGTCAAAGACCTTAATCATCTCGTCCTTGAAGAGCCCGAAAGAGCGACAGCAGTCAGCTCGAGCCTCCCAAACCAAAGTCCCCCACTTGCGTGCACGTCCCGAGAGAAGTGACAGAACATAAGCAATGCGAGCCCGATCCTCCGCATACGTCTGGGGCTGAAGAGAGAAAACAATCTCACATTGAACGAGAAAAGCTCGGCACTCAGCGGGCTCACCAGCGTAACAGGATGGATTGTTGACTCGTGGCTCTGGGGGCAGTTGTCGTGCGGAAGACCTCGACGGATCCTGGTGAAGGTGAAGTAGACGGACAGACAAATCTGTAACCTGATCAGACAGGCTCCGAACAGCTTGATGGGCAGCGGCCAGCTCCTCCTCATGCCTGCCAAGCATCGCACCCTGGATCTCGACCGCTGATCGGACAGGAATCTCCTCTGTTGGATCCATAATTTGGTCGGATTATTCTGTCACAACTTAAGAGGAATAAAGATCCAAAATCAGAGTTCACAGGCGTTAACAGTCTTTAATGAGAAAAGGGAAACAAGGCAGTCTGTCGTTGAAGCACACAGAGCTGGAGTAAAGCAAACAGTCAAAAACTTCGGTCTCAATGAGGACTCCTATCTGGTCACCCGAAGAGCTGGAGAACACAGGCTAGTCGGTATCTCAGCCAGGGACTGCAGAGAAACTCATGCGGCGGAAACAGGACTCAGAGAGCACGTTGATGCAGGCTGTACTAGACAGGACAGGTTGACACAGACGTACCGGACAGACAGGACAAGGTGAGTATTTCCAAATATCTTGTAAACGAGAAGAGTACTGTTCAAACACATGACAGGGAACAATAATCCGACAAGTGACTGCTTGAACCAACACTAGATAAAGGGAGAGCATTAGGGAGAAAGTGAGAACAGATGTGATCGCAAAGCAGCGCGAGCGCTGATTGCGATGACTAACAGGTGCGGGAGAGAGGGAGAGATGCGCGCGCGCGCGTGTGTGTGTGTGTGTGAGAGAGTGTGTGCGTGTGAGTGAAAGAGGACAGAGAACGGGAGAAGGAAACCTGACTCATGACAACTTTCCTGTAAAAGTTTGAGCTTTAAATAGTCCAGCTCCATTTTTGCCTTCTCTAACTCAAGTTTACCTTGTTCAGATCGTTGTTTCATTTTCTCATGATCTATTTGCAACAACAACAACTCTTTTTGTTGGTGTGGTGGATTTTAATTAATCAACGTTAATTAATCAACTAACATTTGTTTTTCTTGCAGGAACAACATTCATATGCTTTTAATGTGTCAAAACTCTTTGGGGAAAAACTTGTGACTTTGAGTATGTGTCTGTGGGTAAAAATAACATAGTTATGGGAAGTGAAACTAGACAAGTCTGTTTGAACAAATTAAGTCTTCGTTAAAACCTTGTGATAAGTAATCACAAGATCAAAGTTTGCTTTACCTAGTAACAGAGGGGTTTGCATATGAAGAACCAATCAAATAGTGGGGAAATTATTAGCCTGACGTCGTCATACTCAATTCTAGTCAGAATGTGAGTCTGATACTTCTCCATTGAGCTTTGATTATGGGGCGTGTTTCAACCGAACCAGGAAAAAAAATTCCTCTGCACTCAATTGGATAGACCTACAACCAATCAGAGCAACGGAGTAAGTGACGTATGTTTTTCATTCATGTTTCCGATCGCGGTTCTCTGTTCCTCTTTTAAAATGAATGCGCTGTCGATATCTTCTATAACAGACGCGATGGCGGAATCTACACATGATGTTTTATAAACAAATTTCAGGAGGAGCACATTCAAATAATCAATCCAATCAACCGTCTATCAGCATGAGAGGAAAGCATATATTTATTCACTCGGTCAACTCACCTTACATGACAGTTTTCAGCATCCCTGCACTCACTCTTGGCTTGTTCTTCCACAGCCAGGAATACGGGGGAGTACTTTGGGTTCGGGCCGAATACCGAGCCCGAAGCCTCTCCTCAGACAGCACGCCAAATATGCATTATTCTATCTGACTTATTTGTAAGCGTGAACTCGAGAAATCTCAATTCTTCAGCGGCAGTCATTTGAATTCAACCCAAGCGCTCGTTGATGACGTGGATGATGACGTTACCGTTGCTTATCTGTCCATCATCGTATAAAGCCCGCCCTGACAATTTGATTGGTCCGAACAATTTTTGTTCGGGCATAATAGCTCCTCAACGGAGCGAGTCCAGACCGAACTTCCCGACCAAAAAATATTGTGGGCGGGGTTCGGGCTGGCACCCAGGCTAGGAAATTATGTAATGCAGCCTGAAATTTATGCCATACCTCTTTACTATAAAAACTGTGGTATATGTGTTTTTCGGTGGGATTCTCAATGGAATTTGTCTGAGATCCTCCGGCCTTGCTTCTTGGGAGAGATTCCCTGAGAACTGCTCGGGAAGATCTCCTGGCCATGATTAAAGCATTTAAAGGACATTTGCAGGTCTGTTTGTCAATTTATTCCTGCGCAGGAAGCTAGTTTAGGAAGCTAGTTTAGGAAGCTAGTTTAGGAAGCTAGTTTAGGGAAGCAAGTTAGTTAGAAACTCGGCCAGTTGTCGACTGAAGATGCAAGAGCTAGAGTACAAAGGTATTGGTGTCGAGTGTAGACGCCAGAGATATTAAGGCAGGTGTCGAGTGTAGACGCCCCGGATATTAAGGCAGGTGTCGAGTGTAGACGCCCCGGATAGTTAGGTTTAGGGAAAACGAGTCAGAATAGCAGGTGATCTATAGAGTGGGGACGTCAGGAACGAGACCCAAAAGATAGAGCCAGGTAATTAGGTTTAGAGAAAAAATCCATGACATTGGTCAAAAGTTAAAACGGACTGTGAAGCAGGCAAGTTTTGTGCTTGTACGTCCTGAATTTGCTCCATTGTAGACGACAAAATTCCTTTATTCACCAATTTATTTTCCAACTCAATCTTAATAGTACTTTCTTTAAGTCTCCTATCACTAATTATAATTTCATAAAACTCCGCAATTCTTAAAAGCTGCTCTTTAGTGCATTTATCTAATGATTCACGTGAAGGTGATTTAGCAAACTTTTCTACATCCGCCATAAACGCATCACAGAACGCAAGCAACCAATTGTGCAAACAAACACTCAGAATTTCCCCCTATCTACCTTTCCAAACAATCTAACTTACTAGACCCTAATCTTCATGTAGTTACCGGCGGGGGGAAATTAAGCACACGAACCCAATGGGTGCAATTGCAACTAGTTAAACTTAGCAACAATTCACAACACCACGGAAGTGCTCCCGAGACAACCGCTACTACCCGCTTTCACCACAGCACTACAAAAACAACAAAACCGACATGTCTCAAAGGAAACAAGTCGCTTAGCCTAACCGGGAAAAACTCCAAGTAAAAACAAATTTGCACAACAGTTACTTACCCGTCTGTGACTTCGAACGGCGATCGAATCATTGCGAACTGCACAAATCACTGTCAGGTGGTCCCCAACACAAAACTAAATTGCGCCGTGACGTCAAATTATTCAAATAGGGTTTCCCTCAAAACGTCAGGAACAAACAACCGTCTCAAACTATGTTTAAACGAATAACCGAAATCAAAAACAAAAACTCGACGAAACAAATGAGTTTATCAAATATTTCCATCATTCGCAAACTATCAAACAAAAAAGGACGAGCCCCCATTTGTTACGCCCCATGGCTCAAAAGGACGCAACAAAGACGGGGACACACGCAGAAGTGCCAAAAAATATACGAAATTTATTAACAAAAGAGAACTATACAGAAAAAGAATGAAGTAACATGAGACTGTGGTGTTAAGTGAATGCATGAAGTGTAATGGGCTGTAGTAATGTTGGATGCAAAACATAAACAGAAAGCAAACAAAACAAAGTCCGAAATGCAGCCGCGCCCCTCCCGCAGTCATTTGACATCAGGCCCTTTTTAAAGGAAGAGACCGGAAACCAACAGCAGGTGTCCTCAATAAGAACGCCCACCAATAACTCCTTTGGAAGGCGGCACATTTCCATATCAACACAGGGATGACGCACATGAGTCGTCACAACATGCAAATCTCCACATGGAACGCAAACGCGTTCATTACCTCAAAAACAAAGCACGAAAAAACTTCACAAGTCTCTGCTTTTCGTCGAGTTTGAAAGACGTACCGTGAGCTTACATTGGATTTACCTCAGAAGAAGAAGAACGTGATTTGAAGACAAGAAAGATGTAAGGTAAGAAATTCTTACATATTAGTTTATTGTTGCATAAACTTCACATTGCAGTTGAACTGTTGCTAGATATATGGTGAATATTATAATATTTAGACCCGTGTTTACTGTTACTGTGTTTGTGGATATCTGCTCAAACGTAGATATGTATATGGTAACCATAATGTTTTATATTTGAGCGCGATCGCGTTTGAATGTTTGATATTTTGGATCGCGATCGCGTTTGAAAAGCAAAACGCACCAAACGGCTTCATGTTTTTACTATTATCTCATTTCATCATAACGAATGGAAACATTTGAAGTAACATGATAATCAATATATTTTTCTCTAGCTTAGTTGTTACTGAAATCTTTTGGAAGATTTATAGGCTGCTATAGGTTATTGTTATTATTATTTTATGCAGCACTGCGCATAGCCTATGCCTACAAGGCACAACAAACCTGGTGTTCATTATATTATATATTGTTGGAAACATTTGTGTGTGTGTGTGTGTGTGTATTCTGTGAATTTTAAAAAGCAATTTTAACCAGAAAAATCTAAAATTTATTCCCAAAATCGTGCAGGCCTTTCTCTTGATATCAGTATGTTCACTTTTTTTTTTCTTTCAGGGCCCAGATGCCACTCCTGCTGACTTCAACATTCACATGAGTCTCTGTACATGAACATGGTAAAGTGAAAATCAAACACCTTGGAAATTAAAGGTATGTACAATGTTTTTAGGAATGGCACAAAGGTCTCTGTCTTTGGATCATTGTTTTCATTAAGTGCTTTTTTGTCATTTGTTGTGTATCTTTGGATTATGTTTTGTTGTAAATAAATCCAAACAATCAAAAAGCCATTCTTTTTTAAATCTCCTCATTCTTTGTGAAAGGTTGCTCAGAATGATAGGGCCTGATAGCTCCTAATAGGGCCGTTAGGGGAGGGTCTTTGTCATTCTCAGGTGTGAAAAGCTTACATATTAATGACCTCCCGCATAAAGCTTTCTCACACAAAACACGTCGTACAAATTTTAAATCAATATATTGTCTTCTCTGAATGAGCAGTCAGGGTGATTTTCACATAGTTTTGGAGCAAATATTCTAGGCTACGTCATACAATTTTCAAAAGTCTTGTGAAGAAATAATCAGTATGGGTTTCATGGCCTTATTTCAGTGAAAATTTTTTGTATTTTCACAAACCATGCATAAATGTCATTATCTCAAAACTACAAACTTTTACATACATTCTGCTGATATATTATTGTAGCAGAGTTTGTGCTGAATACAGTGTAATTAGAATTTAGCCATGAAAATGTCACAAGTAACAGAAATAACCACAAATGTCAGAGCATGTCAGAACACCTCCAGGGCCCAGAAAACAGCTCAGACCCCAGAGGGTTAAAACTTGATTTCTGAAAATATTACTATAAATTACAGCAACACCTCCCCCTTTGCGTTTATAACAGTAATCTTGTGGGGTGGACTCATTTAAAGTAATGTAATCGTTTGGTTTTAGCAAGGTTTCTGTCAAACACAGCACATCTAGGTTATTATCTGAAATCATATCATTAACAATAAGTGCTTTTGAAGTAAGGGATCGAATATTCAGCAATCCAAGCTTTAGCATTTGCTCATCTGTATTATGGCTGTTTTTTTTTTGTTGAACATCAATTAAATTTTTAACCTTAGATGGGTTTGGACGTTTTTTGGATTTCCAAATTCAGGGAACAGACACAGTCTCTATATGATGATAGCTAAAGAGGCTCTTAAGTGAAAGAGGCTCTATGTGATGGGATTTATCTGACCTGGGTGACGCGAGGCCGCTAGCAGACAGTCGGTTTAGCCAGTCTGTCTGCTTCCTGACCTGGTGCCCAATTTGTCATTTTTTTATCTCTAAGACTATGAGCCAAATTACTAGAGAGAAGAGCAGCACCATCCCAGGTGGGATGAATACCATCTCTTTTCAACAGGTCAGGTTTGCCCCAAAAACTTTTCCAATTGTCTATGAATTCTATATTATTTTGCAGACACCACTTAGACAACTAGCCATTGAGTGAACACAATCTACTAACTATCTCATCACTCCTGCGAACAGGAAGGGGGACAGAGTACTTGAGAGTTCACACACCTCTTTAATGTTAATTATGGAGTCGAACATCATTAGTGCCGACATGAATAATAATCTTAGAGAATTTACGATTAGCATTAGCCAGCACTTTTAAATTTGCTTTGATGTCAGGCGCTCTGGCTCCCGGCAAACATGTGACTATGGTGGCTGGTGTCTCTATTTTCACGTTCCGTGTAATAGAATCGCCAATAACTAGGGCACAATCAACAGAACTCTCAGTGGGTGTTTCACTGAGCGGGGCAAATCGATTTGCTATGGTAATCGGAACGGAAGAGTGTTTTTTTGATCCGCGACTAGAGCGATCCCTCACTGTCACCCATTTGCCTTTCTGCACAGGCACTAATTCAGCCAGAATCAAGTCATGTAAAGAGTTCACTATGCTAGGCGCATCCAAAGCAGTATCTAAAGCTCTAGCACTCTTACTATCCTCAATTAAAGTTTGGATGCGTGTCTCTAGTTCTGGAATCTTCTCCGTCAGCCTAACTGTCTCCTTGCATTTATCACATATAAATCATATATTGCCTACAGAGAAGGCTATGCTAAACATGTGACATGAAGTGCAGGTGACAATAACGGGACAAGACATTACTCACCTGAGCTTTTTATGAACTCAAAGGCTCGGGCGCGCGAGAGAACAACAACAACATATTGAAGGCATAGCTAGCTAGTTCCTTTGCGACTGACGTGAATTAGGTACTCAAGATGGCGGCAGACAAGTTTTAGAAGTGAGTGATGTCAGTGAGGAGACGTTGGTGACATCATCTGATATTAATCTATATACATTTATAACATACTTATGTTAACCACACGAACATTGCAATATATTATCATGAATAATAAATACTAATAATGTGTGTGATCATCTTACCTTCCATAATATAGAGTCTGCGTGGCTACAGGACCTTCCCAAAGCAGCGCTGCATGAGCATCCAGTAGTCTCCACTGGTCCCTGGTGACTAACTACTCAGTTTAGCGGAAGTCGGATGAGAAAATGAGGAAGAGTGAAGTATTAACAGTGGGAGAGGCGGAATAAGGCTTATACTGTAGGGGATAGGGGTGGAATGGTACATGTACTCGTATAGAACCGAACCAGTACGGGCGTCACGGTGCATGAAATTACACAGAGAATACACGGTATAAAAATAAATAAAACTCGCGTGCAAATTAATTAATGTAATGCGGAACTACTGTTAGATACGCGGGTTCTTTAAGGACACCTAATCTGTAGACCCGCCTTAAGCTAGGTTTGTTTATACTTTCGCCTGCCTCTGCAGCGCGAGCCTCCGCTGGCCGCGCACGCGCCTCCCCAAATGGACGAGGCATTTATACTTCGCGCTCACCGGTGTACTATTCTTTGAAACGACAGGGTGCGACTCGGTGTAACTGTCCTCTAAACCATCAGGAATCAGCGGTGAGAAGTAAGGTACACTCGTGAATGTTTATTTTAGTACAACAACACTTTAGTACACCAAAACCACACTACAAAAGAATCGTGTAAACCAGATTATTCCTTGTGACATTAGAAGAAGAAAAAAAAATGGATATGAAAACGTAACCTACAACTAAATTAACGTTATCTTACATAATTTATAAACATTTTTATTTAGTTTTGTGAACCTTTTTATAAAACATGGCCATTTATTTTTATTTAAAGGGCTTGTGTCTGCTATTGTAGGTTCATTTTGTTAATGTAAGCAACTAATTTAGATGCAAGAACTGGGTGCCGGTGCTGTGAGATGTACATGCTCGGCCATATTCGGCTCGAAGTCGTGCGTCCCAACGCGCACGACCGCCCACACCGCAATGACGGCATTTTTGCCGCGTGCACCCTTGCGCTCGTCCGTCCGCACATAAATAAGAGATGCTTTATTTCCAGTTTTATAGCTGATTGTCTGTTACATCTTATTTTACACACTTCAGGGCAGGCTGTTGCAGCTAGCTCAGCGGAGAGACTGTATGACACTAGGTGGTATACAGCCTGAGACATGCGCAATAAAAAAAAATAGCCTTCTGCATTTTTGTTTTTCTTTTCCCTCCATTGTACCGAACTCGTACCGAACCGTGATGTCTGAACCGAGGTATGAACCGAACCGTGACTTCTGTGTACCGTTCCACCCCTAGTAGGGGAGCAAGAGCTCTTTCCATATGGAGTCTCTGCATTAAAGTCATGTGAGCAAGTGGATTCTCTCTTTTGGAAGTAGACCTTCTCAGTTCAACTCAGCTGTTATTTGTCAAATAGTCACAGGCAGAAACACATACAGGAGAACTGAGAGTGCTTTAATTATATTAATGGTAGAAGAGAGAGAATACAGGACAGTCTCTGACTCGATATGAAACACTTCTATAAAGACACAACAATATTACAAATAACTCTCTTTTGATTTCCATGCAAGCTCTGGTTAATATTTGTATATAAACTTAGTACTCTTCTAATATATTCTGTGAACTTTAAATCAAGTCTTTTTAGGGATAGTTCACCTGAAACTGTCCACTGACTTCTAATGTATGGACAAAGAAATCTCTAAATATTGTCTTTTATGTTCCACAGAAGAAAGAAAGTTATCCAGCTTTTGGTCGACATGAGGGCATATGTACATTATGTCAATTTACATTTTTGAGTGAACCATCTTTTTAATACATTTACATTGAATAATTTAGCAGACGCTTTAATCAAAAGCGATTTACAAATGAGGAGAACAATAGAAGTTAAACTAACAATATTCAAGTGCTGTGAATAATAGCGTGAATAGTAGTTATTTGGTAAAAGAGTATAATGTACATGCATTAGGAACACAAGCAAGACTATGACATTAAACTACTTGATGTTGTTGATCTGTCAGTCTAACGGGGGAATTAATGAGAATAAACCGTGCTTTATACAACCCTCCTCTCCATCGTATGATAAAGTCCTGCTGATACAGAACGTCAGCAGAAGCATCAACGGCACATCAATACATCTTTAATAAAACTCTGTTTACCGTATGTGTTTAATGGAGCGCAAACAGAGCAATTGAGTTTTGAGTTTTATGAATCAAGAGTTCTCTCTAATAAACCTAAATGTCACAGAAAGGAAGGGTGTGTGCAGTGAAAAGAATGACATTGACTTCATTTATTGAGTGCAGATGTTTAAACTGAACTGCAGGCGGTCTGTGAATGAGACGCAGGCTTTTGCATTGAAACACAGCAGGCAAACGCTGCACTACTGTCTCGAGAGTGTTCGTCCCGGCTGTGTGTCGAACTCTGATGTGTGTCAGTTCTACAACAGCAGTGAACAGACTTCATTAACCCTCCAACATCAGGCCTCAAGAACATGTACAATACACAGTCAGCCAGTGGGTTCAGAAACAGGAGATATCTAGACAAATACCAAATTATATAAAACAGTTTATAGCTGTAACTAAACACTACCGGTGTACTGTCGTAACTACATGTATATATAAAAGTTAGGATTACGTTCGGGAGAATGAGAAAAGTGTAAGTCAGAAGCACCAGGAACAAACTGCCCAAAATTTTCTTGCGCTGTAGAGAAGTAAGTGATATTGCGCGTGAAAGACCGCGACAAGTGCCAACAAAACACAGAATGATTATCGGGTAGGGGATTAAACAGCCAATCGATCGGGAAAGATGTTTAAACAGCCAATCAGAGTTAACGTCTGTAAAGTTTGCAAAGATCAGAGGAACAAACCAGATGATCACAGACACGACACAGCAGACTTTTAGTGAATGATGAGATCTGTACCAGATAGGATGAGAAACCAGAAGATATCGTTCAAAAGCAACACATGCCATAAAATACACACCCACAATCAAACTATAATCATATGCATTATACACACCCCTTGACCTTGTGATTGTGAATGTTAATTTACAAATGATCTGAATGAGATCTGAAAGAATCAAATGAATAACAAACACTGGAGTGGAGCGATGAGATTTGATAAGAGCACACAACGCAAACAGAGTTAAGATCATGATTACAATCTCAATGGATGAAATTATCATGATAATTAATGGGTTTGCAGACACAAGATTCAAGTAAAATTCCCTCATCTGACGGCTCCATTCATCTTGATAATTTACTCCACTTGATCCGTTGCTGCTGGCGTTTTGCTCTGCCATTGTTTCATGAAATCTTGACAGGCAACACTAAATAACAAATCAGTCATTAATTTAAAAACATGCATTCATTTACTATTTACTACTTTATTAAAAACATTGGGGAAAAATATATGACATAACTTGTTTTCTGTGTGATTGTTGAAATAAAGTTTCCTCAGTTTGCTTGACATGTTCTTTAGAGGAGATGTGTGTAATGTTAGAAAGCTTGAAATACGTGAAATGTAAGATTAAAGTTTGGAAATCCTCCATTTGAACAATATCACAGAAGCAAGAATGCTGTTGTTCTGAATATTCAGTCCAGCACAGCTGCAAGTGTACAATGGTTTATTAAACTAGGAATAAATCTTGAAGAACTTACGTTACTGACAGGATTGTGTGTTTCGTCTGCAGGTCAAAGCAGAAGTTTGTGGAGCAACACACAGACTGACAGATGTTTCACAAGTTTCCACTGCCGTGTTTAAAGAGCTCTTCATTCACTGCACACACTGTAAAAACACACATCTTAAAGCTTGTGGATCTAATGTAGGAAATGCCTGAGATTACAGACAAACTATTTGATCCAATGTGTGCAACTGTAATTACCTTAAAGACACAATTAACTAACAATGGTGCTTTGAGTGAAAAACCAGTCTAACTTTCACAAACGGTTCGGCTCAACTACGACGACTGAAGTAATCTGACAACGCTTTATATCTGATGCTTTCATTTTTAAAGTTCACTCAGCGTTTATACATACCCTCAGTAGAATAAGAAACCCATGAATGATCGGTGAGAGAAAGCACAGTTACGTTGATCTCTGTAAAATATTGATTCTTCTGTTGCTCTGCAAGCCTGTTTTCTTTAAGAAATGAAAATCTGTGTTGCTGACTGACTGAAATCACACTCAGTGTTAATTAAAGGAAACTAGTTTAAGTGCAGATGATCACAGCGAGACCAGAGGCTGAAATACAAAGATATTTGACTATATAAACTCACGGATGAGATGATCTCATGATCTTCCCTGGAATCATAATGAACATCAAACTACAAGACAGATGATGAAGTTTATGAGCTGATAACATCATCATCAAATGAATATCAAGAGCCTGAAATGGAAATTGGTTCCGACAGGACCTTAAAGAAAACTTCGAAACCTATCTTAATTTCTTTAATTTCTTCTACATATAATCAAGCACACTAGAGAGTCAACAAGCTGAATAACATGTGCTAACGTTTGAATAAAGGCTGAAACACAATGACACAATAATTCCCACATGAGACGACATGATCTTACCTGGAATCAGACTGAAGACTGAAGACGCTGCTCATCAGGAGATGATGGTGTTTATGAGCTGCTCAGCGTTCTTTTATAGCCTGAATTAACTCCAGAAACACCAAACAAAGATGCATTAAACATCGTTAACAGTTAATGTACATGCAACCGCATCAGCACTCAGCAAACCAAACCAAACTCCACAATATAAAACCATTTAAAAAAAGACACAAGTGTTATAGAAAGAAGAATGTGAACAGCCAGAAATACAGTGATATAATACTAAGATTTTGTCATACTGTAAGTTTATCAAATTATGATTATGCAGTAAGGGCTGAATAAAAACATCAGTACAAAATATAATAACTTTTACTACTGAAAACAAAATCACTTTATTTGCAGTTTCATTCCAGACACAGAAACCATGCAGCATACAATATAAACACATTAAACAAAATACAATAATAATAAAATAAATAAATAAAAGAGACACTGATGTGTGTGAATCCAAGATGGCCGCCACCAGTCGAGTTTTTTTGTTTGTGTGCATGTGCAAAGTTACTCTTTCTGTGTTTTTATGTTCCTGGCTTTTGTAATACCTAACAAAGGAAAGTAAATTTCTTTCGGGAAACTTGTGTTTATTGAGTGTCTTCGTATCGCATGGTGCCTTGTTGTACTTGGATCTATCCTAGAAGGAGAGGGATTACTGCCGTCGGCCTGCTGAAAATTTGATCTGCTGAAAGATCCAGGGGAATTTGAAATCTACTTCTGGATGGTCTGGGCTTGGTTTGTCCCCCACACCTGGATGGTAGTGATGTAAAAATAACAATAACTTGGATTTAGTGTGCCCATGCTCTTCCTGTAAGGATCACGGATGCTGTATGCTGGTTAACACATTGCATCTGTGAAGCATCTCAGGATGGATTAAACCATAACAATTGGTTTGGACCAATTGTCAATATATTTGGACAAGCGAAAGCATCTCAGGATTATTCTACAAGACTCACAAAACTCTGCAGTGAGCCCTTGGAACCTTTTGTCTGTTCAGCCTATGTTTTATGTTTTATGAAAGCAAAATGCATCTTTTATTATTTTTATTACTCACAGCATTTAATGATGGATTTAAGTCACGGCCAACTCCATTTATTGACGAGCAAAATTGGGTGAGTACATTGAAAATATCTCACTCCTCAACAAAAGAGGGATGCAGTTATCACCAGTTTATCCATCCTGCACAGCAACAAATACTCTATAATCATCTACCACAAATGAATCTCTCGTTACACCTGCTAATAATGAATTTTTTTTAATAACTACTGTGCAACATGGACTTTCATCACACTTGTCAGACAGTGATTGTGATGAAAAACACACAGTGAAATCTACTGTCTTACTACTTTTGCTGGGATAGCTATCCAATCGTGAAGAGACCAGGTGTAAATGCCCTCTGAAACGCATTCGAGACGGATTTGAATCCGATCGTTCAAGCCACTTCAGGAGGTGGTCTGGGCCGCATTCCAGACGAAACTGAACAAGTGTCAATGCATCTGGTTGTTGAAACCACATATGTAAATTGTACTCCTCCCAAAAATGCTAAAAAAATAAACGTGTGAGAGCGTGTTATAGGCTATATGTAAATATATAGCCAGATATGACGACGCAACTGGAACACGCATCACCGCAGATGAGCAGCTGAGCATCTATTCATAATCTATTCATTCATCTATTCATCTATTCTATTCATCTATTCATCCGCGCTAAAATATCAAGGTGAAAGCCATCATAGCTTGCATAGTATAGACCCAGCTCCCAACCCAACTTTGAGAATAGATTAACGGCAATATTTTTTTTATCGCCCGATAAGAGTCTCACGTTAACGCAGCACGTTAACGCCGATAACGGCCCACCACTAATTTTAATGTTAGAAGTCTTCTTCCAAAAATGGACATATTAAGACTGTGGGTTGATGCAACGGATATGGACATCATGGTCTTATCAGAAACCTGGTTAAAATCTACAATAACAGATAATATGATTGCTATTGATGGCTATAATATTTTCAGAGCAGATCGTTCAGGTAAGGGGGGCGGATATACAGGTGCTGGTCATAAAATTTGAATATCATCAAAAAGTTGATTTATTTCAAGAATTCAACTTAAAGGCAGGGTAGGTAGGACTTAGTAAAAAAAAATCCAAATTTGTTTAAACTTTCTATATATATCAATACATAATTAAAATGTAAGTACTCTGAAAAAAAGAGTATAAAAATCAAGTGACTCTAGACCAGGGGCGGACTGGCCATCTGTGTGATCTGGAGAATCACAGAACGGCCGGTACTCCAGGACGGCCGGCGGGCCGGCCCACCACCCGCCACGCAGTCATCACCTGTTTTTTTCCCCCACTAATCTATTTCACACTCCAGTACTGTAGGTGGCAGCAATGCACCTTTAAGTTGGATGCCAGCTGCACTGGCCGTGGCCGCCAAGTAAGGAGAAGAAGAAGTGGAAGAGGAGGAGACGAAGCAAAGACGTTAGATAGAAGCATTGGAAGTTCAAGTGAAACAAACAAACAATATGCATAACGCGGCCGCAGCCGTGGGTAAGAAACGGAAAGAAAAGGGTGGGGCTGAGAAGGCGAGAGAAAAAAAAATTGCGTAATTTAGACACTGAAGCCGCTAAATGTCGCAAAATAACAGAAATTAGAATTAGAAATTTGGATTAGATATCCAAGATGGCGGCGCGCGCGGTCGCTGCGGCTTCAGGCTCACTACCAAGGTGCTGTTTATGTGTATTTTTCTTTTTGTTCGTGGCCTATTTAACGGACTATTGTAGAGCCAAACTTCAGTACAGCCAACTAGAATTGTACAACATTGGATACAATTGCCAGATTCACATAACTAATGACTACCAGAGATTCAACAATATCCCACCGGAGATAACAAGACCAGCGGATGCTCTATGGACTGTTGTCGGCTCTGTGAAGCGGCGCAGGCGGCGTAAAGAGCGCAAACAGAAGCGGGGGTGCCGGTCAGGCCAGCTAGCCAGGCTAAGGAGGCAGCCCTTTAAACCAGCGCTCCCCAGCATTTTTCTCACAAACGCCCGTTCGATTGTGAACAAAATCGACGAAGTGGAATTACTACTCGCAGGAAATTCATTTGTCCGGGACTGTTGCGTCCTGGTAGTGACGGAGACGTGGCTCCGGGTGGACATCCCCGATGCTTCAGTGCAGCTAGCAAGCCGCACTATGCACCGTAGTGACAGAACAGCTTCAGCTGGGAAAAGCAAAGGAGGAGGTTTGTGCATTTATATTCATAACGACTGGTGCATGAACAGTAAAATTGTCACCACAGTCTGCTCCCCGGACATAGAGGCAATGTCCGTCATGTGCAGGCCATTTTATTTGCCCAGAGAACTGTCTGTAGTGCTAATAACTGTGGTTTACATACCCCCGGCTGCAAATGTTAGCTTAGCCCTTGCTTATTTACATGACTTAATCTCTGAACAGCAGCGTATATATCCAGAGGGAGTACACATCATTGCAGGGGATTTCAATAAAGCTTGTTTAAGGACTGTGTTGCCTAAATTTGTCCAACATGTCAAATGCCCCACTAGAGGTAACAACATCTTGGATCATGTTTATACAAATATCAAGCAAGCTTACAGATCCGTACCCCTCCCTCACTTGGGAATGTCAGACCATCTCTCCCTGCTCCTTATTCCGGCTTACATACCATTCAGGAGAAGAACAAAGCCCATCATCAGGACTATTAACATCTTGTCTGATGAAGCCCTGGCTCAGCTGCAGGATTGCTTCGCCCTCACAGAGTGGAGTGTTTTTGAGCAAGAGGACCTACAGAGTCACACAGAGGCTGTATTGGGATACATCGCTCATTGCATGGACACCGTCACCATAGAAAAGCGTGTTTTGATTTATCCTAACCGCAAACCCTGGATGACGGGTAAGGTCCAGTCTCTGCTAAAAGCACGAAATTCTGCTTATAAATCTGGGGATCAGGCCATGTACAGCAGTGCAAGGGCAGACCTCAAGAGGGGCATCAGGGAGGCTAAACGGGACTATGCAAACAAGCTGTCTGACCACCTTTCAGACAACGACCCAAGGCAGGTATGGAAAGGTCTGAAATGCATTACAAATTATAAGGGCAGCAGTATAAATAGAGAACTAACTTTCTCATTAGCAGAAGAACTTAATCACTTCTTTGCTCGTTTTGAGAAAACCACAACCATCTCCACTACACATATATCCCTGACGACGCCCCTTTTAGAGCCCGGCCCACACACACTCACTCTTCAGGCACAACAGGTTTGCGGTGTGTTCAGGGCAGTGAATCAGAGGAAAGCAGCAGGCCCTGATGGAATTCCTGGGAAGGTGTTCAAGGCCTGTGCTGACCAGCTATCTATTGTGTTCACCAAATTATTTAACCTCTCCCTGTCTCAAGCCACTGTCCCACACTGCCTGAAATCGGCAATAATAGTCCCCATCCCCAAGTCCACCACCATCAGCAGTCTAAATGACTACAGACCGATTGCACTAACACCTGTGGTGGCAAAATGCTTTGAGAAGCTTGTTTTAAAACACATCAAGGACTGCCTCCCCCACAGCTTCGACCCCTACCAGTTTGCCTACAAGGCTAACAGGTCTACCGAGGATGCTATCTCCACTGCCCTCCACACTGCCTTACAACATTTCGAAAAACCTGGGACATCAGTAAGGATGCTTTTTATTGATTTTAGTTCGGCCTTTAATACCATCATCCCGGACATCCTCGTAACCAAGCTGGCCGACTTCCTCCCACCTTGTGCACCTGGATCAAAGACTTCCTCACCAACCGTCCACAGTCTGTCAGGATTGGCAACAGGAGTTCATCCACCCTGACGCTCAGCACTGGCTCCCCACAGGGCTGTGTGCTGAGCCCCCTCCTGTATACCATTTACACCTCTGACTGCACTCCTAAACATTCCTGCAACACCATAATAAAATTTGCTGATGACACCACTCTCGTAGGACTCATCACCGGAGATGATGACACGGCCTACAGAGACGAGGTCCAGCGACTGACAGCGTGGTGTGATAGAAATAACCTCACAATCAACACTAAAAAGACTAAGGAGATGGTCATGGACTTCCGCAGGAGTAAAGCTGACCCCCTCCCTCTCTGCATAAAAGGTGACAATGTGGAGAGGGTGTCATCTTTTAAGTTCCTTGGCACCCACATCTCCAAAGACCTGTCGTGGGCTGCCAACACGACTGCCCTAGTTAAAAAGGCCCAGCAGCGCCTCCATTTCTTGAGGGTACTGAGATGGAACAGGCTGCAGACCAATCTGTTGGTCTCCTTCTATCGAGCCACAATCGAGAGTGTGCTGGTGCATGCCATCCCTGTGTGGTACGCTGGCTGTTCATTGGCTGATAGAAGGAGACTACAGAGGGTCACCAGAACCGCGGAGAGGGTGATTGGTTGTCTACTCCCACCCCTGGACTCCATCGCCAGCTCCAGATGTCTCACCAAAGCCAGGTCGATCATAAAAGACCATCGACACCCCGACCATCACCTGTTCACTATGTTGCCCTCAGGGAGGAGGTTCAGATCCCTTAAAAGCAAGACCAACAGGCTGAGAAATAGTTTCTTCCCCTGGGCAGTCAGAATTTTAAACGAAGCAGACCACTGACTGACTTTGCATTCTCCCAGTCGTTCTGTTGTGTGTCTGCACGCATGTGTCAATGATTTTAACTATGATGCTGCTATTGTTGTTTATTTAATTTTGTTTTTATTTATTGACCCTTTTACATGTTTTTATTGTAGATGATATTGCACCTGGGTGGCCCTGTTTGCAAATTTCGTTGTGCAGGAGACTGTCCAATGACAAATAAAACTCTTGAATCTTGAATCTTGAAAATATTTAGTAGCACAGCCAGCAGCAGCACCTCGTCGCAGGTAAATATTAGCAGCACAGCCAGCAGCAGCACCTCGCAGGTAAATCTTATCAGCACTGAAGAAGTGAGCCAGACAGCTGTGCAGCAACATGCCAGTGAGGGACAGAAAGATGAGCTGGTTCCACAGGCAGATCCAGGGCAAGTAAGTATGGAACATGAGAGGAGAAAGAGAGTTACTTGCTAGGGATGATGTTAGTTAGGAAGTGATATTCAGGTTGCTACATTTTTAATGATTACAGTAGTTAAAACAGCTAAACTTCTACATTTTAGCTGTAAAATTCCACATGCAGTAGCTTATATTAAGAAATATGTTGTGCTTTTACTTTTAAAAATGTTGGTAACGTTACAGTTAATGCTTAAAAACTTTGAAGATTTTGAATAGAAGTTACATTTGTAATGGTGTATTTTCATTTAGATGTGGTATTATTATTTGTGCAGTAAGATTAATTACTGCATAAATTAAGATTATTAAGTAATAAATAAATTTTAAGACAGCATGGAATAGATTGTATAATATGCTGTTATAACAGCATATTATATAATCTATTCCATGCTATCTTGGAATAAATTTTTTTTTTTTTAATCCATTCCATCATTTGTTTATTCAGGTTGAGCTTAGACCAAGAGCAGAGAAAGACACAGACTCCAGCTCAACTTTAAATTACTTTAAGCGCCCCAAGTCAGACAGTCACAGCCTAGAGGTTTTTTTTTCATACCACCCTCAGAAGAAGACAAAATACCTGACAGTACAGAGAGTGTTTAAACACAAAGATGGCACAGACAGAAAATGGCTTGCATACTGTGAAGAGAACCATACCCTGTATTGTGCAGTATGTTTAGCATTTGCCAAACCAACTGAAACCAGTCCCTTCATAAGTGGAATGCAGGACTGGAACCATATCAGTCAAAGAGTTGAGGAACATGAAAGGAGCAACATGCACAGAGGTTGTGCTGAGGCATATTTTTTGAGGGCATCTAAATCAGATATAGCCAGCCTGCTACATGGTCCCCAAATTGTGGCTCACAGAGACCAAGTGAGGAAGAGACGACAGGTGTTAGAAAGAGTAGTAGATGTGGTGAAGTTCATAGGAAAGAGAGGACTGAGCTACAGAGGACAGCAATCTGAGGCAGCGTACACTCTAGATGACCACAACATTGACCATGGCAACTTCCTAGAGCTCATCATTCTTCTGGGGAAATATGATGTTTGTTTGAAGGAACATCTAACTGAGTGCATAGAAAAAAGTAAAAAGATGCACCAGTCACAGGCTAGGGGTCGCGGTGCTGCTGTAACATTTTTATCCAAAACCACTGTGAACACTGTCATTTCTACAGTGAAGTGTCTAATTCAGGAGACCATTGCAAAAGAGGTTGCTGAAAGTGTGATATTCTCTGTGCAGATAGATACAACCCAAGACATTACGTCCCATGAGCAATGCTCTGTAATTCTGAGATATGTTACAGATGCAATTCAGGAAAGGCTTCTTGCAGTGGTTAACCCCCTGAGGTCGGCGGTATCGCCGGCGATACCAGCTCGCTTTTTTTTCAGTTCAGTTCAAAATAAATTAATTTTGCTCTGTTGACTTTGATATTACAAGCAAGTTTCATACATCAATCGATTCTGTTAAATGTGTATTATTTTTGTGTATACTCACAATAAAAACAAAGTGTTGTGCTTTTCGCCAAATAAAGAAAAATAAACGTGATGCGAGTTCTGCCTTCTCTCTGTCCGTGAAGACCATTCTGAAACGCGTCCGAAAATGAACCATAACTCAGCTAATACTTCTCACACAGACACGTGAGATATGTCTTTATGAAGCTTGAAATCTCTTCTTGTAAATGAAGTAATTTATATAAAAAACAAATGTTTTCAACTCATGTAATCTGTCTGAAAGCAAGGAGAGGTACCGTTTTTCCTTCTGCCTCATTATCTTTATAATCAGCTGCGGCCGCTCCGCCCCCGGCGCGATTCACATGTAAATAGTTTAGGTGATATAGTATGCATCGCATACGCCCCCCCGATCAATGCCATAAAAACACAGTTTCTATCAGACTTACTGATAGTTCATCGCGTTTTGAGTATGGCTCGTTTCTCCGGTGAAGACGCCCTTCAGATGATTCTGGACAGCGAGGAAGAATGCATGATACCGGGTTGTTTCCTCAGAGGAAGATTGTAACAGACGACGAACGGCAGCATTTTGAAGAGCGAATTCCGCCGAGGACACAATTTCGGAGTAAGTTTTACTTAAAAGTCTTTTGTCTTTTATTTTTCGTGTTCGCATTTATGAGGAAAAAAACAATATTATGTGACAGTTCTCCATTATGGACGCGAGCGCTCTAAGCACTAAAAGACTTTCAAACATTCACAGAGACCTCAAAACAGAAAGTACAAATCCTTTATTTAAAACGAATTTCGTTTTGTATCAATTGTATCTTAATTTTAATAATTTTTTCATTAACAAATTTCCTGGATTTAAAGTAAATATAGGCAATCACAACATAAGGTCTGAACTGGAGATCATCATGAACCCGTAGCCTACTCGCCTCACATGTCTAAAAAAAATCTAAATATATTTACAGAAAGCTGGTTCTAAACAAAACCATCCAAAACAAAAAAACTATGTAGCCTAATAAATGTGCATTTCTCCGGTGCGTTCACTGCGAAGATCGCGAGGCAAAAGCCTATATATCATCAACTTCATCTTTGCCAGAAGTTAAATTTATATCGAGTTTGTGAATGAATGATGTTGTTTTAGCAAACTGTATTGCTAGACTGAGATGAGTAAAAATCGACTGAAATATGTTGAAATAAAATAGCCTACTATTTTTGTCAAAAATAAAGTCATCAACTAAGATGTTAGCCGTTCCAATGTTGGCTATATTCAAAGTAATGAATACATAGATAAAATGTAGGCCTATAATCTTTTCTTTTTTTTTTTTTTTTACAAAGAAAGAGTACACTTGAAATATTGTTGAAATTGTAATTATTGTTGTAATTGTAACCTTTTTAATAAAATAGCAAAACATATTTACAAGATAGATGTAAGCAAAATCTTAAATGGTCAATATAAGTCTTCTTCTAAATAAATCTTTTGTCCTTGCATTGTGGCTCAGTCAGTCAGAGTCACACCTGAATGAATGGCTAATTATGCAGAGTCATTATGCAGAGTGGGTGGGACATTGGACATTCCAAGGTGTAAACCACTCCTCGTTCACGCCCACTCGCATATTGGCTTTCCAAGCAAAACCTGTTTTACATCAATTTAAATCAATGTATGGTTTTATGTGAACGATAAAGCAAGACTATTTTCACATAATTTTGAAGCCAGAACTCGAAGGAAGAACATCCATTAGTCAAAAGTCTTATTCATGCATATTTATTATGAGTTTTGGGGTCTTATTTCTGCAACTTTCATTTTTATTTTTTTCAATAACCACGCATAAGCATTATTCTCTTAAAAATAAAAAAATATACATGCATGGTGATCACATATTTTGGTAGCCCTGTTTGTGCTATATAGAGTGAATTTACACCTTTGCCATTAACATGTTTATAAATAACTGAAAAAAGCACAAATGTCAGAGCATGTCAGAACACCTCCAGGGCCCAGAAAACACCTCAGACTCCAGAGGGTTAAGTGTGAGGCATCCACTGGTCAATATTTTGTCCAGATGCTGACAGATGTGATGGAACGTTTTAATCTGGACATCAGTAACTGTGTCAGTAATGCTACAGATGGGGCATCAAACATGCAAGGCCAGTACAGAGGCTTCTCCACACTCCTGTCATCCAAAGCCCCAAACCAGGTACATGTTTGGTGCTATGCACATGTGCTGAACCTAGTTCTGGCTGACACAACTGAAATGGCCATATCCAGTGGGTCCCTCTTCTCCCTCATGAATGACATTGCTGTGTTCATTCGTGAATCGTATCAAAGAATGAATGTGTGGGAACAAAGAAGCCAGGATACTCGACACAGACGTCTCTCTACTATCGGAGAGACAAGGTGGTGGGCCAAAGATGTAGCCTTGAAGAGGATCTTTGGGTCATTTGGAAAACCAGACCAGGCTTTATACATTGATGTCCTCATGACACTCAGCGTCTTTCAAGGTCAGGCCAATTTAAAAACTACAGTGCGTGTCAAAGCTAGAGGATTCTTAGAGGCTCTGTTGAGGTATGACACAGTGTTAACTGCTCAGCTTTTCCTGCGGATATTTGAGGTCACAACACCGCTGTCAAAATACCTACAGTCAAGTGGACTAGATATCTTAACTGCACACAGGATGGTAATGGCAACTCAAGATACCATGAAGAACATGGCAAGAGATTTTAATTCAGTTAAGCAAGCTGCTGATACCTTTGTCCAGTGGGCAAATGCACAACTCATGGTGGAAGAGGACTGTGAGCTTGAATTGGAGGCAGAACTTCCACAGAAAAGGAAGAGGAAAAGGAAGGTGATGGCTGGAGAAATGACAACAAGTGATGAGACTCTCACAGATGCAAACAGAGCCTATGAAGTTGAGGTCCATAACCAGATTATGGATACAATCACTGAGAGCATCCACAGGCGTTTTCTGACCCATGCTACACTCTATGCCGACTTGGCTCTTCTTGATCCGAGAAACTTTGCTGAAGTGTCATCAGGTACTCTGCCTGATTCTGCATTTCAAGAACTTAGCAAATGCTTGCTCAGATTTGACAGCAGAGCAACAGCTGTCAATTTGCAGTCTGAGTTAAAGTGTCTGGCAGCTCAGTGGCCACGGCTTAAAATGTCTGCACTTGAAGAGTACAAAGTCAGGATGGTAGGGGGTGGCAGTGATGATGACGAAGAAGACACAGATGTACTAAACAAATTTACTAAGCAAATCTTGTAAGGAATGCCCAGTCTGTTGTTATCAAATTCTGAAACGCTACAACCTCTTCACAGATGCCTATCATATCCTTGGCTGGGGATACAGGTACCTCCTTACTCTGCCTGTGACACAGGTAGCCTGTGAGAGAAGTTTCTCTGTTCTCAAACACATCAAAAGTCGAATAAGAAGCACACAGTCACAAGAACACCTGGAAGCATTCATGCTTATGAGCACAGAGAAAGACATCCTCATGTCCCTTGATAATGACTTGGTCATAGACAGAGTTGCAGAAAAAAGCGACCTGTTGAAGAAAATCCTTATCCCCCAACATTGAGAAAAATGCCATTGCTGGATTGTTTTTTTAGGTGAGTATTCAACCTCCATTTATTTGTGAGTATTCAAGTTAAACTGTATATTAAAACCTCTTTACTTTGTGATTTATCATACAGTATAACTCATACAATACTATGTGTTGTGTGTTTCAGATACCTGTTTTGTATTGGTTCAGCCAGAGGGACCTGCAGTGTGTTGAGACCTCCATTTATTTGTGAGTATTCAAGTTAAACTGTATATTAAAACCTCTTTACTTTTTGATTGATCATATAACTCATACAATACTATGTGTTGTGTGTTTCAGATACCTGTTTTGTATTGGTTCAGCCAGAGGGACCTGCAGTGTGTTGAGACCTCCATTTATTTGTGAGTATTCAAGTTAAACTGTATATTAAAACCTCTTTACTTTGTGATTTATCATATAACTCATACAATACTATGTGTTGTGTGTTTCAGATACCTGTTTTGTATTGGTTCAGCCAGAGGGACCTGCAGTGTGTTGAGACCTCCATTTATATGTGAGTATTCAAGTTAATCTAATATGCTTTTAACAGAACATCTAGTCAACATCAGTGCTATTGCTATAATTTGGATGGTATAGTATCATGAGCCACAATTAAAGTCTTGTGACACTCATGCCAGGCGTTATTGTTGTTGTTGTCGAGTTTCCGCGCGCCGATTGCTTTGGTCCGGGGCCGGGCCTAGTCAAAGTCCAGGGCCGTTTTTTAGTCCCAGTCCGTCCCTGCTCTAGACCGTTTAATCTGCATTAAACACAGCTCATTATTTCCATTCGGGACGAAACAAAGGATTGGCTTAGGCGACTGTCACTCTCTCTCGCAACCATGGCAACCACCCTTTTGCCACGGGATCTGCCCACTTGCGCGCGCACGTTTGATTTGAGGAATTCAAGAGGCACGGAACCTAGGAATAGCAAAACAATGGCAGAGAAAGAGCAATCAAAATTCACATTACCGGCATGCAGTTAGCGAAGGCAAACAAGGCAAAAAAAAGAAGACAGTACAAGAAAAGGTAATGAACAAAAAGTCTTTGGATAAACAAAGAAATAAAACGCGTGTCAATATCGGCGTAGCTTTCCAGCGACCACCCCGTCCTCAGCCTCTACTTCCTCGGACCCTAGTTGCACGCCACGGCCTCTTGCACGACCTCCTCTGCTTCGCCCTAAAATTATTTTTATTTTACAAAAGGACATTTTACAAACCTACGTTTTGCGCATGTGCTCCTGCACGCACTTTTCCAGTCACAACACAGCAATCAAAGGAGGACGCGCTGAAAACTGTAATGCTGTTCTCTTCCTTCATAACTCGTACTGAGAAGGTTTGAGTTGCAGAGGAATTTGTGACTGTTTCACCTGTTCAACCACATCAAAGTTTCGTAATTAGTAAGTCCGTGCTTTTTCTCTTTTTGTTCTTATGTGCTGAAGGGCTGCTGTGCCTTGGTGAAACGGTGTTTGTAGCCACGTGAAGAGCTCTTTTCCAAAACGCCATAAAACTAAAAAGCTGCCTCAAAGAACCAGCAAAAGTAATGATTATGAATGTGTAAAATATTGCAATAAGACATTTTAATTGTTTATTAATTTCTGTGTCGGCTGCAAAGATGAATTTGACGATAGGCTATTGACTCGCGATCTTCGCAGTAGGCCAGTGAACGCGCCGGAGAAATGCACATTTATTAGACATAGTTTTATTTTGTTTTGGATGGTTTTGTTTAGAACCAGATTTCTGTAAATATATTTCACATTTTTTAGGCCTGTGAGGCGAGGCTACGGTTCGGTTCACGATGATATAATCTCCAGTTCAAGCACCTTATGTTGTGATTGATAGCCTTTATTTACTTTATGTATTTAATCCAGGAATGAAAATATTAATGAATTAATGAAAAAAAAAATTAAAATTAAGATACAATTAATACAAAGAAATAACGAAATCCGTTTTAAAGAAAGGCTTTGTGCTTTCTGTTTTGAGGTCTCTGTGAAAGTTTGAAAGTCTTTTAGTGCGCTATCAGAGCGCTCGCGTCCATAATGGAGAACTGTCACGTAATATTGTTTTTTCCTCATAAATGCAAACACGAAAAATAAAAGACAAAAACTTTTTTAAAAAGACAAACCATACATTTTTGAAAAAAAAAAAAAAAGATGCATTTATAGCGTTTTGGGGGGAAAAATGGATGGATTTATACCGTTTTGAAAATGTTTTTTTTTTTTTTTTTTTTTTTGAATTGATCATCAACAATATTGTTGTTTGATTTAATAATCACTGTTGCAAGAAGTGCCTAGTTAAGTTTTGTAAGTGGAAAAAGTAGGGGCTGCCACAGATTCTGTTTAGTTAGCTCCTTTATTGTTTTTTTCTATAGCCTACAATAATATAGGTCAAATGCAGCAAGTCAAAAGACCAACTGGACCTTCTTTGCCAGTTTGCACACATTTCTTTGAAGGATGGCAAAAATATCGCCTGAATATCGATATCTAGATATTGGAAAAAAATATCGAGATATTCATTTTTGTCAATATCTCCCACCCCTACATGCAGAACACCATATATGTTATGAATCTTACACGAAATTCATCTTCATCACAATGTAACTGATGGTAATGTAAACAAGTGTATCAATGCAACCTGTTTTTAGCTTATATAACTAGCTCGTTAGCGAATCAAAAAATATATATTTTAAATTTACCAATATCAATATGCTAGCTTGATAGTGAGTACTAAAATACATCTTATTTGTTTATATTCATAAGCAATTAGCATTAGATTTTTTTTATTACATGTGATTCTGACATGATGTCACTAAATGCACTGTGCTCCTTCCTCTCTGCTTGTCTCAGGTAAATAATGCGTCTTCAGCTCAGCGGTCGGAGTCGCGCGTTCATGTGTTTTGGGGGCGTGGCTTTGGAAGGAGCCCAGAAGGGAGGGGGTAGAGTGAATGGAAATAATGAGCTGTCTTTAAAACAGTCGTGAGAGGTCTACAGACACTCGATTTTTATACTTTCTTTTTCAGAGTACTTACATTTTAATTATGTATTGATGTATAAATAAAGTTTAAACAAATTTGGAAAATAAGTTTTTTAGATGAATCCTACCTACCCTACCTTTAACAGGTGAAACTAATATATTATATAGACTCATTACATGTAAAGTGAGATATTCAAGCCTTTATGTGTTATAATTTTGATGATTATGGCTTACAGCTCATAAAACCCACGAAATCAAAATCTCAGAAAATTAGAATATTACATGAAATCACACAGTAATTACACAGTGATACCTTGGTCATTGAACCAGGTTTTTGTTCTTTTGGCAGTGTGGGCAGGTGCAAATCCTGCTGGAGAATGAAGTCAGCATGAAGTGCTCTGAAAAATGTCCTGGTAGACGGGTGCGTTGACTCTGGATTTAATAAAGCACAGTGGACCAAAGTCCTTTTTTCTGATGAGAGCAAATCTTGCATCTCATTTGGAAACCAAGGTCCCAGAGTCTGGAGGAAGAATGGAGAGGCACACAATCCAAGATGCTTGAAGTCCAGTGTGAAGTTTCCACAGTCTGTGTTGGTTTGGGGAGCCGTGTCATCGGCTGGTGTTGGTCCACTGTGCTGTCCACTCAACGCAGCCGTCTACCAGGACATTTTCAGAGCACTTCATGCTTCCTTCAGCAGACAAGCTTTATGGAGATGCTTCCTTCATTTTCCAGCAGGATTTGCACATGCCACATGCCAAAAGAACCAAAACCTGGTTCAATGACCATGGTATCACTGTGGAATTACTGTGTGATTTCATGTAATATTCTAATTTTCTGGGATTTTGATTTTGTGAGTTTCATAAGGTGTAAGCCATAATCATCAAAATTATAACGAATAAAAGGCTTGAAATATCTCACTTTGCATGTAATGAGTCTATGGGCCCTATCTTGCACCCAGCGCAATTGACTTTGTACACCGACGCATGTTTCATTCCTATTTTGCTGCCGCGCAAAGCGCGCTTTTCCCTCCACAGAAGCACGTTGCTAAACTAGTGAATGAACTTGCGCTCCCTGGGCGGTTCAGCGCAAAAAAGGAGGCGTGTTCCGACGCAAACAATCCCTGGTGCTATTATGCTGTTCCATAAAACAATTGCGCCACTGACCAGAAAAAACCTAGTCTAAAGTCAGTGGCGCGTTGCGTGTTGTTCATTATGCTATTTTAAGGGTGCATGCTTGGCCATAAACAATGTAGAGTGTGCACAACGCGCATACACTTTGATTCTCTCATCTACACGGAAGCAGCGGTTTTCATTTTTGCAAATCATACATTATTACAAGGAAAAATATTAGGTCTTGTAGGTATTGATAAGCCTAGGGCTTCTACCTGTCCCTTTTCGAACAGTGTGATTATTATGCTAAAAAAAAAAAAATTTTGGTTTTGTTTTTCTTGTTTTTTATTTTTATTGATGGATATTTCATGTGTTGCTGTCTTTGGTTTAATTTATTTCTTAATTATTCGAAATAAAGATTTCATTCATTCATTCATTCATTACCACACGAGGGAAATCATTGTTGTGTCCATGAAGATGTGAAAAAATAGGCATAAATCTAGCTTACACATTTACCCAAATTATCATACGCCTGTTTAACCGAAGCTATTTGGGCGGGGTTCTCCCATCACCATACAATGTCACTTCTCTGTCTTTTATGGCCCTGACGAGAACGTCGGTCTCCTCGGCTGTGAACCGCTCCTGGCGTGCGCCTGGCAAATCCGCCATTATAATAACAATTCGCCACAGAACAAGCGTGCCTTCTCTTAAAGGGAATGTGAGATGTCGCTCTGATTGGTTTATTTCACGTTACGCCCAAACCACACCTGTGAATAATGAAGCTACTTCAGACCAACCCATTTTAGATTTGCGTTGGGCGCAAGAGTCATTTATCCCACCGGCATAATAGCAACAGCACCCAAGACCGGCCCACAATGTTACTTGCGTTTCGCGCTAGATACTTGCGTTTCAGAACGTTAAAATAGGGCCCTAAGTATGATTTGTTTAAAAAATCGCAAAACATAACACAAAATCTTTAAATGCTCCAAAAATAATGTTGCCGCTAATCTTTGACATATTCAAGACTGTGATAATCCAAAGCTAAAGTTTTCTCTTTGCATTTAGTGTATGGAAAATAATTACATTTTTGTATTTTTTCCTCTTATACAAATTGATGGTATCGTCACCAAAACTGGAATTTAAAGGGTTAAAATCCAGAAATTAAATAAATAATTGGTAGTTATGATGAGGACTGATGCTGGTTAAAATATTTAACTTACTAAAAGTGGAAAATAATAATAAAATATAATATTTTAGGCAGTGTTTAATATGTGACCATTTTTGGTCCTTAAAGTGTGATTTTTTTGTGTCCATGAAGATGGACGGGGCGACAACGACCTCTCGGCGGCGGACAACTGGGGTGAGTTGAGTGACCCTGTGGAAGGAGGAAAGAGAGGATCAATGTATGGTTTGAGCAGGGAAGGTGGCTTCGTTGATCTGCCTCTGTTTCGTGAACGGGCCGATGTACCTGGGACTCAGCTTGCGGCAGGACTGTCAGAGACGGATATCCCTGGTTGAGAGCCAGACCTTTTGCCCAGGCTGGTATAACGGGGTTGCAGACCTTCTTGCATCGGCCTGGCTCTTGTGTCTCCGAACAGCCCTTTGCAGATGGACGTGTGCTGAGTCCCAGACCCTCTCGCTCTCCTTGAACCAATCATGGACTGCTGGAACATCGGATGGCTCACCTGATCAGGGAAACAGGGGCGGCTGGAAGTCGAGTATGCACTGAAAGGGCGTGAGATCTGTGGTGGACTGTTGAAGGGAGTTTTGTGCATACTCGGCCCAGGGTAGATACCTGCTCCAGCAGTCTTGATGATCATGGCAATATGACCGCAGGTATCTCCCAATCTCTTGTATTTTCCGCTCAGTCTGGCCATTGGACTGGGGGTGATATCCAGACGTTAGGCTGACTGAGACTCCCAAAAGGTTGAAGAAAGCTTTCCATACTCTGGATGAACTGTGGCCCTCGGTCAGATACAATATCTTCTGGTATTCCGAAATGTCGGAATATCTGAGTGAATAGAGCTTCAGCAGTCTCGAAGGCTGTGGGTGACCCTGGCAGAGGAATGAGCTTGCAAGCTTTAGAAAAGCAATCAACGACGACCAGAACACACGTGTGAGAGTCAGAGGAAGGAAGGTCCGTGATGAAATCTACACCCAGATGGGACCAAGGTCTTGTAGGTATTGAAAGGGGTACAAGTTTACCTTCTGGGAGGCGTCGAGGGACTTTGGCCATGGCACAGACTGAACAGCTCTTCACGTACCAGGAGACATCCTGGGTCATATTGGGCCACCATTTTGTATTGTTGTTGTACGAGCGAGAGGGTCTGTTGGCTGCCTGAGTGTCCAGAGCCTAGAGATGTATGGACTGAGTCCATGAGGGACAGACGTAGACGAGTGGGAACGTAGGTCCGTCCCTCAGGACCTCCCGGCGAAGCAGGTTCTGACCGGGTGGCTTCGGTAATGTGGTCGTCTATACTCCACTGGATAGGACTGACGATTACGGCTGGAGGGAGTATGGATTCCGGATTGGAGGTGATAGTATCTGGTTGGTACAGACGAGATAGGGAGTCGGCTTTGACATTCTTGTCCCCAGGGTGGTAAGTTACTTTGAAATTGAATCTTGTGAAGAAGAGTGACCAGCGGGCTTGATGAGTGTTGAGTCTTTTGGCATCTCGGAGGTATTCCAGGTTACGGTGATCGGTAATGACTTCAAAAGGGTGTTTTGCTCCCTCCAGCCAGTGTCTCCATTCCTCAAGAGCGAGTTTAATCGCCAGAAGTTCCCGGTTGCCGATGTCATAATTCTGCTCCGCCGGGGACATCTTCTTGGAGAAGGCGGCACATGGATGGAGTCGAGGAGGCTTCCCCTGCCGCTGTGATAGGACCGCTCCTACCCCGGTGCTGGACGCGTGATCATCAGCTGTACCTCGACGAGAAATGGAAGATCAGGGTTGGGATGGACGAGGGTAGAAGCGGAGCCGAAAGAGAGTTTTAGTTTCTCAAACGCATGGGTGGCTTCGGTGGTCCAGGACAGAGACTTGGCCCCTCTTTTCAGGAGAGAGGTGATGGGTGCACTGATCTGACTGTAACCTTGAATGAATCTTCGATAGAAGTTCGTGAAGCCCAAGAAACGTTGAAGTTCTTTTATATTGGAGGGTAGTGGCCAGTTGGAAACGGCATACACCTTCCTCTGGTCCATGTTGATCCCGTGAGGAGTGATCACATAACCCAGGAAGTGGATAGTTTCTTGATGAAACTCACATTTCTCCAGTTTCAGATACAGCTGATGATCACGTAGACATTGAAGGACAGACTGGACATGATGGTGGTGCTCGGACAGGTTGGTTGAGTATATGAGAATATCGTCTATATAGATGATGACAAATTGATTCAAGAAGTCTCTGAAGATTTAGTTCATGAACCCCTGAAATACCGCAGGAGCGTTGAACAATACGAAGGGCATGACCTTATATTCGTAGTGGCCTGCGGGGGTGATGAACCCTGTCTTCCACTCGTCTCCTTTCCTGATTCTTACCAAATTGTAGGCACTGCGCAGATCCAATTTTGTGAAGATCCTAGCACCACAGAGCTGTTCCAGGGCGGCTGGAACCAAAGGAAGGGGATACCGATATTTATCCGTGGAGTTATTGTGGGTCCGGTAGTCAATGCAGGGGTGCAAGCCTCCATCCTTCTTGCCTGCAAAAAAGAAACTTGAAGCAGGAGGGATCGTAGATGGACGGATGTAGTCTTGACGGAGAGCCTCCTCAATATACTCCTCCATGGCCTTCTGTTCCAGGATGGACAGTGGATAGATCTTACCATGCGGTAGAACCGCCCCAGGCAGCAGGTCGATCGCGCAGTCTCATGGCCGATGTGGTGGAAGCTTGGTTGCCAGCTGTTTAGTGAAGACATCCTGGAACGCCCGGTAGATGGTAGGGATTTCATGATGTTCGTTAGTGAGTGGACTTTCGACGGAGGTAGAGCACATTGGAACTTCTCGGACTGGGAATGAAGAAGTGTGAAGAATCTTCTTGACCTGAGACAGACAGTGCGAAAAGCAGTCACTTCCCCATCGACGAACCTCTCCCGTAGACCAGCAGATGTCCGGAGAGTGAAGTTCCAGCCACGGCCGTCCCAGGATATCTGCCGTAAAACCCTCCAGCACCAGAAACGACAACTCCTCTTGATGAAGACAGACGATTTTCATGGTTATGGAGGGACTGCTGTGACATATCCTCCCACGACTGAGCGGTTTCCCGAGGATGCATTGAACACGGAGAGCCTACGGAGAGCCCGGATGGGTCTCCGGCGGGTTTGTAGTTTTTGTAGAGTGGAGAGAGAGATAAAATTACCAGCGGACCCAGAGTCGATTAATGCTTACGCTGAAAGAGATCGTTGGAGGTAAGTGATCTGAACTGTAGTGTAATTCATTTGTGAAATAGGTGAATGAAAACATACTGTACTCACCGCCGGTTGTGGGGGACCTACTGGACAGGAGGCGAGCAGGTGGCCAGCGGACCCACAGTAGAGACACAAGATGTTGTTAATGCGACGTTGGCGTTCGACAGAAGATATATGTGTGGAGCTGATATCCATGGGTTCTGGTGCTGAAGGGCTGACAGAGGTCGAAGGATGAGGAGGAGGTAGTGCAGGGCGATCGAGCTGACAAGCGGTGCGGCGTTGGTCCACACGGATGGAACGTTGAATGAGAGTTTCTAGACCAATGATGTCATCGTGAATGGTAAGCTGTAAACAAATCTCGGGCTCTAAACCTTGACGGAAAGCGGTAATTAGAGCCGGCTCATTCCACCCACTGGTACACAACACATACTATTAATATGAAACAAAGTCTCAGATTTCAAATTACGTCCATTTTCTTACGAAATTCAAAAACATAAATAGCGTTTTGTCGCTTTGGCGTGAGATCGCTCTCGCTCAGCTCTAGAGAAGAACATGATCTTCTCTTCCGCCTTAATAACACCAGTTACAGCGTGAAATAAACATGAATGAGCATCTGAAAGTGTGTTAAATGATAGAGTACAACTTATCAATATCTGTATCATGTCACATGGAATCGCTCAATCAGTGTTTCAAATGTGGAAAGACGTCAGTAAAACAGCTTGTAAACAATCACATCACATTTACCTCAGAAAAAACATATCAACTTGTTAATCAGAGAGAAATATTAACTCTAGAGAGGAGCATTTTACTAAATATATGTGCCATATTACATATTCATTATAATTTTTAATGTTCTTCAATATTTAATGCATGTTTGAATAAATCTGACAAGTTTTTTATGACAGCCACCATTTAAATGTTTATATTTCATATAACATTATTATTATAAAAATAAATAAAAGTGTAATTTAAGGCTACGTTTACACGGAAACGATCTGAAGAGAAAACGCAAAAGTGATCACTTTTTATTCTGCGTTTAGACGAGCGTTATGGGGGGGAAATCTGCGTGCATACGGTGACGCAAAAGTGTGTGAAATTCAATGTAGTATGCACTCCAGGCGGCTAGGTGGCAATGTGAAGCACTGATCGGTGCCTTCACTGTCTAGCAGACTTTTGCGTTTTTACCGTTTAGACGGAAACGCGACGGTGGAGCGTTTTTAAGATTTCCACTCTGGAGGGTGGTTTCACTTTTTTGCGTTTTTAAGCCCCAAAAACGCTGTCGCCGTCTAAACGAAAGGCACATCTGATAAAATATTTTTACGTTTTCACCCGCGAGCGTTCTCGTGTAAACAGGGCCTAAGTGTTTGTATACAAATCATTTAATTTTTACCTTCAATATTATAGTAGGCTAATGAAGCCTATAGGCTACAACTGACTTCCATAGTTTACAGCACATGTGTCAAACTCAAGGCCCGCGGGCCGAATTAATTATCTTTGGCCCGCATGACAAAATGTATTTATTTTTAGAGCTTGCCCGCCGGTATATCGGTTCGAATTACGTGGGAGCCAGTGGGAGCTGAGCTCATAGAGAGAGGATGAGATCCCATGAAGGCAGAGTAAAATCATAAAAATCATCAGCACCATTATTTGAACTGCTCAGTAATCCATTTACAGCCGATGTGGAAAGCGCACGATCAAACCTCCAAATGGAGCTGACTGAGCTCCAATGTAATGACACACTGAAGGCAAAATATGAGTCTGTGGGCGCTGCAGAGTTTCCACGTTTCATCCCCAATACAAAGCCCCAGATGTGCTAGAGATATCTTTGATATCCAGATATCTTTGATGAAGATAAACAAAACTTCACACAGGAGTTGTCTTACTGATGAACACCTTCACTCAATCCTGAGGATTTCCTCATCTCAGAGCCTGACCCCAGACATTGATGAACTTGTATCCAAGATGAGACACCAGGCATCTGGATCAGACCAATGAGCAGAGCAGCAAGCGGTGCTTTGACGCATTTCCAGTCTTTAATGCAGTTTCATTTTTGCATTTTTTTTCTCTTGCTATAGGACATTTGATTTTCCTTTGAAGTAAAAAACTTTTGTAAATAACCATAAGAAATTAGTGAAACTGATTTTATTTATTTATTATTTTTATTTCTTTTATTTCCTAATTAATGTTGTTTTATAGGCAATAATATATAGGCCTTGTTGGTTTCAGGTTCATAATAATAATACGTTGTTTCAATAAGTTTTCAATAAACGTTTAACCTGTCCAGCCCTTGACTTATAGCAATTGTTTAATCTCGGCCCACTGTGTATTTGAGTTTGACACCCCTGGTTTACAGCATTAGTTAAAGGTGGGGTATGTGATCTGCAAAACGGCCGGCAGATTTTGAAAATACACAACTCAAATGGTCCTACCTCCTTTCCTCCAACGCTGGCCCTGACTCCACCCATTCGAAGAACATGGACGCGCAATCATGCACAAGCGAAAACTCAGATGCTCGAGAGCGAGGGGGAGGGGGAGATGGTACGACCGTTTGATTGACGCACTTACTGTCCAATGATTCTAGGTGGTCTTGGGAATGATTGACTGGAGTTTTTCGAGTCTTGCCCGTTCCACAGATGATTAAATTGCTTAATTTTCATTTCAGTGCTTCTAACTCAGTGGCTGTAAGTGGGTTAGGAATAGGATTTCAAGTGATTTTGAAAAAATGGACAAAAAAGAAAATCACATACCCCACCTTTAAGAGATTTGTATTCCTTGAGAAAATTTGCCATGTATTGAACCTGATATCCAAAATAATCAATATTGAATCGAATCGAATTGCAAGCTTGTGAATAAAAATCTAATCGAATTGTGAAATCTGTGTCAATACCCAGCCCAAGTAAATAATGACAGTAATGAACACTTTGATCCACATGTTGATAGTGAACACAAAAGTGATGTGATGCATATATTTCACATATGATGAATTAAAAGATTATAATAGCTAAAATGATAAACAATATGGTTTTAATGCATTCTATAAAGGGGTGATGAACTAAGAAATCAAATCAAGCTTTTGACATATTAGGCAAGGCAAGGCAAGTTTATTTATATAGCACATTTCTTACACAATGGAAATTCAAAGTGCTTTACATAGAATAAATTAAAATAACAAAAAGAAAAAAGAATAAGTAAAACAGTTTAGAAAAATAAAAAATAAAATACAGTACAGTACAAACAGTCGGACGAACATTGGCACAGTGCTCATTCATTAAATGCATAGCTAAAAAGAAGTGTTTTGAGTCTGGATTTGAATGTGACTACAGTAGGAGCACGTCTGATCTCCTCTGGAAGCTGGTTCCAGCTGCAGCTGGCATAATAGCTAAAAGCAGACTCGCCATGTTTTGAGTGAACCCTTGGTATTTCTAACTGATATGATCCTAGTGATCTGAGTGATCTGTTGGGTTTATATTCAGTGAGCATATCTGCAATGTATTGAGGTCCTAGGCCATTGAATGATTTATATACCAGTAATAATACTTTAAAATCAATCCTAAATTTAACTGGGAGCCAGTGTAAAGACCTGAGGACTGGTGTGATATGTTCATATTTTCTAGTTCTGCTCAGAATCCTGGCGGCAGCGTTCTGTATGAGCTGCAACTGTCTTATGGTCTTTTTGGGAAGGCCGTTGAGGAGTCCATTACAATAATCCACCCTGCTGGTGATGAAAGCATGAACAAGTTTCTCTAAGTCTTGTCTGGAAACAAAGCATCTAATTCTTGCAATATTTTTCAGATGATAGTATGCTGATTTAGTTATTGCTTTGACATGACTACTGAAACTAAGGTCTGACTCTAGTGTCACACCAAGGTTCCTGACTTGATTTTTTGTTGTTTGACCCCTAGAGTGAAGGTATGCGTTCACCTTGAGAACTTCATCTTTGTTTCCAAACACAATGACTTCAGTTTTGTCTTTGTTTAACTGAAGAAAGTTTTGACACATCCAACTGTTGACTTCATCAATGCATTGGCACAGGGAGTCAATGGGGCTGTAATTGTTAGGCGATAGGGCTAAGTAGATATGTGTGTCGTCTGCATAGCTGTGGTAAGCAATTTGGTTCTTTCTCATTATTTGGCTCATTGGGAGCATATACAGGTTGAACAGGAGTGGCGCAAGAATTGAGCCTTGAGGGACTCCGCATGTCATGGATGTCCACTTAGATATGGTCTCCTATATTTACATAATAACCTCTCCCATCTAAGTATGACCTGAACCATTTTAGGACTATCCCAGAAAGCCCCACCCAGTTTTCCAGCCTGTCAAGAAGTATGTTATGATCGACAGTGTCAAATGCAGCACTGAGGTCGAGTAGCACCAGCACTGATAATTTGCCTGAATCAGTGTTTAAGCGAATATCGTTTATTATCTTTATGAGTGCTGTCTCTGTGCTGTGGTGCGGTCGGAAACCAGATTGAAAATTGTCAAAGTATCCATTCGAGCATAAGAATTTGTTCAGCTGATTGAAGACAACTTTTTCAATGATCTTGCCTATGAAAGGAAGATTTGAAATCAGCCTATAATTGCTTAATATGGTCTTATCCAGATTGTTATTTTTCAGGATGGGCTTGACAACTGCAGTTTTGGAAAAGTCCCAGAGAGAAGTGAGGCATTTACCACTTCTAGAAGATCTGCTTCTAAACTGTTTAACACACTTTTGAAAAATGATGTGGGAAGTGTGTCAAGAGCGCAGGTTGATGTTTTAAGGTGCTGTACGGTTTCTTCCAAAATTTTGCCATCAATTTCTTTGAAATCAGACATAGTAACTACTTTCTCAGGTGGTTTGATCTGTCTGACCCCAGAGCAACTGGGGATGTGCTGATCACCTTTCTGATATTATTGATTTTCTCAGAGAAGAAAGAAACTCACTGCACTTGTTCTCTGAGAGCATTTCACTGGGAATCTGGCTTGGGGGTTTGTCAGTCTCTCTACAGTTGCAAAAAGAGTGCGTGTGTTGTTTAAATTACTGTTTATGATATTTGAGAAGAAAGTCTGTCTAGCTTTGCCTAGTGCCATATTGAAAGCATGAAGGCTGTCTTTGTAGATGTTATAATGGACTACAAGTTTTGTCTTCCGCCACATGCGCTCTGCTTTTCTGCATTGTCTTTTCATATTTTGCACTGCTGTTGAGTTTCTCCAAGGTGCTTTTTGTCTGCCACTCTTCTTCCTGACTTTAGCAGGAGCAATATCATCAATTACACTTTTAACTTTTGAGTTAAAAGAATCAAGGAGAAAATCAACAGAATCTGCAGATATGCTTGGTGTTTAGGATATAACCTTCATAAATAGTACACTAGTGTACTCATTTAAGCATCTCTTCTTGATAGACACAGATCTAGCTTCAGTGGCAGGAGAGATCTATATCAAAGAAAATACAGAAATTATCAGACAGTGCTACATCCTTAATAACAATCGATGAGATGTTTAGACCCTTACTGATAAGTAAATCTAGAGTGTGTTCATGATTGTGTCCATGTACATGCTGAGTCAGATCAAAAGTTTTTAAAACAGTTTTGATTTCTTTTGCCATATTGTTTTCTGCACTATCTATGTGGATGTTAAAATCTCCAGCAATGGCAAAACAGTCAAACTCTGAGGTAATTGTTGATAACAGTTCTGTAAAGTCCTCAGCAAAGGCTGGAGAGTATTTTGGAGGCCTGTAAAAAATGATAAGTAAAATGCGTGGCGCACCTTTTAACACAATACCCAGATATTCGAAAGACAGATAATTCCCAAATGATATTTGCTTACATTGATAGATATCTTTAAAAAGAGCAGCTAAACCCCCACCTCTCTTAACAGCTCTGCAGACACTCATAAAAGCAAAGTTAGGAGGGGCTGTTTCATTGAGGACTGCTGCACTGCAGCTGTCTTCTAGCCAGGTTTCATTTAGAAGCATAAAATCCAGGTTGTTTGTGGTTATTAAGTCATTGACTAGAAGTGATTTATTTTTAAATGAGCGGATGTTTAAAAGTGCTAACTTAACAGTCTTACTTTTCCCCACAGCAATATTAGTTTGACGTGTAATAAGCACCAGATTAGTTGGGTTTGCTGTACGGCTATTGAAGGCCTTAGACTTTCTATCTTGTAATAGAACAGCAATAGAGAAAGATACAGGCACACTGGGTTCCCGATTGTTCTGTAAACATTTGAGAAAGTTACTGTTATCATAGCGGGGACCGAACACATATCACTGAGAGCCGTTATCAGTTGTTTTTGTAGAGAATTACAGACATATCTCTCTCCTACCATTCATTGCGAAAACAATTGAAAGAGCTGTTTTCAACCAAGTAACATCCTTCTTGTCTCTAAACAGGTGGATGTCAACCAATCCGGCTTCAAGAAAGGGCATTCAACTGAGACTGCATTACTGTCAGTCACAGAAGCCCTACGGATCGCAAAAGCTGCTTCCAAATCTTCAGTTCTCATTCTCCTGGATCTGTCTGCTGCCTTCGACACTGTGAATCATCAGATCCTTATGTCCAGCCTCTCATCACTGGGCATCACAGGAACTTCACTCCACTGGTTTGAGTCCTATCTCACAGGTAGGTCCTTCAGGGTCGCATGGAGAGGCGAGGTATCCAGAGCACATCAACTGACCACAGGGTTCAGTTCTTGGTCCCCTCCTCTTCTCCATCTACACCACATCACTGGGACACATCATACAGGCACATGGTTTCTCCTACCACTGCTATGCTGATGACACACAGCTCTTCCTCTCATTTCAACCAGATGATCCCACAGTAGCTGCACGGGTCTCAAGCTGTCTGGCGGACATCTCGACATGGATGAAGGTACATCACCTGCAGTTCAACCTGGCAAAGACTGAGCTTCTCGTCCTCCCTGCCAATTTGTCTCTACAACACGACTTCACTATCCAGCTAGAATCATCATCAATCACCCCATCAAGGTCGGTCAGAAATCTTGGAGTAACATTTGATGACCAGCTGACCTTCACAGATCACATTTCAAAGACGGCTCGATCATGCAGGTTTGCACGGCACAACATCAGGAAGATCAGGCCTTTCCTTACTGAGCATGCAACACAACTTCTCGTCCAGGCCCTGGTCATCTCTAGGCTTGACTACTGCAATGCTCTTCTGGCCAGACTTCCATCATGTGCAACCAAACCTCTACAAATGATTCAGAATGCTTCAGCTCGTCTTGTCTTCAATGAGCCCAAGAGGGCCCACGTCACTCCTCTGTTCATCTCACTGCACTGGCTACCTCTCGCTGCTCACATCAAGTTCAAGGCATTGACGCTTGCTTACAGATCTATCACAGGCTCAGCTCCCTCCTACTCTCACTCACTCCTACGAGTCTACATCCCTACCAGAAGCCTACGATCGGTCAAAGAGCGAAGTCTCGTGGTTCCATCACAGAAAGCCACAAAATCACTTTCCAGAACATTCTCATTCACAGTTCCATGCTGGTGGAACGCTCTCCCCACCCTCATCCGAAATGCAGAATCCCTGACAACATTCAAACGACAGCTGAAAACCCATCTCTTCCGTGAGCACTTAACCGCATAAAAAAAAAAAAAATCTGGGTGCTGGGTGCTGAATCTTGGAGCAGTTCTAATATGTCTGTCTGTGGTGAGCTCTGTGGGCATGGGCTCAGCTGAGATTGTGTCCGTGAGCAGAGGTTGTTGTGGCGGAGTGGTGTTAGCATTGTCCTTGTGTGATATGTCAACCGCATGTCCATTCTGCTGCTGAAGTGAAGTCCAGTGGTCATTCATACTGTGTCCAGGTGTGTGTGTGCCATTCAGATTGAGTGGATTGGCACACACTGCAGAAGGATGATTGAGGGAGATATTGTCCTTTAGCACTCTTACACCAAGTTTGTTTGGGTGATGGCCATCCCAATGAAAGAGTTGTCTCTGACTCCAGAAAAGACTGAAATTGTCAATGAAGTTTACTCCTTTTATATTGCAGGTTTTTTGCAGCCATGTATTTAGCCCAAGCAACCGTAAAAACCTGTTTGTTCCTCTTGCTGGGAGAGGTCCACTGATGAATGTTTGAACTTTCAGTCTTTTAAGTGTTTCAAAAAGTTAATTGGAATCCTCCTTAAGGAGTTCTGACTGCTCTTTATGAATATCATTCTTCCCCACATGAATGATGAGTCGATTTGCAGTCTTATGTTTCATCAGAATGTTCTGAAGTTCCCTGTTTACATCAGAAGTTGTTGCTTGTGGAAGGCAGCACGTAGTTGTATCCCTGCTGCTAATGTTTCTGATTATGGAGTAAGGTAAGGTAAGGTATCTTTATTTCATACCCGCAGGTAAATTTGTTTTGCTGATAAAAGAAGAATTCGGTCATCCAAAAAGAAATATAGAAGACATAAGAAACATAAACACATTTCACATACAGATTTACAGGTTTATAAAAAACATCATGACAGGCTGCACCATAACACATATATCCTCTGTCCAATTTAATTGTAAGGACCATCCATTGGCCCAACGACGGAATCCAACAGCCTGGCGAAGGTTTAAAGCGTGTATGTCTTTTCAGCGATCCAGTGAAGTTCACTTAATTTATTGGAACTTAGTTTTAGTATTACTTTAGCTCTATGCGTAATCTGACTCCAATTTCAAATGATAATCAAATTTAGATCGTATTTCTGATTAGAAAATAATCATAAATATTGATTATGAATTAATTTAGATCTTTGATTACTCTGAGTATCCCATACTTTCAGTTATTAATTCATTATGGACCTGAATGCCGCTTAGAGATCACGTCGGCCAAATCGTGTTTCTCACGGACACAAACCAGTTAATTCTGATTTCAGTCAGAGGATGTAGGGTTTGCTAATACCCCTAAAGTCGGTTGCCTACTGCTCACTCAAACTAGAGAGTGTAGTTTAATTTAGCCACTTCCATACAACTTGCTAAACCAGTGATATACAGAAATCAAAAGGTCTTCAGATGACGTGCCTACTGCTCCGTTCATACATGTGCCTTTAGTTTGACCTACCTTAACTAAGATTTGCGGTAGCACCAGCCTCCTTAATATATTAAAATAATGATTTCAGAATACTTCAGAATAAATCAAGATGTAACATTTATTTGTCAGAAGTAAATGATTAAAAGCCAATTCAGAAAATACATGACATCATTTACTCAAAGATGACTCTAAAAGTAAGCAATGTTCTCCTGACAAAGACACACAGTAATGTGTCAGGATTTTCCAACAGGAAAATACTGACATGCATTACTGTGTGGGGGATGATCCTGGTAAAAGATTCCCAAAGTGTATTCTATTCCCTTGCCTTAAATACCAGACCAGAACAACAGGGGTTTTACAAATGTTGTTTAGAGTTGGTTGGGCCAATCCATGTACCCCAGGGGGGTAGCACCTGGTTTACTGAGATATCGCAAAGAGATATCAGCCTGAGAGATACAAGATTCTCCTAAGTTCTCAATCTTTTTCATTAAACCAATGACTGCAATGAAATTAAGACCATTTTACCAATCGCACTGTGCCCTTTAAAATGGCACCAAACATGAAAAGGAAAAACAACATATTCACAAGATACACCATATGTGTTAAATAGACATTCCTTGAGGAGGGAGAGGGGGGATGAGTTGAAGTCAAACAAGGGGACAATGAGATAAGTTTGGGCAGGACAAGGTTCTGTGCTCTGCCTTTGTTATCTGCTGTCCAGGGTGCATTTTATGGCGTTATTGCAGGGTGAGTTTTGTTTTAACAGGAAAATCAGTTCTTACATAATGATCAAATACTAAAACATCTCTCTTACTCATATTATTTAAAGTTTCAATTGCCGCTGGAACAAAAGTATTTCTGTACTGTCTAGTCTTCCATCTCGAAGCCACAAACCGGCGACCAGAAGGAAGTAATTTAAAATCATTCCTTAAGGGATGCGACCGATCATTCAACTTTCTGGTACAGCTGATTTGTATAAATATTTCCTAAGTTCCGTTGATTTACTCCTATTATCCTACTTGCCCATTTAACAATTTGGTTTAAGGAGTTCTTATTCTTCACTGACAGGCTTCCATACCATACCACAATTGAAAATGACATAATAGATTCAATAAAAGCAAAGTAAAACAAAGTCAGCATGTGTCTGTCAATATTAAATTTAGCAAGTTTCCTGAGGCAACTCAAATGTTGATGACCCTTTTTGCAGACCATTTCACAATTCAATTCAAATGACAGTTTTTAATCTATGACTGTGCCAAGATATTTATAACTCTCCACACGATCCACAACCTGTCCTTTGATAGTCGTAGTGACATGATCAACAACGTGTGTTCTATGATAGTCGTAGTGACGTGATCAACAGCGTGTGTTCTAAAATCAATGATCATATCTTTCGTTTTGGTAATATTTAACCCTCTGAGGTCGGCAATCACACCGGCGTGATCTGCTCGCTTTTTTCCTTATCAGTTGAATTGAGACCCGAAATACTCTTTTGACTTTGATTTTACAAACAAGTTTCATACATCAATCGATTCTGTTAAATGTGTATTATTTTTGTGTTGTGCTTTTTGCCAAATAAAGAAAAATAAACACGCAGCGAGTTCTGCCTTCTCTCTGTAAGTGTAGTCCATTCTGAAACGCGTCCGAAAATGAACAATAACTCAGTCAAACAGGCATACAGACATACAGGCATGAAGCTTGAATTCTCTTCTTTTAAATGAAGTAATTTATATAAAAAACAAATATTCTCATCTTGTGAAATCTGTATTAAAACAGAGCGATTCCAGTTGAGCTCATTACAGCTGATTCAAATGTAATGTGACCACGCCCACGGAGAGCGTGCGCTATTCAAACGCAAATGACTGAGGCAATCCATGCAAACCTGTGAACGCCCCCATATCAGCTCGAGAAAACACAAGTTTATTCCGATCATTATACTTGTTTACACCGTCTCGCAGCGCTGTGAGGAATAATAATAATGGAAAATACCTCAGAAGTGTGGGTATTTCGAGGAGCAAGGATCAGACTGAGCTGAGGAATACAGTAGTAAGTTTTTTTCCTTCTCACGTGAATCGGGTTTCTGTTTATGAATGAATGAACGGCAGAGATGCGCGCTGTTTACCACAGCTCGCAAAAAGACAGTTTAAATTTAAATCGCGTGTGTGAATGAATGATGATGTTTTAGCAAACTGTATTGCTATACTGAGATGAGTAAAAATCGACTGAAATATGTTGAAATAAAATGTAGGCTATTTGTATAAGCAACGTATTAAACTTCAAATTAACATTTATATGCCCTAATATTTCATAAAAACAACGTTACAGTCAGGTGAAATATGAAAGACAACATTTTGTTGTACTGTAGAATATACTGTAAGATTACACTTGAATTGTTGTTGTAATTGTAACCTTTTTAATAAAAAATATATTTACAAGGTAGATGTAAACAAACTATTAAAAGGTAAATATAATTTTTTTCTTTAAATAATTTGTATTGTGTTTTATTAGTAACGAATTTGGGGAGAGGATAAATATTCCAAAACTGAAAATACAGTATGAGAATTAACTGCACAATTACTAGACATGTTTACCTTGGATATTATACAATTTGCAAGCACAGTTTGTGAAAAATGTATATAAAAAAATATAAATAAAATGTGTGTATAAATATATACACACACACACACACACACACACATATATATATATATATATATATATATATATATGTATGTGTGTGTGTGTGTGTGTGTGTGTGTGTGTGTGTGTATGCATATATATATATATATATATGTGGATGTATAGAATGATCATTTTTATGAAGCTTGTATATTTAAAGGTATAGAGGAGGATTTTTTTACTTCCGGGTGGATAGTGTATACTATTGGTCCTCCTAATTGTCAATCATTCTGGTGAATCAATCAAACTTATTCAAAAAAGTGGAGAGGGTGGGTCTTATCTAAAATCGGAAAGATCCTCCGCTATACCTTTCAGTTAGCTATAGGTGACACACCTGAATGAATGGCTCATTAAGTATGCAGGGGCATTGTCTCATCATGTGTGAACTACTAAATATGCATGATCGTTTACGCCCCATCCGCATATTGCCTTTCCAAACTAAAAGTGTTTCACAAAACTTAAATCAATGTATCGTTTTATGTGAATGATTAGGCAGGATGATTTTCACATCATTTTGAAGAAATAACACATGGCAACCACATCCATTAGTCAAAAGTCTTATTGACATATATTTAGTATGTGTTTTGTGGCCTTATTTCAGAAACTTTCATTTTTAGTTTTTTCAATAACCATGCATAAACATTATTCTCTCAAAAATGAAAACATGTACATGTGGCTCACATATCATGGTAGTACTGTTTGTGCTAAATAGAGTGTAATTTTTTTTTGCCATTGATATGTTTATAAGCAACTGAAAAAAGCACAAATGTCAGGGCATGTCAGAACATCTCAAGGACCCCAAAAACACCCCAGACCTCAGAGGGTTAACTTTAGATAAGAATCATCGCACCAGGTCACAAAATCATTCACAACTGGACCGTGACCAGACTCTTCCCCCTGTAGCAGGCTCACTATCACTGTGTCATCAGCAAACTTAATAAATGTCCTGTTTTCATGTGAGCTTTGACACATATTGGTGTACAAAATGTATAGTAATGGTGAAAGAACACAGCCTTGAGGGGATCCTGTAGATAAACATAATACATCTGAAAAGCTACCATTCACTTTTACCCTCTGCATTCTGTTAGTTAAAAAGTCCAGTAACCATCCCACTAAATTGTGGTTCAACTTGTAATACTCTAGCAATCTTCTGGCTAGGATGTGGGGTTGTATAGTATTAAAAGCAGAAGAGAAGTCAATGAACAACAGTCTTGCATGGGTATTTTTCCCCTCCAGATGCTTAGTCAGTAAGTTTAACAACATAAGTGAAACATCCTCAACACTTCTATCAGAGTCCCCCACTATCAGAGTCCTGGGCTCGACTGTGCTCTGATCTGAGTGCCGCTGTCTGCTCGACCTTGAGCGCCAGTTAGCATCAGAGTTAGCTCCTGGCCCATTCAGTCTGTGTTCGATCACATTCGTCACTTTTGGGGATTCCTCATTTACATTCATTAGTACTTCAAATCTGTTCTCTTACGAGAGGTCTCTCGTACTGCGTAAGATATCTTACGCTAGGGGAAAATCCTTTTTCCGCGAGATATTGAAGCCAAAAATTATCCTTAATTTTTCAATAATGCAAAACGCGTTCCGGCAGCATACAGACATAGGCGAGGCAGCTCGCGCGCCTATTGGCTGTTCTGCGGCAACTGCAGCAGCCTATCGAGCGAGGCCTGGCGTGACGCCAGAACCAATGAGGTTGCTTCGCGCCCGCTGCGTCACATCCCGCCGAAACGGGCGTGGGCTAGGCCTATAAATACCGCTCGCAGGCAGCTATTATCTGATTTTTTCATCCTTCAAGCGAAGCACACGCATCGCTGGAGCTGGAGAGAAGCCACACCGTTGAGAGAGAGCACCTTCAGCGGGACGAGTCACTGAAGTCGCTTGCCACGCCGCCTTCCTTGCCTTCCTGCTGCGCTTTCCGGCACCTATATCCTTTTATCTAACTGTATTGTGTGTGTGTCGCTGCCGCGGAACAGTCCCGGAACCTTCCCCCAGCCGCCAAAGCTCGCCGGTTCGTCCGCCTGTTTCACCGGCTTCGTCAGCCTTCCCTTCCTTCGACATCGCTGACGAGGAAGCCCTGCTGGGAGAAGAGGATTCTTGCTCAATCCTGGCGTCAGGCAGTGAGGATTGGGCGAGCTCTGAGGATCTTCGCACTTCGTCAGGCAAGAGAGTGTCTATCGAGACGGAGCTCATGCGAGTACTCGCACAGGCCGCGGTAAGCCTCGGCCTCGAGTGGTCTTCGCCCGAGCAACCCGCTCACAACCGGCTGGATGGCTTTTTCCTGCCTGGGGAGCGCGCTTCGCCTGCGTCCAAACCAGCGCCCTTTTTTCCTGAGCTACATAAAGAAGTTGCTAAGTCCTGGAACTATTCAGCTAGAGTGCGTCCATCTGTTTCTCTGGCATTCTCTGCAGTTGACGATGCCAAGAACAGGGGATACCATTCGCTGCCGCTGGTCGAAGAGGTGATGGCGCTGGACGGCGCGCTAAGCTGGCCCTACCCTCGAAAGCTTGTCGCACGACGTCAAGCCTGCTCCGCTGCGCTTTCTCCGCCGCCGGGCAAGCTGCGTCAGCGCTGCACACCATGGCCACACTGCAGATCTTCCAGGCCGATGGATGAGAAGGGACCTGAAGCGATCTGCGTGCCGGACTTGAGGAGCGCCGCGGACCTCGCTCTCCGTGCCACTAAGTCCGCAGCACAGGCCATTGGGCGGACTATGGCCTCTCTCACTGTGACTGAGAAGGCACCTGTGGCTGACGCTCTCGGAGATGGCTGAGTCCGAGCGCACCGCGTTCCTCAACGCCCGCTTTCTCCCGCCGGCCTCTTCGGATCCTCCGTGAAGGACTTTGCGGAGAGATTCGCCGAGGTACAGAAAGCGTCACAGGCTATGAAGCACTTCCTCCAGAAGCGCTCCAGCTCTGCAACAGGCCGTGCAAAACCGTCTGCACAGAGCTCACAGCCCCAGCCACCGCCCACTGCCGCCACTTCGCAGCGCCGCCAGGCCCGAGGCGCGAGTCCGCGCTCCCGCTCATCCGGCCGCCGCCCCACCATGCGCGGCCCAGGATTGTGGTAAAGCCCGAGGCCCCGAAGTTGTCCTAGCACGCATAGGAAAACGACGGTGTTCGAGTCCCGCTGCGGCCGGACTTCCACCAAAGCTATTCGCTAGTCCAGTTCCAACAAATGTGACTGGTCCAGTGTTTTCTGCAGCCAACAAGCCGGTTCTGTCGCCCGCTTGCCTGCACACAAAAGCTGTTTTCACGGCTACCCAGATAAATCCCCAAGAGAGTGTATTTTCTGGTGTCCCGGCCATGGCCGATGGTGTCTTATGTGTAGAAAGAATGCCCGCTGTTATCAGCGCGCCCCCTGCCTCAAATGTCACGAGCGCGACGCTTGTGTTACAGCACACCGAAGCCTCTCCACCGCTGAGCGAACGGAGCGCGCTTCGTATTCAACCCCTAGCTATTCATGCAGATGCATGGGCAAAGCTGCCCGGGGTTTCGAAGTGGGTGCTAGACATTATAAAAAGAGGCTATTCGCTGCAGTTTCGCCGACGCCCTCACCGCTATACGGCGCGCGTCGAGACCACGGTAAAAATAGAAGTAGCACATTTACTTCGAGCCGAAGTGGCGAAACTATTGAGCAAAGGGGCCATAGAGCCTCTCTCTCAAGTTCAGAGCGAAGGAGGGCTATACAGCAGGTACTTCCTGGTACCGAAAAAAGACGGGGGTCTCAGATCCATACTAGATCTAAGGCAACTGAACAGAGTGCTTGTGAAGCGACAGTTCAGGATGCTCACGACCAGAAAAATCCTCGCGCAGGTTCGCCGAGGAGATTGGTTCGTGTCAATAGATCTGAAGGACGCGTATTTTCAAATACAAATAGCGTCACGTCACAGGCAATTTTTGAGATTCGCCTTCGAGGGCCAGGCATATCAGTACACAGTCCTGCCGTTCGGTTTGTCCCTGGCACCCCGTACATTTACAAAGTGCATGGACGTGGCGCTCGCACCCCTCAGAATGAAGGGCTTGCGAGTACTGAACTATTTGGACGATTGGCTGATTCTAGCGCAAACTCGTTCAGTGCTCATAGAGCACACGACCATTTTACTCGATCACCTCGAGAATTTGGGTCTCAGAGTCAATTGGGCGAAGAGCTCTCTGTCCCCCAGTCAGACGATATCTTTACTGGGCACAGAGTTGGACTCACTGTCTAGATAGCGCGACTATCACCGCAGCGCACGGTAGACATTCAGCGGGCAGCAAACTCTTTCCGCTGTGGCGCATCTGTCCCGCTCAAGAAATTTCAGAAGATGCTGGGTCTCATGGCCTCAGCATCCTCAGTGCTCCAGCTGGGCCTGCTCACATGCGCCCACTGCAGTTCTGGCTGAAAGCGCGAGTCCCACGCCGAGCGTGGACATCCGGTTTGCTTCGTCTCAAGGTCAATCAGAAGTGCGTTGCAGCTCTGAAACCTTGGAAAGCGGACGACTGGTACCGATCAGGCGTAAGCCTGGGGACTTCCTCGAGGGTGAAGGTGGTGTCTACGGACGCATCCACCTCGGGATGGGGAGCGCTGCTCGAGGGCAGACCGTTCTTCGGCCAGTGGTCAGAACGGGAGAAGCTCCTGCACATAAACTGCCTCGAAATGCTGGCAGTAGACAACGCGCTAACGCGTTTTTGTCCCCAAATAAAAGGACGCCACGTCCTGGTCCGCTCGGACAACATGTCTGTGGTGTCCTACATAAATAGCCAGGGCGGCCTCAGGTCCAAGAACCTGCACAGGCTAGCAGAACGCCTCCTGGTGTGGGCTCAGTGCAACCTGCGCTCGCTGAGAGCAGCGCACATGCCAGGACTCCTAAACATAGGACCAGACAGACTGTCCAGGAACAATGTTCCGGCAGGCGAATGGTCTCTACACCCACAGACAGTCCAACTGTTGTGGAGGAAATTTGGCAGAGCGGAAGTAGACCTGTTCGCGTCTCAAGAAAACGCTCACTGCCCGGAGTTTTTCTCCAAGAGCAGGGACGCGCTGGCTCACGTATCGCCCGGCCGCCCGCTCTATGCTTTTCCCCCAGTCTCTCTCCTGCCTCAGGTGATAGAGCGGATCAGGGAAGAAGGATGCTCAGTGCTGCTCGTAGCGCCGCTCTGGAAAAACCAACCTTGGTTCCCAGCTGTGGTGCAGCTAGCAAGCACTGCCCCGTGGCCAGTGCCAGTGAGGAGAGACCTCCTCTCTCAGGCTCACGGCTCGATCTGGCATCCTCACCCGGAATTGTGGTCCCTTCGTGTCTGAGCCATCAACGGGTACATGTTGAGCTCCCTAAGGGAGTGATTAACACGATCACGCAGGCTAGAGCTCCGTCTACGAGACGTCTCTACTCCTCGAAATGGTCAGTGTTTTCGGGCTGGTGCACAGCCCGTGGCGTGTCACCCACAGACTGTGGAGTGATGGAGGTGCTTTCCTTTCTACAAGAGCTGTTGGATAAGGGTAGAACCCCTTCCACGCTCAAAGTTTATGTGGCGGCTATAGCAGCGTTCTCAAGAACAACGCTTGGTCAGTCAATAGGAAGGAAGGATTTAGTCATCCGCATCCTTAGAGGGGCTAAGAGACTGAATCCTCCCAGACCTCCCTCAGTCCCCGTATGGGACCTTTCTACGGTACTGGAAGCCATGAAAGGTGGCCCATTCGAGCCTTTACAGATGATTGATCTGAAACATCTGTCTTTCAAGACCGTGTTTTTACTGGCTCTCGCTTCAGTGAAGCGCATAGGGGTCTTACACGCGCTCTCAGTGAGCGCGACTTGCATGGAATTTGGGCCTAATGACTCAAGAGTTATACTCAAACCTAAGCACGGTTATGTTCCAAATTCCCTCAACACACCGTTTAGGGCGCAGGTCATTTCCCTGTCAGCCCTGCCGGTCCCTGATGAGGAAAGAGACGCGAGCCTCTTTTGCCCAGTCAGGGCGTTGCGAGCTTATGTGTCTTGATCGTCTGCTTTCAGGCAGACAGAGCAGCTCTTTGTTTCGTTCAGTGGGCGCTCTAAGGGACTAGCCGCGTCGAAACAGAGCCTATCCAGATGGATAGTTGATGCTATTGCGCTAGCATACGCTTCCAAGGGCATGCAGTGCCCGTTGGGTGTCAGAGCGCACTCCACGAGAGGCATGGCCTCTTCGTGGGCCTGGTCGAGTGGGATTGCCTTGCAAGATATTTGTACGGCGGCGGGCTGGGCCTCCCCGTCTACATTGATAAGGTTTTACAACCTAGAGGTACCCGCCCTGCAGGCCAGGCTGCTGTCGGTCTAGTTAACCAGTATTGTCTGTCCTGATGCTATCAGCTCAGAATGCTGTGTCTGCTGAGCGCAGCTCAATGATCGACAGTGTAAAATAATAGCACAAAGATGTGTTTGGGCAAACTGTGTAAGACCCACATTTTCCCATCAGTTCAGGCCGTACCCCGCCCTGTCTGTATGATGTAATTCGCGTCTAAGCGACGCTGCTATATGTGGAAGAGTGCGGTTTTGCCCCTCCCTCTTCCTGGACTCCCTGTGAGTTCCCTGGGTGATTGTGCACTATATGTACCCCGGGCTTTCGCCCTTGGGTCTATGGTGTCAGAACCCTGCATGCACGGCGTCTTGCATCGGCGTCTTGGGTCCCCTAGCGTAAGATATCTTACGCAGTATGAGAGACCTCTCGTAAGAGAACGTACTCGGTTACTAACGCAACCTCGGTTCTCTCTAGTAGAGGGAACGAGTACTGCGTATCTTGCCGTGCATGCACACGCTCTGGTTGCTTCGGTCATGAAAAAAACAGATAATAGCTGCCTGCGAGCGGTATTTATAGGCCTAGACCACGCCCGTTTCGGCGGGATGTGACGCAGCGGGCGCGAAAGGCTGCTGCAGTTGCCGCAGAACAGCCAATAGGCGCGCGAGCTGCCTCGCCTATGTCTGTATGCTGCCGCCACGCGTTTTGCATTATTGAAAAATTAACCCCTAGCGTAAGATATCTTACGCAGTACTCGTTCCCTCTACTAGAGAGAACCGAGGTTACGTTAGTAACCGAGTACGTTCTCAAGATGTATAGGCGGTGGTAGGAGACTAGTGTTTGCAATCCTTGTCAGAGCTGTATCTGGGGTAGAGGATGCTATTGCGGTAATATGTGATGCTTGTGACAATCTGATGTCTCGAGTGCCTTTGGGTCTCGCTCCCTGTTTCTGCCATCGATTAGTAAGTCGATCGGCTTGTTTCTCTACCTGTTGAGGAGCACTAGTTTCATGGGACTCACCATTTTCTCTTATCCTTGTAGGCAGTTGTGTTTTCCTTTCCCCGGAATGTAAGCTGGTCGGGTAAAAGAATTCTGCGTTTTTGTAGAAAATCCAATCTTTGTCGTTTGAGCACTGTGCTGATTTGCTGAAGTTAAAATTAGGTGATAAAAGGAAATAAAATATAAAAAAATAGGAGATAAAATGTAAAAGCGATAGAGCAAAGCACGGAGCAGTAAGCAAGAGCGTCCGAACAGTAGCTGAGCAGGAAGAAAAGAATATAAGAGGTCAGGAGCAGGAATAAAAAAGGTATACACTATAAGAATATCCTGTAAGTTTCAGAACTGAAAACTTCCTTGTTAGTCCAATAAAAGCTTTTATTGACAGCAGGCACAGCGAACGACAGGTTTTTCAAAGTGGGGATCTATGACGTCAAAGGGTGTCGAAACCCCACCTCCACAGAAGAAGATCAACGCCTACTTCAACACTGCCCGTTTAGCCCCGCCCACAGATTCATGCATTACATGAAACTCATTATAATATGCAAAACTGTTATCCATTCAACTGTTTCTATCTGCATTATTATTATTACCATCACTAATTCATTGCCAAAATGAGGGCATATTTTACACTTGTTTATCTGCTCGGCTGTCTGATGCTGTGGATCCCTATGGACGGCGTGCTTAATGCTAATGAGGGGAGAGATACACCTGCACCGTATTCGTGGATTATTCCGAACACTGTGACCTCCCTGGAGCCGGTTGGTGGAGATCCTGTCATGAGGCCTTGGGTTGAGAGGTGCCTTTTTGGTCGGGCGCCTTTTATTCTGAGGGATGAATCGAGAGGTCTGCGATGTTTGTGGGCGCGTGGAAATGGAAAGCTGTCTCCCTATGCGACGTTCATCTATAGGGACAGTTCGACAGCCGGCGCAGCACGGAAGAGCTGGTTGGTCTTTCTTTTGCTCTTAATATCGGGCAATATCCATCCTAATCCAGGCCCAGAACTTGCGCAGCTTCAAACTCCTGCTGAGTTCAAGTCTAGTTATGGTTTGCGTCTTTTTCACCTCAATGTACGCAGTCTGGTAAACAAAATAGACTTAATAAGAATATGGGCTGATTCAACGAACTCTGACATTATTGTTTTATCAGAGACATGGTTAAATAAGTCAATTCCTAATAATATGATACATATTGAGGGATATGATGTTTTTAGATCGGATCGAACAAAAAAAGGTGGTGGAGTTGCAGTTTATATTAAGTCTAAGCTAAACTGCACTTGTATATTATCCATCAGCAAACCAAACTGTTTTGAACTTTTGGCAATTAAATTAGTATTTGTTAATGGTCCAGATATCATCGTTGTTGGATGTTATCGTCCCCCTTCGGCTTCAAGTGAAGCTATTACTTCACTTACGGACCTTCTCCATAACTGGACTAAATCAGAGCTTATTTTACTCGGAGATTTAAACTGGGATTGGTTATCACAAATGTCTGACCCACTCAAGGGTATTTGCGACTCTCTTTGTTTGGATCAATTGATAAATTTACCCACCCGGTTAAATCATAAAGATCTAGTTAAATCCACGCTACTTGATGTTATTTTAACTAATGCTCCTCATAGATTCTCTGCGGTTGGAGTTTTTTGTAATGATGTAAGTGATCATTGTGCAATAGTATGTGTAAGGAATTGCAGGATTCCAAGGAGTAAACCACGTTTTATTTTAAAACGACAATTTAAATATTTTAATGATCAAGCCTTTCTGCAAGATATTTATAATAGTGTTATATAATATGTTGTTTCACAGATACCCGATGTTGATATGGCATGGGAGTATTTTAAATGTACTTTTTTGACTATATGTGACAAACATGCACCTTTTAAAAGGTTTAGAGTAAGAAGTAGAGATAATCTCTGGTTTAATGAGTCAATATCTTCTCTTATAAAAAATAGAGATAATGCATGGGCTAAAGCAAAGAAAACAAATAATAATATGGATTGGGTAAATTATAGGACAATAAGAAATAATTGTACAAAATTGGTAAAAAAATCTAAATGTGACTATTATATAAATATGATGAATGAAAATTTGAACAATCCGACTAATTTCTGGAAGTTGACCCAATCAATTGGTGGTAAAAAAAACCTCCACCAGTCTGTCGGACTGTTTAAAAATAAATGAGAGCGTAATACGGGACAAATAAAATATTGTAAAAGCTTTTAACAACCATTTTATCAATGCTGACTTAACTACAGATTTTAGTAATTTAAAGGAGCATAATGTAAAAGGCAATGTGGCAAACGCTTCGTGTTGTCCTCAGCTGTTCACTTTTACTCCTATCTTAGCTACACAAGTTTATAAAGCCTTATCAAATTTGGATTGTAAAAAATCAGCGGGATCTGATAAAATAGAGCCTTACTTTTTAAAAATTGCTGCAGATCTTATAACAGAGCCCATCACTTCAATTTTAAATTTAAGTTTAAAATCAAATGTTATTCCTCGTGCATGGAAATCAGCTATGATTCTACCTTTGTTAAAAGGTGGTGATCCATCTGAGATGAATAATTACCGTCCGATTTCAAGGTTGTCAGTGATGGCAAAAGTATTTGAATCTTTTATAAATGATCAAGTAAAACAGTTTATAACTGAAAATAAAATTTTAAATGAATTTCAATCAGGCTTTAGATCAGGTCACAGTACTATAACTGCAGCCATGCTGGTCACTAATGATATTATTAAATGTTTGGATAGTAAACAGCATTGTGCAGCTTTATTTGTAGATCTCTCCAAAGCATTTGATTCTGTAGATCATAAACTACTGTTTACTCGTGGTTCCATTAAAACAGATTGCCCGATTTTAACTTTAGAAGGGGACTGTATAGAAAGAGTAAATTGTTATAAATACTTAGACATATGGCTAGATGAAAAATTAGGTTTTAATGTACATATCTAAAAGCTTAGACCAAAACTGGGTTTCCTCTTTCGTTTAAAGAAATGTTTTCCTTTTGAAGCAAGAAAGAGAATTATTCAAAGTTGTTTCCTCTCCGTTTTAGATTACGGTGATGTGATTTATATGCATGCAAGTTCATCTTCTATAAAAAAGTTAGATTGTGTATACCATGCTGCCTTGCGCTTTGTGACGAGTGCCTCTTCACGCACTCATCATTGTACCTTGTACGAATTGGTGGGTTGGACTTCTTTGTTTCAAAGGAGAAAAATACACATGTTGATGTTTATTGCTAAGGCATTGTTAGGAAAACTACCAATTTATATCTGTCGTCGGTAACACTTTACGGTAAGGGTACATGAATTATCATGAATTCATGTATAAATTCATGCATGAAATATGCATTCGTTCATGCATTAATATCTCATGAATCATCAGGAACTAACACGAGTTCAACGTTTTTCATTCATGACTTCATGGATGAACAACACCTTAATTAAAACATTAACTAAGATGAGTACATCATCATGAATTATGATTTATTACGCATGATCATGATATTTTCTTTGTTCACACAAAAAAATTGGTCTTTACCACCCATTGTGGATACAGCTATGGTTATGGTACATGAATCATCATGAATTCATGCATAAAAAAGTATTAATTCATGCATGCAAGACTACTCTTCGAATTATTAAAGGAATGTACAAAAATCCACATTATCTAATGCATGCATACAGGCTAGAACAGTATATCAATTAATGTGAGAACTTTTTTTCTGAATTATGATCTGAGTTATCCATCATGTTCATGTCTTCTTCATAGCCTGCAGGTAAATGGACAGACCCCAAAATTGGCCAATCACAGCACATAACATACGAATTCTGTTGGTGTTCAAATACAGTAGTCATCATTAACTAAGCATTATTTATCTATGACTTCATCATGTGTGTGGCCCCTCAACTAAAGTGGTGACTTGGTGCTTTGAAACACTGATGAACAATGTGGCATAACTGTGAAATGACATGAATATGAACATGAAAGTTCAAGCCTTTGCAAACAATGTACTGTGGACACAAATGGACTCTGATCTTAACGTTACTGCTTTATTCTTAAACGGTATAAACCAGTTAAAAACCATAAAGCGGTTTTAAAAAAAAAATGTTTCACAAACAGCTTGATCTCTTTTGGGGTAAAGAGTCACCTTTTAATGTATGCTACTGATGTGACTCCTCCATATCATGAAATTGTAAAACAGCTTTATGGTTTTGTAAAGAGTTTTCAGATATACAGGCACTTAAAATAAAGTTCATGGCGTATACTGAATTCCTTCTCAGCTCTTTCCAGCTGTTGATTTAACTGGTTTATATGGTTTATACGTTCAGAGCTTGGTAAAACTGCCTTCTCTTCCTATGCTCCCTGGTTATGGAATGAGCTGCAGAGTATAATAATGATAGAAGCACTCCCCTCTTTAAAAGTTTTTAAAAATCTCTTATTGACCAATTTAAGGGAAACGTGTGCATGTTTGGTTAAGTAGCTTGTGTTGTTATTTTGAGTGTTGGACAAAATTTTATGAAAGATTCTGAGTTTTATGTTTGTATGTTGTTTATGTGAAACTTTCTGTGCTGCCATTTTGGCCAGGACTCCCTGGAAGAAGAGATTTTATATCTCAATGGGACTATCCTGGTAAAATAAAGGATAAATAAATAAAAATAAATAAAAATCATAGCAGAGGGCGTTTACTTCCAAGTCTTCAATGCGGCAGGAGCAAGGCTCAAAACCAGGGTAGAAAATTTATTCATTTTGATGTTTTTGAATGTAAAAACCAAGCCAACGTCATAAGTTGACCTCAGACAACAATATAAAAATTTTTAAAAAGCCAGTTCATGACCCATTTAAAGTGTCAGTCATGAAGGATTTAACTTGAAGCACTTCTGCTGAGTATCATAATTGATTTGGTTTCTTCCATTAGAAAACACTTCCCTATTGAGTGGATGTGAGTGATTTTTTCCTCAATTTTCAAAAGCTTGATTCCTGAAAGCTTGTTACTAAGAGATTCAGTATGATTGCACATTTCCTCATTTCCCATCAGCATTAATTCATTATGAATAATGCCACAAACCACCTCTAATATAACACGAATGTTAACTGTTTCCTACTGAAAGTATCTGCAGAATATCTGTGACTATCTGTGAGTTGTATATGCTTATGTAGACTTAAATCCTGACTAGCATGAATTTAGTCATTGTTTGATTTTGAAACAAATTTCAGTGAACAAAAGCGAGGTGACGGCAGCAGTAGTATTAAAGGTGAACTATGCAGGGTTTTTTTACCTTAACTGAACAGTTTTGGAGTCATTGGAATGGTTATATGACTTTTTTCAGGTTGAATGGTGGTCTTCTCGCACCCCCCTTAGCGCCTTTGAGCAGAAAAACCACCCTTGCAACTTTTGGTCTGCCGGCCTCAGCATCAGGAAGTATCGCGTGATATCAGGTCTCCAGGGCTCTCAAGTGTCACGCATTGAGCGTGACAGTCACTCATTTCGGTCTATTGTCACGCACTCCCGCCACACATTGTATTTCTCACGCAGAAAAAAATATATTTATAATATATTTAAAGGGTTAGTTCACCCAAAAATTAAAATTCTGTCAGTAATTACTCACCCTCATGTTGTGCCAACCGCGTAAGACCTTCGTTCATCTTCGGAACACAAATTAAGATATTTTTGATGAAATCTGAGCCATGTTTCACTCCTCCATAGGCTTCCAGTGTGACCGAAACTTGCTGGCCCAGAAAAGTTATTAAAGAGATCGTTAATATAGTCCAAGTGACTCCAGTGGCTCAATTTTAAGTATATCAAGCGACGAGAATACTTTTTGTGCGCAAAAACAAACAAAAATAACGACTTTATTCCACTATTCATTTCCTTCTCTCTGGATGTCTAGTTGGTTTGCGTAGTGTTTTTGCGCAGCGCGTCTGTGTTACACGTCACCACGTAGGCTCACTATTGGCCGACGCCAGTCATGTGTGTGATGCGTGATGACGTGCAACACAGAAGCGCAGCGCAAAAACACTACGAGGCCCAGAGAGAAGGAAATGAAAAGTGGAATAAAGTCGTTATTTTTGTTTGTTTTTGCGCACAAAAAGTATTCTCGTCGCATGATAAACTTAATGTAGTGCCACTGTAGTTACTTGGACTATTTTAACGATGTTTTAATAACTATTCTGGGCCGGTGAGTTTCGGTCACACTGGAAGCCTATGGAGGAGTCAAAATTCTGTCAGATTTCATCAAAAATATCTTAATTTGTGTTCCGAAGATGAACGAAAGACTTACATGGTTGGAACAACATGAGGGTGAGTAATTACTGACAGAATTTTCATTTTTGGGTGAACTAACCCTTTAATATACCGCAGCGCCCAAAATTTCTCTGGCTGCGCCACTCTCGCTATGGAACCGGCAGGATTCAAGCGCGTCCCCCCTGGAGTTCTTATTCGAGACTGCCACTTATCAGCCAATCAAAAAAAGAAAGGGGCTACACAATAGCCAATCAGAAAATTGCACTATTGTATCTGGGTAAGATTTAACGCAACAACCAATGAAAAAAAGCATATCCTGGAATTGTTCACTTGATTCTGCTACAGCGTCGTTTTCCCAAGTTTCGTTCACTGAGGAAACCACTCCGAGCATCACTTTGAGCACAGAGTAAGTCATGATGATCTCCTGTTTTAATGTTACAACAAATTCACAACTTGTTTGACACAAACAGTGTCAACTTGACTGCTGTTAGAGAATGTTTCCCAGATAATTAGCATCAGTTTTTCATGACTTAGCCAACAGTTTTACAGCCTGTTCACTGACAACACCTGCTCAGAACAAGTAGTCTAGGCCTAGTCATATTTTCGTTATCACATGATGACTGACATATTGTCACATTATAAACATCTCTCTCTCCAAATAGGCTTAATAATTTTATTAGCACTAAATAAATGAAAGTGTATTGCATAGTCGATGTTATACACTACAGGCCAAAAGTTTGGAAACATTACTATTTTTAATGTTTTTGAAAGAAGTTTTTTTCTGCTCATCAAGCCTGCATTTATTTGATCAAAAATACAGAAAAAATAATAATATTGTGATATATTATTACAATTTATCATTTATTTCTGTGATGCAAAGCTGAATTTTCAGGATCATTACTCCAGTCTTCAGTGTCACATGTGACATCAGTCTATCTCATGATCCTTTAGAAATCAATCTAATATTCTGATTTATTATGAGTGTTGGAAACAGTTCTGCTGCCTAATATATTTAATGAATAAAAGGTTAAAAAGAACTGCATTTATTCATAATTAAAAAAAAATTCTTATAATATAAATCTTCTTTACTATCACTTTTTTTTTAATCAATTTAACACATCCTTGCTGAATAAAAGTATTGGTTTATTTTTTTTAAAAAGAAAGAAAAAAATTACTGACCCCAAATTACTGACCAGTAGTGTATATTGTTGTTACAAAAGATTTCTATTTTTAAAACATTTGCTTCTTTTTTATTTATTTATTTATTTATTTATTTTTTACTTTTTATTCATAAAGTATCCTAAAAAAGTATCACAGGTTATGAAAAAATATTAAGCAGTAGAACTGTTTCCAACTTTGATAATGAATCATCATATTAGAATGATTTCTAAAGGATTGTGTGATAGACTGGAGTAATGATCCTGAAAATTCAGCTTTCCTGGGTCTCGCGATGTAAAAAATTGCTTTACGGCACTGCCAAATACACTATCTAAACATTTATATGTTAGCCTCCGGTGTATCATACATACCTCAGTGGACATGACTACGTCCGTTCGCCGGCTTCTTTGAAAACAAATGCACATGACAGGAGGGAGAAGATGGGAGGGGGGCGAGTCGCCAACGAGTTTTGACGACAGTGTTGTCAAATATCTATTACGAAGCTGTAGGGGGAGCTCTATAGAGAAACCCGCGAGCAAAAAGTGAGAAAACAGCGAAGAAATCAGCAGAACTGCATAGCGCTGCTTTAAGATTCACCATATGTCAAAAATGATTGATGGCTTTTTAATTAATGATGAATGATGGGTTGAACTTTTAACCTTGCCCCTCCCCCCTGCCCTTGGGTTGACCTTGACCTGCCCTTGAACTGACCTTGCCCTAGCTGTGACCTTGTGTGTAATTGAATAATAGGATTCGTGAGTATAAGGGATCCATTGTTTAATATTTGAACTTTGATATAATGGAAGTTATGAGGGTTATTTTTTGAGCTCTGACATCAGGATGTGTGTCACATGCAAGCATCAGTATGGAGCTCCCTCCCTCCACATTCCAGACTGCAGTGGGATTGCTGGGCACTGTGGAAGTGAGAAAAAGAGGTTTTCTAATAATGCTGTATATAGGTTACACAGACACAGTATGGTGCAATTGAAACGTTTGTGATTAAAACACTGTTATTTTTGTTGTTTATAGAGTTGTTGGGCATTGATGATAGTGAACCTGACAGGGAGCTACCGCTACCACTCCACTGCCGCTCACCAGTACCGTGTTGCAGCTCAGCAGCTGAAAGCTCCTCATCGGCCTCTTCCAGTCAGCAGACCAGAAAGGGTAAGGGATCACACCCCACGCATATTGCCTTTCTAAACAAAAAGTGTCTTACAAAATTTAAATCAATGTATTGTTTTATGTGAATGATTAGGCAGGATGATTTTCAGATCATGTTGAAGCAAAAAGTTAAATTTTTAGTTTTTTCAATAACAATGCATACACATTATTCTCTCAAAAATACAAACATGTACATACATGTTGCTCACAAATTATGGTAGCCCTGTTTTTGCTGAATAGAGTGTAATGGCTCTTTTGCCATTAATATGTTCATAAGCAACTGAAAAAAGCACAAATGTCAGGGCATGTCAGAACATCTCAAGGACCCCAAAAACACCCCAGACCCCAGAGGGTTAAACTGCAACCAATCAGCTTGTGCTATGTAGACAATGACGTGATTGCAACCAATAAGCTAAAGACTCATCAGCCTGCACCTTTCAGAGTGGCATGCCAGAACTATGTAAATATCCTTCAGTATATCAACTGAAAATTCATTATAAGTGGTTGATAGATTGTTTACTATCTCAACATGTCTATCACTGTTTGTTTATGCTGAATGAACTAAATAACAGTTTGTTTTTCTTTAAAACGGCATTCGTGCCCAGTGGCGTAACACAATTCCATGGGCCAAAAATATGAGAATGAGACTCCTAGTGTTGACCCTCCTGTTGTCTCTCAACCACCAGCGTTACCTTTCAAAAATAAATAGTTCTTATGGTCCCGCTCACCTCTTGAATGACAGGGTAGACAAAGGCCTTGTCCACACTAATACGTTTCCGTTTGAAAACGTATATTTTTCTCTCCATTTTGTCCTTCCGTCAACACTGAGATGGCGTTTTTATTAATGAAAACAAAGCTTTTTGAAAACGCACTCCAAAGTGGATACATTTGAAAACGGCGTGTTCGTGTTGTAGTGTGGACTGAGAAACCGGTGGTGTTTAAAAACGTTGACGTAAGTTTAATCATGTGACGCATATTGTACCAATAGATATTCATGTTTATACCAGTATTGTGCCTGTTATGTGCTATTCACTGTTGCTAAAAATATTCTACACTGCACACTCTTCATATCACAGTCCTGCAAAGATGACAGAATTTACACACATTTGCTGTCCTGTGATAATACATGAGAGCAGTTTTAGACCAAACTTATGATGACTGCATGCGACTGGACGCGTCAGTGAATGCTTAGATATTTTACTAAATAAAATGATCCTGTCAGAAGAATTGTGCAATAACTTCATTATTTATTTTTCCATCTCAATCATATAAGAGATCTTTGGTGGGGTTTTACGCATGCGCAGTAACGGTGAATTTAGCGTTTCCAGGCGTTTTTCAAAAGTTTCTCATCCACACTGAAACGTCCGAAAACGCCTGAAAACGCTAGTGTGGACGGAGAGCATTTATAAACGAAAACTCCATTTTCAAAAGAATCCAGATTAATGTAGATGTAGCCTTAGTGCTTGTCATCTTCAGTGCTTTGCCTCTGTCGTCTCGTATTGCCCCATTGAAAGGGAAAACTGTCCTGCTAATGAGCACTATGCACAAAGATGCTCCAGAGCAGACCGAAAACCACAAATGGTCCCGGACTACAATGAGAAAAAGGGAAGGGTTGATCATTTGAACAAGGTCACAGCCACCTTCAGCTGCCGATGACAGCCCGTTGGCACCTTGTCATTTTCTTCAACATCATTGATGTGAGCGGACAAAGTAGTGCAGATGAAAGGCTGGAACTGGTGGGCTGTAGGATAATAACAAATATGCTGTTCATATTCTGTCAAACTCATATATTTACATATGTAATGGGGTGACCCTTTTATATACTTTTTTATATGAGTGTGTGTTGAGGTGAGTGAGCTCGGTGTGAACGTGTGTTTGTGGTGGTGTTTGTGTGTATGGAAGTGTGTGCGTGCGCTGATATGATTGGGTATTGAATTATTTATTTGTTGTATTGGTTGATTTAATTGTATTTTCTTTAATTTGATATTTCATTTTTTTTTGTGGCTTGTTAATTGTGTTCTTGAGTACTGTGGGTGGTTATTGCCACCGCTCTTATCTACTGTCAATTACTTTACAACCACCATGGGCTATTAGCTGCTGGGATTGGGAGGATTTATTTAATCCATTTATACTTTTGTTTGTTTATTGTGTGGATTGTGATTTTTGGTTATAAATTTGATTGAATTGAATTGAATTGATTGAATTGAATTGATAGACTTTATTAATCCCACACTGGGGAAATTTCTGTGTTACAGCAGCTCAAAAATAAAGTAAGAAATACCAAAAATATAGAGAATAGAAAATAGAATAGAATAAGATTACTTAAAAAAACAACTGTATTCACACAATAGCCAACCTTACGTAAACAGACAGTATATAAATACAAATATACAAGTATACAAATAAGTATAATGTGAATTAATAGAGGTAACATATTGCACAATTATAAGTGACACAAAGTAATAAATAGGTAAAGAAATGCAGAGTAATTGTCCGGAGCTACTCAAAGTGCAGAAGCAGCTAGCAGTGCTGCATTATGATGTTGCATTAAATAGTCTGACTGCTGCTGGAATGAAGGACCTGCGGAAGCGCTCCTTCTTACACTGAGGGTGCAGCAGTCTGCTACTGAAGGAGCTGCTCAAGGAGCTCACAGTCTCATGTAGGGGGTGAGAAGTGTTGCCCATAATAGATGTCAGCCTGGCTAACATCCTCCTCTCCCCCACCTCCTCTATGGTGTCCAGAGGGCAGACCAGAACCGAGCTAGCCTTCTTCACCAGTTTATTAAGCTTTTTCCTGTCCCTTTCTGTACTCCCAGCTCCCCAGCAGGCTACTGCATAAAAGATTGCAGATGCCACCACAGAGTCATAAAAAGTTTTTAACAGAGACCTGCACACACCGAAGGAACTCGGCCTCCTCAGCAGGTGGAGACGGCTTTGGCTCTTCTTGTACAGGACATCTGTGTTTGTGGACCAGTCTAGTTTCTTGTTAAGGTGAACACCCAGGTATTTGTATGTCTCCACCATCTCAATGTCAACACCCTGGATGTTCACCGGTGTAGCATCAGGTGGCCTCCGGCGAAAGTCAACTACCATCTCCTTTGTCTTGCTGGCGTTGATGTGAAGGTGGTTTGACTCACACCAGTTGACAAAGTCCCTGATGACCTCCCGGTACTCCTGGTCATTCTCCTCTGAAACCCCCCCAACAATGGCAGTATCGTCGGAGAACTTCTGCATGTGACAGCTGCTTGTGTTATGCCTGAAGTCCGCTGTGTACAGGGTGTAGAGAAAAGGAGCGAGCACTGTCCCCTGTGGTGCTCCTGTACTGCTCATCACCACATCAGACACACAGTCCTGGAGCCTCACATACTGTGGTCTGTCAGTGAGGTAACTGATGGTCCATGCAGACAGGTGTTGGTCAACACCATCCCCCAATAGCTTCCTCCAGAGCAGCGATGGTTGAATTGTATTGAAAGCACTGGAAAAATAAAAAAACATGACCCTCACAGTGCTCTCCAGATGTGACAGTGCTCTATGTGAAAGATAGATGATGGCATCCTCCACCCCTATGCCTGGTTGGTAAGCGAACTGTAGAGGATCCAGTTCTGAACTCACCACGGTTCTCAGATGTCGTAATACAATCCTCTCCAAGGTCTTCATCAGGTGTGAAGTTAAGGCAACCGGTCTGAAGTGATTGGGCTCCCTGGGATGTACAGTTTTTGGAACTGGAACAACACACGAAGTCTTCCACAGGACTGGAACTCGCTCCAGACTCAGGCTCAAGTTGAAGATGTACAGGATGACTTCACTGAGCTGGTCTGCACAATCTTTAAGCATTCTGGGGCAGATTCCATCCGGGCCCGGTGCCTTTCTTGCCTTGATCTTTTTTAGCTCCTTCCTCACCTGATTGACCGTCAGAGAGAGGCTGCTAGAGGGCGGTATAGAAGCTCCCTGAAGAGAAGGATGGGGGGAGGGATGTGAAGCATCCATAACTGAAAAGTCAATGGTCAGATGTGAAGTAGGTGATGCCGATGTCTCAGAGGCCCTAAGGGGTGATGAGTTGGTCCGCAGTGGCCAGAGAGGAAAAGGTTGACTCACCGACAGATCTGAAGTCTGGTTGGAGGTGGGAGGAAAGGGGGTAGAATCAAATCTATTGAAAAAAAGATTTAATTCATTTGCCCTGTCACAGTCACCAGAAACAAAGCCTCTGCCACTGACTTTGTTCTGACCGGAGATGGTTTTCAGACCCCTCCAAACCTCCCTTGTGTTGTTTTGTTGGAGGCGTGACTCCAACTTCTTCCTGTAACTGTCTTTTCCTTTCCTAATCTCCCATCTTAGTTTTTTTTGGACCATCCTCAACTCTTCTCTTTCCCCAGATTTAAAAAGTCTTTTCTTTTCATTCAGCAGGGCTTTGAGTTCTAGAGTCACCCAAGACAATTTGCATGAAGGTGTGAATTGAGGTTGTTTGAAATTAATTTAATTGGATCTTTTTGTTTTCATTTTTTTTCTTTCTCTTTCCCAAATGTGAAATATCCCAAGGGATATTGATATTGACTGTTCAACATCCGATTTTACAGGTGGCCTCTTTATGACTTATTCTTTTCCTTTTGTGTGAATGTTATTGTATTTGTAACTTGTGTATTTTTTTTCCTAAAATGTTTGTATAATTATACTTTTACTTCTTCTTGGGTGTCAAATAAAGATTGTACACATATCTGCTTGTTCTTTCCATTTATTTGGAAACCCTGTAGTTGGGAACATTTACAAAACATATTCTATATCTTAGGTGGCAATAGCCTCCGCTCACACATAAAGCACTTAAAGGGCCATATTTTAACAATCTGAAACGCAAGTATCAAGCGCAAAACGCAAGTAACTTTGTGGGCGGATCTAAAATGTGTTGGTCTGAAGTAGCATCATTATTCATAGGTGTGGTTTGGGAGTAACGTGAAATAAACCAATCAGAGCGACATCTCTCATTCCCTTTAAGAGCAGGCGCGCTTGTTCTAAAGCAGATTCCTATTATAACGGCGGATTTGCCAGGCGCGCGCCAGGAGTTCACAGCCAAGGAGAGCAACTTTCTCGTCAGGGACGTTGGGGATGGAGAAACCCACCGAAATTAACTTCGGTTAAACAGGCGTATGATAATTTGGGTAAATGTGTAAGCTAGATGTATGCTTTTATAATAAACTATAATAATCTATAATTATAAAAATTATCTATCTATCTATCTATCTATCTATCTATCTATTTATCTATCGTAATAATGTATGATTTGCAAAAATGAAAACTAATCAAAGTGTATGCGCGTTGTGCTCACGCTACATTGATTATGGCCAAGCATGCGCCCTTAAAATAGCATATGAATAACATGCGCACTGCGCCACTGACTTTAGACTAGGTTTTTTCGGTCAGTGGCGGAATTGTTTTCTAAACCTGTAAAATAGCATGAGGGAACGTTTGCGCCAGAACACGCCTCCTCTTTTCGCTGAACCGCCCCGGGGAGCGCAAGTGTATTTCTTAGTTAACCGCCGTGCGTCTGTGGAGGGAAAAGTCCGCTGTGCGCGGGTGCAAAATAGGAATGAAACATGCGTGGGTGCAAAGTCAATTGCGCTGGGTGCAAGATAGGGCCCATTTACTTTAAGTATACTTAGTATACTTTCAGTATATGCCTGTGAAGGGACTAATTACATGCTTATAGTGATATTAAAGTGTACTTTATTTGTGTTACAAGTACCAGAGGTGGGACAAAGTCATTGTTATGCAAGTCACAAGTAAGTCTCAAGTCTTTGCCCTCGAGTCCCAAGTCAAGTCGAGTCAAAGATGAGGCAAGTCTCAAGTCGAGTCCAAAGTCCTACCATTTTAGTTTCGAGTCATTTCAAGTCCTCTTACCACAGAAATAAAATGTATACAAATCATGTATGTCTGTAAGATTTGTATTTATTTAAACCTCTTTTTATACAATGACATTAATCAAATACAGTAAAAAACAGAAAATTTAATTTTCACAAAAAAATTCAAATGAATTTATTTCTTCTGCTGAACAGAAAGGAAGATATTTAGAAGAATGTCAGTAACCAGGCAGTTTCTGGGTCCCATTGACTTCAATGGGGGATGCAATTGTGATGCAATTATTAATAATAAGTGTATTGTGATTGTCAAAACATTTTAGTAACTAAACTGAATTTTATTCGGTTTAGTGACAACATGTTACAATGTTTACATGGTTCAATTTCTGGTAAGCTACACTTTTTTATTATTTCAGTTTAATTCAATTTTTGTGATTTGATTTAATATTGACTCATTTGGATAAATATTAGGTAGGCTACACAAGATAGGCATTCATTTTTCTCAAGAAAAAAACAACTCACCTAATGCTGTAAACATACAGAGAGCCCTATCAGCTGGCAGTATTATTTAAGGTTAAAAATAACAAATTAAATATAATGCGTTTTTTTTTTAATTATAATAACAACTTTATTTAATGATATAAGTAAAAATATAATAAACATGCAATATAGTACACATATATTTAGCAAAATACTCTCTATAGCTCTTTTTTTCTAGCCAACTAACGTGCCTATATTTTGGTCATTAAATGGCTTTCCTGAGGTAAATGTTATGTGACATAATTTTTCTCCAACTGTTTTATTGACCCCTTTGATTGATGGGTCGATATTATGTATGAGGAATATACATTTCGGTAAGTTGTACTGTATCTTTCAACAGTGTTCTATCGTGTTTAACATTATTTACTATCAGCTTGAGATGATCGGTTCACGTGCCGCTAGGGATCTGTCGTGTCACATTTACAAGCGCCAAAACGGTATTTATTGTCTGAATTTCGTAATAAAAGTGACAGAATCTGAGAGCTGAGATTTTTTTTATATCATAACTAACCTGGGCCGGGTTTCCCGATAACGATGTATCTTAGCTCTTAAGAGCGCTTTCTACGTGCAAAGTTACGAACGCTCGCAGCAATTCCACGAGCGTTTCCCAAAAATGCACTTAACATGAACGCGCGAGAACGCGCTCTACGTGCTACTCAAGAGTCGCTGTCCATTCGCGAAGTGCTGAAATATAACCTTATAAGGAATCGTATTCTGAACGTTTAACCTAATAATTGTCATCTGTTGTGGATTAGCAATCAAGACAAGTCTATATAAAGCACCTACAGGCGGAGGCACTGACAAAATGGCTGAGAAAAAAATACACACAAAAAGATACCTTTCAAAAAGATGAAATTAATGTACTTTTAGAGGAGATAGAGCAAAACAAAGATGTAATTTTTTATTGATTTAAAGGATTTCTTTTATTTATTTATTTATTCATTCATTTAATTTTGATTTGGCTAAAATTATTAGATTAAATTATTTATATTTTTTTGTTTTGTTTTCTGACCTTTTTAATTATCTAATTTATACATTAATTTAACCAACAACAAAAAAGAGTAATGAAATGTGTACAATAAAGTGCAATCAAAACCTTATATTATAATCACATTGCATTTGAATAAAGTTAAAGGTGTAATCTGCCGTTTGTCCTGCAGGTGTCCTCATAAATCTGTCTTCTCACGATGCACTTGGGGATGTACGATTACTCCAGAGCACTCGTAGATCTACGAAGATTTTCAAGTGCTACTTAAGCTACGATGGTTTTGGGAAACAGACCGTAATATTAAGATCAGTCGTACGATCGTTTTTACGATCAACTTAGGCTTACGATGCTTTTGGGAAATGCAGCCCTGCTCTGTCAAGTCTGTCGGTCTCCGTGTCCTCTTTGCTTCGCGATTTTTCTGTGCGTGAGAAAATGGATGTGTGGCTGCATCCAACAAGGTGCTTATCATTCGTTCAAATTCGTAGCATGCGTTGTGCTTGTTGCGCTTCATTGGTTGTCTTGCAATGTGCCTGCTTAGATGCTGTCGAATCAAAACAACGTGGGACTACAGTGATTGGATGTCGTGCAGGCAGCGCGCGTGCTCTCTGCATGCATACAGGTGGTGCACATTTTTTCACAGATGCAGATAAACAGAGCGGCGTGTGAACGTTTTTTCCCCTGTTTTCATGGGAAGTAGCAAGTCTTCTCGAGTCAAAAGGCGCAAGTCCAAGTGAAGTCACGAGTCATTGATGTTAAAGTCCAAGTCGAGTTGCAAGTCTTTGTACATTTTGTCGAGTCTGAAGTCATCAAATTCATGACTCGAGTCTGACTCGAGTCCAAGTCACATGACTCGAGTCCACACCTCTGACAAGTACATTACAAATTCATTATGAGTGTCTTCGAAACATACAAGCAATATACTATTAAGCTATTTGTACTATATTTTTATATATTAAATTGTGCTAAAATGGAACCACTTCAAGTGCATTTAAGTGTATTTCTTTACAGTTCATTAGAAATATACTTTCATATGTCTTAAACTACAGTTACAATATACTTGAAGCTTAATTTTAATGTACTTCAGGAACGGTTCGAGAGGACTCAAAAGCGAGAGTGACAATTACAGTTCTTTAATAGAATCAAAAGTCTGACCACAGGTAATCCAAACTAAAAGTTCAATAATAAACAGCAAACCGAAGAAACCAGTAGACTGGTAATATAACGTGAACACAAATCTCCTCTGTGGCAGGGGTGAACAGAAAGCAGTGGTTCTCGTAACTCACGGAGAACAGATGGAGCTGGATATAGGCGGCGAGCACCGAGCAGGTGATTAGCTTCAGCCTTAAGCACAGGACATGTGAGTGATTCCCCTGGTTTCACAGACAAGGTGAATATAATATGGTCATGCAGAAAAAGGCATTAATATGTGCTTTATAAGTACTAATAAACAACCTCAGTAGGGTCCAGGTATCGCCTCATGCTACCAGTAGTGACACTGACCCTAGCCAAATGCAAAACTGGTGAAAAAAAGTCCAAAAAGATGAGTAGGGAAAAAATGTCAGTGGCCTCCACCTGTAAAACCATTCCTGTTTTGGGGGTTGTCTCACTGTTGCCCATCTAGTGCACCTGCTGTTAATGTCATTAACACTAAAGCAGTTGAAACTGATTACCAACCCCCTCTGTTACCTAACTGACCAGATCAATATCCCAGGAGTTTAACTGACTTGATGCTATTCTCTGATTAAAAAGTGTTCCCTTAATTTTTTTGAGCAGTGTATATTACTTCATTTAAAAGAAGAGAATTCAAGCTTCATGCCTGTGTGTCTGTATGTCTGTTTGACTGAGTATTCGCTGAGTTATTGTTCATTTTCAGACGCGTTTCAGAATGGACTACACTGACAGAGAGGAGGCAGAACTCGCATCATGTTTATTTTTCTTTATTTGGCGAAAAGCACAACACTTTGTTTTTATTGTGAGTGTACACAACAATAATACACACTTAACAGGATAGATTGATGTATAACACAAGCATATAAGATAAAAATGTAAAAAAAAAAAAAAATTTTGCACTCATACGGAAAAAAACGAGCGCGATAGCCGACCTCAGGGGGTTAAGCCATTTGTACTATATTTTTATATATTAAATTGTGCTAAAATGGAACCACTTCAAGTGCATTTAAGTGTATTTCTTTACAGTTCATTAGAAATATACTTTCATATGTCTTAAACTACAGTTATAATATACTTGAAGCTTAATTTTAATGTACTTCAGGTGCGGTTAGAGAGGACTCAAAAGCGAGAGTGACAATTACAGTTCTTAAATAGAATCAAAAGTCTGACCACAGGTAATCCAAACTAAAAGTTCAATAATAAACAGCAAACCGAAGAAACCAGTAGACTGGTAATATAACGTGAACACAAATTTCCTCTGTGGCAGGGGTGAACAGAAAGCAGTGGTTCTCGTAACTCACGGAGAACAGATGGAGCTGGATACAGGCGGCGAGCACCGAGCAGGAAATTAGCTTCAGCCTTAAGCAGGGAAGGTTCTCTGGATGTACAATGACGAGCACAGAGTAATTCCAGCAGTAGAAGTTATTCCGTAGAACACACGGACAAGAGGACAGGACAGGACAGGACAGGACAGGACAGGATTGTGAAAACTCTGGTCATTGTGCATCTGAGACATCAAACAATCTGACAACAAGACAGGGAAAGAGAGGGTTAGAAGAAGCCAAGATAATGAGAGGAGATAAGGAACAGGTGGCGAGGAATGAGCGTAATGGAAAGTGAAAACAGCTGTCAGTAATGAAAGTGAGAGCGTGATGGTGAATTGTGTGTGTGTGTGACCAGCAGAGGGAGACAGAGAAAGAGGCAGGATCATGACAATAGCATTAAACATTTATTAGCATTACACTAATAGTTTATTATAAAGATGTTTTATTCAGTATTTAAAATAAATGGTATATTAAAAGTGCAAAAATAATTAAATATAAATGTTAAGACATACACAAACTTTGAAATCAAGAAAACTTTAATATAGTATCTTATTGTGTACATTATAAAATAAATATCTAGAGTACATTTAAAAAAAAGTACAGCAGCAGATATAATCTCTTGAACAAAATACATTATAATACATGAAAGATCAGTGAAATGCTATGGCAGAGCAATATTATACACTTTTGTAGAACATTTCTGTTATACCTGTATTACTGAAGAGTACACTATGAATATTACATCACTAAATAAATAAACATCACAATGCAATTTTCTGGAAAAAAAAAATCAAATAAAAGTTACAGAAAAACAATGTGCAGAAGTGAATAATGCATTAGTTACAAACTCAGGCCTGCAAACGGCTGAACCACAGAAACAGAAGAGTTTGAGTGTCACATCTTCATCTTCAAGTGGACGATCACTTCTCTGACTCATTTTCCACGACTGAGAGCTTGTGGTTCAGACACTGTAGTGTTGAAGACTGCTTTATCACAGGGTCTGTGAAAGGAAGAAGAAATTATATGTATCCATGTTTGAATATATGTATAATAATGTGCATAGAAATACATTATAATTCTGTTGACTTCAGTTTACCTCTCAAAGCTTTGGCTATGTCCTCATCAAGCTGGACATGGGTGTATTTTATCCTCTTGTCTGTCGTCACTATACAGAACTCTATGAGTTACACTCAACATGAGATTAGAATAAGCCCAACACAACTAACAGTGAGCAGAGTTCAGTCAAAAACTCACAGATATAATTATTATCAGTAATAAAGCAACCTGTGAGTATTAGAGGGCATGTTGTGTATTGATAATTGTGGTTTATTTAAACCTAGGGTATTCCCCATGAACGTGTGTGTATTGTGTTCATGCTAACATGCTCTCTCTTCAGAAGTTGTGCAAAATACTGTATGCCAGGACAACTAGGACTTGCAGCTTTACCAAAAAAACAATTAAATAAACAGATTTTTACATGAATGACTCAAAGGCAGCACAAATTAGACACCTGAAATGGACGCGTTGCTAACATTTTCCTGACTGTCAATCACCTTTCAATAGGCCTCAAAAATCTCTATAACAGAGATGATATGAGATTAAACCATACTTACTACTCTCTTCTTCACTCGTCTCTGCACTCAGACTTCAGTTCTTCTTCTATAGCAGATGGTCTGAAAAACAGCAAACATTACTATGAAAAAAGAGAGATTTTATACACACACACACATACACACATCATACACACACACACACACACACACATATATATATATATATATATATATTGTGACGAGCGTCCTCGAGGGAATCAGCGTCGCCCTGGCAACAGACACAAAACACCTGCACGTCCTCACAGCGGGCTGATCGGTCACAGCTGCACCTCATCAGCCCACAGCTACAAGAGCAGCACGCGCTGAGCAGACAGACAGACTCTGGTCTCGAGCTGAATGTATTGCTGGACTAACCTTTCTCTCTGTTCCCTTCAGAAAGCAGCGAGTGACCGACAGCCCATCACGTTTGGAGCACGTTTGGACACCCACTTTCACTTTGGATTGAACACTGCAGAGCACTTGGAGCACCAGCTATCACTCACCGGATCACCGTCGTCCTTCACCTTTTATTTCATCACTGTAAATAAATCCACCCTCCGGGGCCTTTTCACTAAGCCTGCCTTGTCGAGTGATTCTTCACCCCGTGACTATATATATATATATATATATATATATATATATATATGGCAGGCAAATTATGATGAATGATTTGTTTTCTTTTTATGAATGACAGTACGCTGAGTACAATGTACTTGGTGGGTAATCTAATCAAAACCCTTCAGACACAGCAGTTTCAGATGTAGACTCTCTTATAAGCATCCCTTTTAACAATGTAATCTTTGTACTTATTTGTTATTATAAATATATATTAGAAAGTAATCAAAAAGGCAATAAAGTTGTCAAGCTTGAACAAATATAAACACCAATCAAACTTTTCAAAGATCATTTACATCATCCAAGTGTCGAGGTGTCCATGAGCAAGACACCTAACCCCAGCTGCTCCCGACGAGCTGGATGGCGCCTAGCATGGCTGACACCGCCGTCAGTGTGTGAATGAGTGAGTGAATGTGAGGCTAAGACGCTTTGGTGGTCTGTGAAATCGCTATACAAATGCAGTCCATTTACCATTTACCATCATAGCAATGAAGCCAAATTGTTCAGGAAATCAGAAGTAAATACACAGTTAATAATAATAATGTAATGTTGTATATGTTATAATGACTGATTGTGTTTTTTGCAGATGCATTGGACAATGTTTTATAGTTGTTTTAAGACAGACAAATATCTCGACGTAGATTTTAAACAGATTTATCAAAGACTTCAGACGTTGACTATATACACACTGCTGAAGTCGCTAGAAATCAGTGTTAGCATCATGTTACAGCGGTTAACGTCAGTATTCACGTTAGTCATATTAGCAAATGCATAGCAGACCTGTCCACCTAGAGAAAACTAAACCGTGAGCGAGTTATTTATGCAAACAGCAACTAAAACTTATCAGTAACTTCTGAGTGCAGATCTTCATCTCGACTTCGACTTGAAAAGCTTGGCTCTGATTGGTCAAACTGAATGTAGCTGAACTGAAAAAGACGTGCTGTTACACTTTGTGTCAAAAATACAACTGGTGTTACGGATCAACTGGGGATCATGTTAACTGGGGACACGCAGATAGTTTAACCTGGATTTCCAGCAGATGTTTAAGGTATAGCGGAGGATTTTCCCGAATTTTAGAAAAGAACCGCCCTCTCCACTTTTTGAAAAAAACGCACGACGGCCTTGCGTAAACATATCACCAGAATGATTGACACTTAGGAGGACCAATAGTCTTGATGATCCACCCGGAAAAAGAAAATCCTCCGCTATACCTTTAAACGGTGACAGATTCGTCACAGCGAAAGCTTTCCACGTTATTGGTAAATGTTTGTATCATATTAGGACACTGTTGTTTACTCTGTCGCTGCTCTGCTGAATGTTTCAGACGCCTTTAAGGGAAGGTTGAATGTGTTTTAATTTCACGACACAATTTTTATTTTGTTACATTTGTTTCATTGAAATTGAATATCTGATGACAACTGTAAGTAGATTAAATAAATTATGCTATTGACATTGTGTCTTTGCAGAGTGTGTGTATTCGCAGATTATTGGGTAACACTTTAGAATAAATACACAGGAACAAACGAGTAACGTATTATTAACATTCTAGTAACTACTATTAACTAACAAGAAACTCTGATTAACAAATTAGTAAGTAATAGCGCTCAGATGAATGTAGTAGTTCATTATTAGCTAATCAGGAACTACTATTGTTTTCATACCTCCCAGAGAACTACTATCTACAGGTTCATAATTAACATGAATAATGCATAATTTATAATAAAAGGTAATGGTAACCCACTAGTAATGACTCAAGTATTACTACATTATTCTAAAGGAACTACTAATTATTTGGATCAGTATTCTAAAGTGAACAACATGATAACTACTAATATTGACTGAAGTCAGTGTAAGCTTTTGAGATTTTTGTAAGATTTTGAATAGTAATTCCTTCCAGTGGATTTGGTAACACTTTAGTCATTACTAGTGTGTTCCCATGATCTTCACTTTAGAATACTGATCCAAATAATTAGTAGTTCCTTTGGAAGGATGTAGTAACACTTGAGTCATTACTATCCAAAACCTGTCACGGCTGGCGTAATGCAAAAAGGGGCGAGGACTCAAGTGCAGGAGAAATGATATTTATTATAAAAGAAAACAAACACAAAACCAAACCCACAAGGGGGAAAACATCACTAATAAATACAAAACAAAAACAGAACATGAAACTTACTGGAGGATCACAGGGAACGGGAAACATTAGACAACGTACCGACACAGACTGCAAACAAGAAGGGACTTTTAAAGGGAACTAATCAGAAGGGAACAGGTGGATGAACTCAAACAATAATCAGATAACAAGGGGGAGGGATCCGACAATGACCCGAGCACATGGCACAAAATAACAAAACACCCATGTGTAGCACAAGACAGGACAGGCATGTGACAAAACCTTACAAAAGCCTTAAAGCTTACAATGACTTCAGTCAATATTTGGTTGTTATCATGAGCTTCACTTTAGAATACTGATCCAAATTATTAGTAGTTCCTTTAGAAGGATGTAGTAACACTTGATTCATTACTAATGGGCTACCATTACCTTATATTAAACATTGTGCATTATAAATATTTATTAACCTGTATATAGTAGTTCTTATAGTCTTCAGTGAGGTATGAAAAATAGTAGTTATTGATTAGCTAATAATGAACTACCACATCCGACTGAGCGCTATTACTTACTCATTCATTAATCAGAGTTTCTTGTTAGTTAATAGTAGTTACTAGAGTGTTACTAATGCATTACTCATTTGTTCCTGTGTAGTTATTCATTAATGAAGGAACAGTATTCTAAAGTGTTACTGATTATTGTTATGATGCCAATTTGTGGCTTAATTTAAATTGAGCAGCAATACTGCTGTGGTTAAAGGGATGTCAAGCATTTATTTATTATTTATTTTAATGTTACTGAGGAATGAGTTAAAGCATAAAGCATACAGTAGGCTACACTCCATAAATGTTCCTAAAGAGTGTTGAAAATTGAGAAGCCATAGCTTATGGATCCAGTGAATTACCCACAGCATTTATTCAGAGGAATGTTCATCAAACACATTCATTAGCTAACAGGTATGAAAGTAACAATAAAAAAAGGAAGAGGAAAAAAAGGTAAATGTGCATGTATGCAGGACAGCTGTATTTGCCAACAGTGGAAGATCTGACCACACAGTCCCACCTTCCACATTCTGAACATTCAATCTAAAGAAGGGAGAACAAACTATAGACTATGTTACATGTTAATGAAGAACAGTTACTTGTTTTGCAATGTATATGTATACATTTTTCTTACCCATTGGCCAGTTTGGCCTTCATACCTATTGTAATATCCTCTGAGACATCACAAATGTGGAGACATGAAGATAATTTACTTAATCTTTATTAACAGGTGCAGAGTGGACAACGCATCTTAACACACCGCCTCAGCAGATGACAGACTGACACATGAACAACACTCATCAGGAGAAAAGGTAACGTAAGTAAACCCATGCCGCCCTCTACTGGACAACCTTGTCTAATGCATCCCAATTACTACACCTATGCTCTCCATCTAATGTAATCATGTTATATTAGTAAATAAATGTCACAGTTGTATTATCTTTTTAAGACCAATTTAACACACCATCACCCTTCATTGTGAAATTTTCACATCTCCTCTTTATATAATCACACTCATTTCCTGAGCAGCGATCGGGATATTGGTTATCCTGCAAAGTTTTGGATTTGTCTAACTTTAATTGCATCCATTTGCTGTGGCAGTATATGGCCTAACAACAATGACACTTCATTTATAGATCTTTTAATCTGTTCCTAACGGTTAGCAGACGACAATAATGAAAGCACATGATGTGATGATTCATAACAAGTAAAGAGAATATGTTAATGAGATTCATGGTACCAGTCAAATGAAGAGAACTGGCATAATTTAAATTTATATTACATAAAAAGAGGCCCACACCCATTACATTTTATTTATAAAACTCATAGACCATTGTGTCATATTTCTGTTGTTAAAGAGGTCAGCAAAGAAGTAAACAATAAAGCATTTCCTATTGTTTTAGAGAGGGGCATGCTATTCGTGTGAGGTGACAAATGATAGGCCTATGTGAATAGTAGCCATAGAGAATATCAGTATAAATTTGTAATAATTCATTTTCACTATATCATATGTTTTGCTTATTTCAGTAATACAATTTGTGGTTATCTCTCAGTGTTTTTCACATGACTTTAAGACAAAGTATTCTCTACATGTCCAATACAAGACATTACATACACAACATTCAAGTTCATGCTCCTACTGAGCATAATGTACATGTACACATTTGGCAGACGCTTCTATCCAAAGTGACTTACATTGCATTTCAAGCTACACATTTGCATTATTATCAGTTCTTGCTTTCCCTGGGAATCGAACCCATGACATTAGCGTTGCAAGCACCAGCGCTCTACTGTTAGAGCTACAGGAAAGCTTAATTTAAATAATTATATGATTCTAACAATATGCAGTATTACATACAGAATGTTCTGAAAGAAGAAGAGTCAAAATTAGTTTTTATTTTTTATTTTATAAATCTGTTGCAAATGTTACAAGTTCATGAGATAATTAACTTCATGACCCTATAAGCATAGCTGCTTTATGTCCAGGGAAAAGGATACAGAGGCGTCAGAGCTGGTTGTACAGAAAAGAGATCTTAATATAATCAGCAGAGTAAAATAAGCTTATAAGTGTTTTATAGAAAAATAATAGATCCATAATAAAATTAGGCTATATGCAGATCAATAAATGCAACTTGTTGAAAAAATGTAAATGACTTTGCAATTTATGTTTATTTTAGGTAGCCTAGCTACTTTACTCTACATCTGTTGTTATTTGTGATTAGAACTCATGACAACACACTACAGAAAATATGATACACTAATGTTGAGAAGAACATTCTTACACATCTTCTGAAGTGCGCTAACAAGTTCATCCAATGAAAGCGAATGCCCCATGTTAACATAGGCGTGGTTTCTGAGCTTGACACTAAAGTATGTTAAACTTCTTTGAAACTGCGTCAAACACGCAGGAATATACACTTCAAAAACAAATCGCTTTATTATGCATACCAGTGTGTGTACAACTGGTGAAACATATGTTTTTAATCATGGATCCGTGATAAATGGCTGTGACGAATCTGTAGCCGTCTAACATCTGCTGGAAATCCAGGTAAAGCTATCTGTGTGCACTACAGTGTAAAATACAGTAGTAGATTAGAGTTACATAATGTAGTTCTAAACAAATTCTACAGAATTAAACTGTGGCATTTACTGGAAATCACTGAACTGTTCATCCATGCAACAGAAGTTGATGGATAAGAATAAGATAAGAATACCTGTTTATACTTAGATTTAAGCTTAGATTCTATAGGCTACTCCACAAAAACATCTGAATGTGTAGATTGTTTGATGTGTAGACACATAATATTAACATTACCTCTGTAGGCCTCTCTGTGGCAGCAGAAACTCTTTATCCTCATCGTCCTGTGAAGATGAGCATTTGGTCGAGAGCACTTTATAACACTATTTGTCATAATTTCTGGTGTATTGAGTAGGCGACTTACGACTGCCTGGGGTTCTGTTGGGACAGGAGGCTCCAAAAGACAGATATTACCATCAGAATCTGTTAGGACCAACAAAAAACCCAACCTCAATGTAAAATAAATGGAAATATCAAAAATAGCCTATATAAAAATAACACAAATGTAAACCTCTTACATTTTATTAAGGCCCTTGTATCTTCGGGAGTGACTGGCTCTGAAGTCCCTCCTGGAATTCCCTCAGCTGTAAATGCTGCTGCACTGCTGGACACTGATGCTATTTAGTTATTTAATATGTCAAATGTTTGTAAAGTCAGGTATCATACACCCATGATATGCTTAAGCCTTACCTATGAGGGGCCGTACAAGCCAACATCCATTCTTCTACTCACACATACATTCTCCTTTCACATACATACATTTCTACTCACACACATACATTCTCCTTTCACATACATACATTTCTACTCACACACATACATTCTACTTTCACATACATACATTTCTACTCACACACATACATTCTCCTTTCACATACATACATTTCTACTCACACACATACATTCTACTTTCACATACATACATTTCTACTCACACACATACATAATCCTTTCACATACATACATTTCTACTCACACACATACATAATCCTTTCACATACATACATTTCTACTCACACACATACATTCTACTTTCACATACATACATTTCTACTCACACACATACATTCTCCTTTCACATACATACATTTCTACTCACACACATACATTCTCCTTTCACATACATACATTTCTACTCACACACATACATTCTCCTTTCACATACATACATTTCTACTCACACACATACATTCTCCTTTCACATACATACATTTCTACTCACACACATACATAATCCTTTCACATACATACATTTCTACTCACACACATACATTCTACTTTCACATACATACATTTCTACTCACACACATACATTCTCCTTTCACATACATACATTTCTACTCACACACATACATAATCCTTTCACATACATACATTTCTACTCACACACATACATACTCCTTTCACATACATACATTTCTATATGAGAATGTATGTGTGTGAGAGTCGAAGAATGGATTTTGGCTTGTACGGCCCCTCATACTTACCTGATTGAATTATATTTTTATATTTCATTTTCAGCTGCTGCAATGTTCTTTAAAATTAGGATGAATAACATCCTGTTCTTCCAGTTTCACCTCTGATATTATAACATTTGGGTAAGTTACTCTAAAATAGTTATTAATTACTAACTACAAATGACATCTTCAACAGTGTAATTTTTAGAAAGTATTGGTCTACTTATACTAATTACTAAATCCCATATCAACCTCAACCACTTGAACAATACAAGGAGAGACAAGAAACTGCACTTTTAATGCTTTCAAATAAACAATATACAATTGCATGAATTATTCTTGAATTGACCAAAGTGTGTAGAGGGAGAAGGTTACATTAAAAATATACCTTTTAAAAAATTTTAAATATACAGAATTGTTCTAGTCTAATGCAATTATATCAGATTTTAATTTAAATTACAGAAGAATTAAGAGTAATCCCTTTAATTAAATTACAGTATTTAGATTACTTGGTAATTAGTTACACCCATCACTGTATAACTGTAATTCAAATGTAAACGTACGCATTGACTCGAGCAGCTATTTTCTCCATACCTAACTCTCTGTCCTTTGCTGCTGGAGCCGATATTTAATAATAATAATAATATGTATTCGTACTCTCCATATGCTTGCAGAAGCTCATCCAGTTCTGCTGGTGAGAAATATGAAGACCTCTTTTTGTCTGGCGCTGTTGCCATGGTGACTCGTAATATCTGCGCTCCATTGATAATGGCTTTTTATAGTTGTGGTGCACGCGCTTAACTCAGAGTCAGTCAACTCAGAGTTGATTGAACTAACTCATTTCAGCTGTTCTGTAACCGAAAACTCAGAGTTTCCCATCTCAGGGTAAGTCAACTCAGAGTTCAAGTTTTAACTCAGAGTTGGTTGAACCTCCTTTCTGAAACAGGCCCCTGTTCCTCCTCATCTTTGTGTGCTTGCTACCACGTTACATGACACATAATCAGATTTTATAATAAATATATCTAAATCTGTTTTATATCTTATATTTTGGTTTGGTATAATTGGTATAATCCCAACATGGATTATACAGCGTGCTTATGTTTAAAATGTTTTACTTTAGGAATGTTGAGCAAATATTTCAGTAGTAGATCTACCAATCTAGTTGCTGAAGCCACTGTCTCGTATTGATGAGGTGGTCCTATAAGGCCATGTGTTGTACAGCCAACTCATTTGGCACAAAAGTGGACCCACCAATTATTTTGTTCCTGTTTACATGAATGCATGTGACAGCTCTGGCTACTGTGGACGTAAAAAATTTGCAATGTAGTTGCTCAGGGTCATTTGCAATTGCTGAGACTACAAAGGATGGTAATTATGTGTAACCGCACTGGGTAGTACATTAACAATAGCTCAAATGATCTATAGGGAATTTTAATAATTAATCATGAATATGATTAATATTTTGCATGATACAGTTACATTAATTTATCGAAACTGAAACTAGATCGATATATGAATGATTACCATAACGGGTTATGGTTCGTCATTAATACATCAATAGTCTTATTTCAAATCGAAGTTATGGGATAACTTTAATGGAATTAATTTAGCTATCAAACAATCTGTTTGTCCAGCAAATGCGGCCGTAAGATCAACTTATCAACTTCTCAGTAAAGTTATCACTTCTTATAATTTCCGGAAAATAGTTTCTGGCCATGAAACTATTATCCTGTCCTTATAAAATTTAGGTTACTGAAAAGTAACAAATCAGCTTTGTAGCTTAAGATCGAACATTTCATTGACTCGTAATATGGGCATTTAAGACAGATGCACTCAGGGATATATGGAATTTTAATAATTGGACTAATACATCGAACTAAGGAATACAAAATACTACAATTTACACAAGTAAATATGTATGTCTATACAGAACACGTAAACAAATACAAGACTAAGCGAATAACGAAAATGAGAGAGAGAGAGAGGATAAAAAGGTGAGAGAGATGAGATCGGAAAATGAGAGAGATGAGAGAAAGTGAAACTAAACTCTCAGGATGGCAATTTCACAGACAAGGTAACCTTTGAGAGACAACAAAGAAATCACATTAAAAGTTCAATTCAATAATCAATACTTGCATATGGTTCTCTTTGTATAAGGAAGGAAGGCACGTGTTTTTCTCCGTCGAAGCTGGGCGTGTTCTTTTCCTGTCTTTCGGGGCGAGCAGACTCGCGCAAAGTTTCAAAGGTTCACCGAACGTGAAGTTGCCAAAGAAGTAATTCAGACAAAGTTCATTTTCCCTCGTGGGTGGAAATGAACACAGGAGAATAGGAAAAACAGAAGACTAAAAGAAAAGAAAGAAGATGAGAAGCAGGCCGAAGCCGGTCCGGACTTGGGTTTCCAAAGTTTTCCGAATGGAAGAGAGTTTCCGAAAAAGAGAGAGAGAAACAGGCAAGTTGAGGGAATCCCGTCCCCGCCCCTTTTAACGTGACGGGCAAATCATCTGCCGAGATTTTTCGAGCGGGAAGATTCAGTAGTGTTACAGTAGTGTTTGACTTAAGCCTTTCGGCTCCAGAAATATGAAATGTGTAAAACAATGTACATTACTGCATTCTGCTATCAAAATTCGACTCCGTTAGATTGAGAGAATTACAGAGATATCAAACACATCACATGAAGGTTATAGAGATGCAAAGTTACAGGAGATATGCAGAATTACACACATTTAAAGTTTTGATTAACACACGATAACATTGCAGATACACAAATTTGATATGGGAGAATCAAATCCTTGTTTATACATTTCTTAAGTGGTTATACATAAATGTAGGATTAACACTTTATTCCTACTCCTCTCCTAGAATCTCAGTTGGCTTGACATTCCGTTAGGGCAATAAAAACAAAGTGGGGGAAGGCAATTGCCAGACAGTGTTGGTGACATTCTTAAACTAAAACACTTTTGATTCAAGATTACACATTAGAAAACTATACCTCTATTATAAAGCAAAACTAATCACACAAGCATATAGGAATGTACATAAAGTTATACACAAAGGATGTTTGTGTGTGTGTGTGTGTGTGTGTGTGTGTGTGTGTGTGTGTGTGTGTGTGTGTGTGTGTGTGTGTGTGTGTGTGTGTGTGTGTGTGTGTGTGTGTGTGTGTGTGTGTGTGTGTGTGTGTGTGTGTGAGGTGACTTCTCAGTCTCTCAGGGGTCGTAAAGTGTTATCCTATACAATGGGGTCGGGTTACAGGAATGTGATCCTGTTAGGGATTCATTCTTTAGGAATACACTTAAGATTTGAAGTTACATACCAGAAAATCATAACCATCGCATAACAGGGCTAACCAGTTATGCAATGCACAAACCTATCAAATACATCTTAGTAATTACTTACATGATGAGTGTAAAGAAGCGTTTGTGTGTGTGTGGAGTCACATAGAAAGTTTCGTTATCTCTTTGGTGCACAGAGGAATGTTGGTTTCTGGGGTGTCTCTGAAATGCAATGAGTGTCGGTTCAGAATAGTTCAGAATAGTGTAAAGTGTAAAAGTTTCAGAATAAATGTGCTTAGAAAACACAGAGAGTCCGAATTTGTTAATTCAGAACGAACGAACGAACGAACGAATGATTCATAGCCCATATATGCTACATATGAAAATGCAGTCCTGAAGAAGTGTGTTATTGAGGGCATGCATGTAATTCAGAAGTGTGTGCCAGAAGGATGAAGACAATCATGTTAATGCGCAGTACATTCATATTGTGAACTTAAGAGCACAAAAACCAACCGCTAAGAAAAGCAGCAGAAGGAGAAACAACCTTGCAAACGTGTGCAGCGTGACTCATATATTTTATGTCTATGGAGATGGATCAAAATATGTATGATTGGAATATTAGATGAAAGTCTTTTTTTTCTGTTCTTCATTAAGCCTGCGTGTTCAGTGATCTCTGACTCACAATAATAGGCCGCTCAGCAGCCTCCACCCTTCACACTGCGGCTGACAGCAGCAACATTTCAGGCCTGAATCTCACAGAGTGTGTTTGAGGAAGAACGAGAGAGAGAGGAACTTCAGTTACACCTTCACAACTCTAAAGAAAAAGATGCTTCCTTCGAAGAGACACCTCTTTTTTGTTTTTTTTTCTGCTTGTCATGCAGTTTGCTGCAGTAGCCAAAATAGCAGAACAAGGCATTAGAAAAAGAGAGAAAGGAGTTATTTTAAAGGAACATTTTTATTCAGATGCTCGGTATCAAGGTATTTGACTTGTGCTGTTGTAAACTCGCGCTCGATCGGCCCAAAGCCGGCACTTTTTACGTGTTACTGTCCTTTTCTCAAGGCAAAGTATTTTTTATTAAATGCAATACATTTGAATATGTATTCTCTCGTTATTTAATCTGACTCCATAAATGAAAAGGTTTTAATGATATCTGTGCATCATTAAATGTGAGCAAATGTTTGACTATTCCTTTTAACTCTTTAATGAAAATAATGTCAAAGTCAGTTAGAATAATCAAATGTAACAATTTATTATGTCAGGTAAATGTATCATGCCAATTTCATAATCAATTCAAAGATAATCGATACAAAACATCAAAAGCTCTGGAATAAAGAGAAGATGCAAACCCAACTTTAAGAAATACATGAGGCTGAGAGGTCTCACTGTCAGCCTCACGGGCGAATCTGAGGTACAGAAAGGCCCGAACCCTCTGCTACATTCCCTGATATAGACAGACCTCTTTCACTTGGAAACATGTGCTAACAATGGAAATTTGCATTCAGAGGTTGCACCTTTTGGGGGTGAGTGACCATTTGCCAGGAGATCACCTTCCTTTGTGTGCCAGTTATCCCTAAACTCTTAAAAACCTTATTACCTTTTGTTTTACTTATTTGGAAATTAGAAATTTGTACCAGTCACAATGAGACATTTCAAATGATACTAAATATGTTCAATACTCAATGTCAATCATTCACATCAAACTATAAATTTTCTTGGGTGAATTCAGATGATCTGAGCATGAGAGAGAGGGGGTGAGAGAAGAGGGAAAGAGATGTAGATTAGGATGACTCGGGGGTGAGACTTTCGTCTCTAGTGCACGAGGGCTAGTTCAGATGTTAATTTCCAGAGAGGTCCTTTTGTCCTCTCAGGGTCTGGTCGCTCTTCAACCAGACTGTCCGGCATCTCCTAATTTCTCAGTTCTTACACTGTGCTCTGCTGGTTTTGGTCCTAGTTTGGATCAAATCTTCACTTCAGCTTTTCAGTGTGACTAGATATAGATATATATAGATAGATATAGATATCTACAGATATAGATCAGCAAAGTGTTCCAACCACACCAGTCATGATGACTCACATGCACTCATATCACACACACACACACACACACACACACACACACACACACACACACACACACACACACACACACACACACACACACACACACACACACACACACACACACACACTTATAGATGTTCTCATCTGCTTCTATCAAAGCATCAAATATAAAAACAAACATCTTTTCTGAATTTATGCATGATGTCTCTTTCACTAGCTTATGTTAATATCTGTTTTAAGTATTGTGTGTGTCTAGGATGGTCATGTTTGTGCATGAATGTGTTCAACTTATGTCCGTAAGTGACTGTGTGTTTGTGTGCATGTTTTTAGATGATATTTAAACCAGTGGCGGCTGGTGATAATTATTTTGGGGGGGGGGGGGCGCATTTTTTTTTACATTTTTTTTGGGGGGGGGGGGGGGGGGGGGGTCGAGCAAAATACAAAGCAGAAACAAAAATGCTATTTTGATCTCTTTTTATTTACATTTCATACCAACAAAGTAGTAACAAAAAGCATGTTTCCTACTTGAACATACAGACCCTTTCCAAAAATTAGAATATCATGGAAAAGTTAAATTATTTTAGGAATTCAACTTAAAATGTGAAACTAATTTTATAAAAAAGGCTGATTGCTTGCAAAAGGGAGATATTTTAAGCCTTGATTTGTTATAATTTTGATGATTATGGCTTACAGTTTATGGAACCCACAAAATATAATTTTTTTGAAAATTAGAATATTACATGAAATCACACTGTAGTAGTAACACAGTATCCCATGGTCATTGAACCAGGTTTTGATTATTTTGGCAGTGTGGGCAGGTGAAACTCCTGCTGGAAAATCATCTTCATCTTCATAAAGCATCTTCATAAAGCTTTTCTGCTGAAGGAAGCATGAAGTGCTCTAAATGTCCTAGTAGACGGCTGCATTGACTCTGGACTTCCAGGACATTAGAGCACTTCATGCTTCCTTCAGCAGAAAAGCTTTATGAATTGCATGGCATCTACTTTGTATTCTTTATAAAGCAATGTTCAATGCATTTGTCCCTGTCAAATAAATATTAAATAAATGAAACTCAAGCTAACTTAGTGTTTAGCTAACTTAGTGAAGATTATTAGTACCAGACAAAAAGACGAAGTCTAACGTTATATGTAAAAACAAGTAATAAAAACTCGGTGAGTGTTTTAGTGCAATTTTCTCACCTCATGGGATCACAACACTAAAAGATAGTAAATCTTTTCCTGGATTTTTTTTGTGCGTTCCCGAGATTAGACCTTCCTTAACATAATGCCGAAAACCCGAAGTCTCTAGGTGGTCTGGTTGAGGAGTAGATAGAAGTGCAAGATTGGTGCGCACAGACGCACAGAACAGAAATCATGAGTTAACAATCGCAATTTGTCCGGTGGAAAATTGCGCTAAAAACTGCACATTGAAACATATGTTTGCGATGTATGCCATCATATTCCTGTCTCTCTTCAACGTCTCGTAAATTAGCATAATGTTTGTTGTAACGTGGCTGTTGTACTGCGATGCCCACCGTGTCAGAGTTCATCTGCTGTCAGTCAATCCTGCATCACCATGGCGCACACACTTAACGTTACCATGCTTCGTCCTCTGTCACTTGCCTGCTGCTGGATGTGTAAATCTGGTTGTTCCAGTCCGAGATCCTTAATCTTTTTTTTTTCTTCAAGCTAAAGTCTTGAGAAAGGTTTTTTTTGTAAATAAATAACAGAATTCGGATTAACTGCTGCCATTGCGTAATAAAAATTGACCAGCCTACTAGTAGCAAGCAAGCGTACAGTTGAATGACAGGTGACAAGAACCAATCAGATTGGATAAAATAACATGTATCCAATTATGATTGGCCAGGGACGCAACGACTTGCGCCCCGAGGAGGATCTTTAAGAAACCAATCAGAGACCAGCTTCAGGTCACATGCTGCCCGAGAATTTGTGTACTCACATAGACACCCATGTGTCCGGCGTCCCTCGCCCATGAAACGTATTGAAAAACATAGTAAATACTAAATAGTTAATCGATTAAAGACAGTTTTTATTCAATTCTGAGGCTCTTACTACCAGCCGGCACATGAGTAAACTATTATTATTATTTTTATTTATTTCATTTTAATATAATGTTTTTACACATGTTAATTTCTGAAATGTTGATGGGGGCGGCGCCCCAGCGCCCCCTATGGACAAGCCGCCACTGATTTAAACACTGTTCACTAAAGTTCTTGTTAATCCTTGGTTGTAAAGTCCTGTGGAGGAAATCATAGGGTCCTCTTCTTCATTGTAAGGTTGTGTGTGCATATGTTTGTGTATGAGTGTGTACATGTGGCCGTGTGCGGGGTGAGTGAGTTTTCAATTTCTCTGTAAATAATCAGATGTGTGTGCAATCAATCACCATCTCAACACTCAATCAGTTAAAGGTGTGGCCCATCTCTTAAAGGGGAAGTTCTGATATGCAGTTTGTCTTAAAGAGAAGATGACTTTGTTTCTTCGGTATGCGCCTTAATCAAGTGTTTTCATCAGCCTCTTCTGCAGGACTTTATTAGTACAAAGTTGTGCTATATAATACTGCAAGGAAGGTAAAAAGAGAAATGAATTTGAATCTAAATTTGAACTTTTTGCAAGTTGAGTGCTTTTGACTCTGTATGGGATCAGGTGAAAGAGTTTTTCACACTCATGCACTGAAAACAAATCCTGATCATTTCAAAAGATTTTTTATTTTCTTAATACATTATAATACATATATACAGTATATATAATTTATTTTTTTGATGTGTGATAGTTATCAGTGCATTGCACTTGTAAAAACACACTTAATGACCTTTTTAAACGAAAAATTGTAAAAAGAAAAGGTCGAGCCTTATTTGTTGGCAGATGCCACTTGGTTTGATATACTGTGTTGAATGCAATGAAATGTACACATTTTAAAGTGGCATTTAAGTGCTGTTTTCAAGTTTTCAACTCAAATGCAGTGACAAGTTATAAATGATGTCTTTATAAATGATGTCTTCAAAATCACACAAGGCAAATCAGTTAGAGCCAAGTACTTAAGTAAACACAAAAACAGTTAAATAAATATAGACATTGTAAAGAGTATATTTTGGCTTCGTCCGTCCATGTACATATGCAGATACAGAGCTGTAGCTTGTGAGGGAAGAAGTGAGAAGATGGAGGCCACCTGATAACAGCCTCTTGTGTGACTCTTGGTCAGGCAGCTGCATCAGTGGGCTGAGTTTCATCTGCAGGCCTTATGACACATGAAAGCTATATAAATACAGTTTGAAAATAATTTTTTATTGGTTTCTCTAACTTTAAAATTAAGTAATTAATGATCTAAAATTAATTGCTGCTTGACAGAATCCAGTTAAAAAAAGCTGGCTAATTTAGCTGCTGTTTGGTGGGATTAGTTCACCAGTTAGGTGATTAGGACTGTTACACTGCAAAAAATGAAATCTTGCAAAGTCAAAAAATCTTAAAATAAGGCAATATTACTTGTTTTTTTTCCTAAGATAAATTAACTAGCCTAGAACTAAAAGCAAAAGATTATTTTGCTTGTTTTGAGAAAATATAACTTGAATTTTCGGTTACACTTTATTTTAAGGTGTCATTGTTACAGTGTAATTATATATTTAAGTACTGAGTAATAGTAAGCAACTACATATACTTACTATAGGGTTAGGGTAGGATTAGGGTTTGGTTGAGGGTTAATTGCATGTAATTATGCATAATTTACTCTTATTACTATGGTAAGTACATGTAACATATGTAACAAGGACACTGTAAAATAAAGTGTTACCGAATTTTCTTACTTAGAAAAAAATGCCAGTTCTGGTGATTTCTTTAAATTAATTAAGTATCTTTTTAAAGTGTATGGTATATTTTGACACAGTCTATCCTAGAATCAGAAATTTCAAGCCAGATTTTCTTATTTTAAGAGCACAACATTTCTTATTTTTAGAAAACAATGTTAGCACATTCACATTTTTTTTAAATTGTTTCCTACTTTACATTGAATGAATGCATGAGGCATTTATATAGTGCTTTCATATGTACTACTGTACACCCAAAGCGCTTTACAATCATATCAGGGGATCTCTCCTCAACCACCACCAGTGTGAGCATCCACTGGGATGATGCGATGGCAGCCACAGAACAACGGTGCCAGTGCGCTCACCACACACCAGCTAGTGGAGAGGAGAGAGAGTGATAGAGCCAATTCAGTGAATTGAACATTATTTAGTTTGAACCAAATGAGAAACAAGTTGCAAATCATAGAAACATAACATTTTATTCGGTGCTGACAAATGTCAATTTATAGAGACAACATCTTGTACACCAAACAGTATCCAGTAACTTCATTTTAAAATATTAGTTTACCCCAAAATGAAAATTTCCTGATAATTTCCTCACCCCAATGGCATTCAAGATGTTCATGTCTTTCTTTCTTCAGTGGAAAAGAAATTAAGTTTTTTTGAGTAAAATATTTTAGGATTTTTCTACATACAATGGACTTGAATTGCAACCAAAATGTTGAAGTTCAAATCAATGTAGTTTCAAAGGGCGCTGAAGTGCTTCAAACGGCTCTCCTCGATCCCAGCTGAGGAATAAGGTCTTATCTAGCGAATCGATCAGTCATTCAAAAAATAAAATATACTTACAATCAAAAAATGGTATACTTTTAACCACAATTGTTAGTCTTGTGCTGGACTGCGACGCGCCGGGCATGACGCGTTCCAGTCCAGCACAAGACTAACAATTGTGATTAAGTATATAATTTTTTATTTTATCTTTTGAAAATGACTGATCGATTCGCTAGATAAGACCCTATTCCTCAGCTGGGATCGAGGAGAGCCGTTTGAAGCACTTCAGAGCCTTTTGAAACTACATTGATTTGAACTTCAACATTTTGGTTGCAATTCAAGTCCATTGTATGTAGAAAAATCCTAAAATATTTTACTTAAAAAAACTTAATTTCTTTTCCACTGAAGAAAGAAAGACATGAACATCTTGGATGGCATTGGGGTGAGGAAATTATCAGGAAATTTTCATTTTGGGGTGAAGTAATCCTTTAACAATAGCCAAGTACACACAAGGTGCTGAACATTTACTTTTAGCATGTATCTTCAAATGTCTTCTCTTTTCGATCAGTACAGTCAGTAATGAAAAAAACAAACAAACAAAAAAAAAAAAAACAAGAAGAGAGGACACTGACTGCGCTTTCCCTTTACTTTTCTTTGTTTTCCAGTAAATTAGCAGTCAGTGGTGCACTTTTAATCTCACACACATCTCCGAGATAATACTTGAGAGGAATGTAAGTACGATTCTTAAAACTGAGTGCATAATATGATGTATAATCTACAATTTCATCTGAAACCACTATCTCAGTGGCTTGAGCAAGGTTTGGGACCTCAATTTCATAAGAAGCAAACTCACGTCTGAAACCCACTGTATTATAAACTTGACATTCAAAGCAATACAAGGAAGAATTTACAATGTACATGTCCTTTATAAGCCCAAATACAGGAACGCCTTCATTTACATTGATTACGATCACTGATTTCTGGCGCAAGTACTTGTTGCCACTTAGCTCAAGCCATTTTGCAGACACCACATGATGCACGTTTTCTACACCCAAAAAAGCTCTCATTTTATCCTGCACATACTTCATATTTTCCACTTCAAATACAGGACCCAATAGAATGTCTTTAGAAAAAATTGGGTGATTCTCACGACTGATATTTTGACAACTCTCAAACATCTGATTGTGTTTAACCAAGGACTTGCAAACATTCTTGAAATTTAACTTGGAATACCAAGATGTTTAGATTCAAATCGCATACACATGTGTCTGACCATTGGACCTAAATCTTTAATCTGTTCAGGAATATGTATCAAATAATGTTGCTTTGGTGTTATATTGTTCTCAGGAAATAACAGTTTCACATTGCTCAAATGTTGCTTAATAAGCAACTTAAGCTTTGCTGTAGTGGCCAATGCAATAACTGGTGCAAATAAGATCTGAACAATCTCTATTAACTCAATAATCACTTGAAAGTATTCATTTCTTTCACAGCTGTCCAACACGAATGGCAGGATCTTCAATAGGACAAGCATTTGCCCAGCTGATTGCTTTAGTCTGTTGTCATTTGATGATAACGTGGTCACAGTAATGGGGCAGATCAGTTGAGTATGGGTATCCTAGAATAGCACTGTTAAATGTGTCCAGTTCCAGCTGCCCTGATAGCACTAGATGTTTAAGTACAGTTTTAACTTCCAGTTGTGCCACACCTTCTAATATCACATGCATAATGTCCTGAGGTGTTTGCCTGGCTGGAAAAATCAATCAGTTTGCTTTTCCTATTAATTCCATAAGTGGTTTTCAAACTGCTTCTCAGAAAGTCTGTGGCTGCCCTCTCAATTTCATTACACTGTCTGACATGTCTATCTAAAGACCGTTTGACAAAGTTTTCTGGTAACACTTTATATTACGACCCGCAAACAACTGCGTAAGTAAACCGAAATTACGGTGTACGTTTCTGTAATAATAGTGTACTTTCGTGTAGGTACAAGGGAACAATATGTTAAGTTTTGGGTAATAAAGGGGTAACAAGCAGATATACAACCTGCAAAGAACTTCGTAAGTAAACCGAAATTACGGTGTATGTTTCTGTAATTATAGTGTACTTCCGTGTAGGTATAAGGGAACAATATGTTACGTTTTGGGTAATAAAGGGGTAACAAGCAGATATACAACCTGCAAAGAACTTCGTAAGTAAACCGAAATTACAGTGTACGTTTCTGTAATTATAGTGTACTTCCGTGTAGGTATGAGGGAACAATATGTTAAGTTTTGGGTAATAAAGGGGTACAACCAGATATACAAGCAAATTATTTCTAATGTAATTATTTTAAAACAGGTACCTATTCTGTTAATATATTCAAGGCAAAAATTGTACGTCTGTTGTATATTAAATTTTTTATCACATTTCTAGCAAAATATGTTCTTGTGCAATGTAGTTACAGGGTAATTTTGACATATGTGGGTTGTAAATTAAACTAATATATGGCTGTATGTAAGCACAGTATGATAAAAATGTAATGTATTGGCTTTTCTTACTACTTAACGTTAAGCCAAAAAAAAAAAGTTTCTGCAATGATTTTAATTTAGAACGTACCATGTACTTACCTCATCACATTGTACTGCAATGACACTTAAATGTCAGGGCAAATATACTGTGTAAAAGTTTTTTTGTTTTGTTTTCTTAATAAGAGTACCTTTCTCTGTAATTACTGTGCAAATAGTGTTGTTTCGTATTGTTACATATTAAGTACTGCTTGTTACCCCTTTGTTCTGTGTAGTTACAGGGTAAGTGTAACTCCTGCGGGCTGTAAATTAAAGTGGAGCTTGTTACCCCCTTGTTCTGTGTAGTTACAGGGTAAGTGTAACTCCTGCGGGCTGTAAATTAAAGTGGAGCTTGTTATCCCCTTGTTCTGTGTAGTTACAGGGTAAGTGTAACTCCTGCGGGCTGTAAATTAAAGTGGAGCTTGTTACCCCCTTGTTCTGTGTATTTACAGGGTAAGTGTAACTCCTGCGGGCTGTAAATTAAAGTGGAGCTTGTTACCCCCTTGTTCTGTGTAGTTACAGGGTAAGTGTAACTCCTGCGGGCTGTAAATTAAAGTGGAGCTTGTTACCCCCTTGTTCTGTGTAGTTACAGGGTAAGTGTAACTCCTGCGGGCTGTAAATTAAAGTGGAGCTTGTTATCCCCTTGTTCTGTGTAGTTACAGGGTAAGTGTAACTCCTGCGGGCTGTAAATTAAAGTGGAGCTTGTTACCCCCTTGTTCTGTGTAGTTACAGGGTAAGTGTAACTCCTGCGGGCTGTAAATTAAAGTGGTGCTTGTTACCCCCTTGTTCTGTGTAGTTACAGGGTAAGTGCAGTAAATATACAATAAAGGATCCCATTTAATTTCTGACTTTTATTTAACAAAAAAAAAATTCAAAACACTTTTTCATCTTAATAAAACATTGTCTTTTCTAAAGTATATTCAAACAACAAAGTAACACATTATACCCCCCCCCCTCCTTTTATTTGCTTCTCTTGCTTTTCTTCTTCTTTCTTTTCTTGCTCTTCTTTTTCTGAACTTCCACTGGGGACTCTGAAGTTGAGGAGTTGGAGTCCCATTGGTCTTGCTGCACTGCAAAAATATGAATATATATACATGCTCTTAGCAAGCTACACCTTCAATTTTAAGTTGCCGAACAATCCTCCACTCTAAAACATTTTGTGCCACCTTATGTTACTGTCGTAACTGTAAATTTGAAGAAAACACATTTTGGTGAAGTTTGAGGCAGATCATGGGGGGGTTGTGATATTTTATAGTGATAATGACTGTAGTTGACAGTCTACAGTCTACAGTGCATGACAGTAGGGCAGCAGAATTTTTTTTTTAAAAGGCATAGTTGTTCTGACAGCAACAAAAAACAAAAAAGCACGAAACACAAACCTGAGGGCTGTGACACTACAGTATATCTTTGTGCCATTGCAGATGGGACAGCAGACTTCATCTTTTCGATTTCTTTTTTCAAAAAATCACACTCATCTTTCAGCAAAGTGATCTCTGCTTTAAGAGTGATAATCTTATCTTTGAAAGAAAGAAAGAAAGAACGAAAGAAAGAAAGAAAGAAAGGTTAGACGTTTAAATCTTAAATCTCTTTAAATCTCCCGCTCTACTCCAGGGCTTATACTTGTGACCACTTTCCTATTTTTTAAAACATCAAATTGAAGAACCAAACTATGGAGGGATTATTGGGTCAGATTGAAAACAAAGTCTAAAACTAAAAGTCTTAATCAAAAACTATAAGTCTAAATTTGAAACTAAAAGTCTAAGTCGAAAACTAAAAATCCCCAAATTCCCAATCCTAAATGGCTAAATGACCAAATGCCCAATCCTAAATACCATATTCATTTTCGACTTAGACTTTTAGTTTTCAACTTAGACTTTTAGTTTTAAATCTGACCCAATAATCCCTCCATAGTACCTAATTTATAAACAAATTTATTGCATTACAAATTAATGTTGTAATGATAATATAGGCTACATAATAAATATGAAGTTGTGGCTACATAGCATCATAGACTTCATAAAAATAAATATTGCACATCTATCCACCTTATTTATTTGTATTTATTTTTTATCTATCCACCTTATTTATATTTTATCTATGTGTCCTGGCCACATTCCACCCATTGGCCCTTACCAATCATGGCCTCCTAATAATCCCCTTACATTGAATTGGCTCTATCACTCTCTCTCCTCTCCACCTATAGCTGGTGTGTGGTGAGCGCACTGGCGCCGTTGTACTGTGGCTGCCGTCGCATCATCCAAGTGGTGGTTGAGGAGAGATTCCCTGATATGATTGTAAAGCGCTTTGGGTGTACAGTAGTACATATGAAAGCGCTATATAAATGCCTCATTCTATTCTATTCTATTCTATTCTATTCTATTCTATTCTATTCTATCCACCTTATTTTCGAACGCGGAAGAAAGTGATGTGACGTATTTCCCTTGACGTCCGTTTCCGTATTACGGAGCCCGGGAAGTCACCTGTGTGAGAAAAACAAAACAATCCGTGGCGACGGTTTCGCAATCCGTCCGCTCAGTTTATAAACCGTACTCACGAATTCTCAAACTGTTCCCTCGGTTTAACAAATCGTGCCCACGGATTAATAAACCATACCCACGAGTTTCTAATCCGCGCTCTCGGATTTGTAAACCGTGCCTTCAGTTTTTGCAATCTGTACCCACAAATTCATAAACCGTGCCCACGTTTTCGCAATCCGTTCCCACGGGTTTGTAATCTGTAGGCTACTCACGGATTTGTGGCTCACTCTCATTTCAGAAGAACACTTTGTTAACGAATCTTATTGTTTTATTGAATATTAAGTGGAATACATCAAATTGTCATAGGGCCTACGTCTCTGCATGTTTATATACGATTTAATATGAATGACGTGCATCAAAATCTTTTGTTTATTTGTGATAATCTTAGCACTTTATTATTTTCTAACCTGTCCTGTATTATGACTGATATTTGACGAATTGCTTTGTTAATTTTTTTTTTTTTTGTAAGTTTGGACAAAAGCATCTTCTAAATATGTAGGCCTAGCCTAAAATGTAATTATAATATTATTATTAGAAAATATATTATTATTATTAGTATTAGTAGTAGAGTTAATAACTATATAAATGAGTTCACTGAAGACAGTAATATGTTTATCATAAAATAATTTGAATGCTTTAATTTTTAAGCAAAAATTATGCAAAAAAATTAGGCCTATTTTATCCAAAACTGTAAAAGGTTAGGCTATAGCCTATAATAATAAAGAATTGATAAATTATTTGATGACAAACATATTACTGTATTACTAAGTGAACTCGTTTATAGTTAATTTATAACTCAAATATTAATTATTATTATTATTACATTTTAGTCTACATATTTAAAAGACGCTTTTGTCCAAAACTTACAAAAAATTAACAAAGCAATTCGTCAAATATCAGTCATAATACAGGTTAGAAAATAATAATAAAGTGCTAAGATATCACAAATAAACAAAAGATTTTGATGCACGTCATTCATATTAAATCATATATTCCACATGGACCCGCTATAATTGAGAATCACTTTAAGCATGCAGATGCAGTTAAGACAATTTGATGTATTGCACTTATTACAAAATAAAACAATATACAATAAGATTCGTTAACAACGTGTTCTTCTGAAATGAGAGTGAGCCACAAATCCGTAAATACAGATTACAAACCCGCGGGAACGGATTGTGAAAGGTGGGCACGGTTTATGAATTTGTGGGTACAGATTGCAAAAACTGAAGGTACGGTTTATTAATCCGTGGGCACGATTTGTTAAACCGAGGGAACAGTTTGAGAATTCGTGAGTACGGTTTATAAACTGAGCGGACGGATTGCGAAACCGTCGCCACGGATTGGTTTTTTTTTTTCTCCCACAGGTGACTTCCCGGGCTCCGTAATACTCATGGAAGCTATGCCTATTTTTTTACAGTCTATGGACGGAGTATGCATAAAACATTATTTAAACAGTTATGGTAAAAATGTACTACACCTGCCATGTATGAACCAATGAGAGGATGAAATATAAGTGGCCTGATATATAATAAGAAGATATATTTTAATCATTTTGTGTTGTTGTTCAATATCTTTACAATGGGAAAGTTTGTGCTGAAAATATTCAATTTGGAAAGATTGTGACGCTGCAATATTGTGAAAGGTAACGTTACTCCCCAATCTTACACTTAAATGCGTCGTCATGTTTTCCCGACACAGTGGTGGTCATGCTGCTCCCACACGCGACTTCAGTGGATGTGGCGTTTTCACCCACCGTCCTGTACTTCGACGGCTTCATAATCTTTCTTTTGGGCCGGTTCATCTTTGATTAAAGACGAAAAAGGAAGATCTGATAATATATTACCTGAAGGACGGACACTCAACTCACTATCTCTCACTCTCTTGGTATTGGCGGGTCGCAAGCAAGGTGCATACCGCCACCTACTGTTCCGGAATATGCAACCTCATGGCTTCACGTACTTATAAAAGGTAAATAAATTAATTTAATTTAAAAAACAAAAACGTTATTCTATTATATATCCTACCTGAGTGTCTGGGAATCGAGTCCAAAAATAAACAGGCTTAGACCTTCAGCGTGTTTGCAAACAGAGATGACGTATTTTGTGGGCGGAGCCCAACTGGTGGCAGTGTGAAGTGTTAGCGTTAAACTGTGATTGTTATGGTCCCAGTTCCTGCGTTTTCATCACGTTACGTTTATTTTTTAGATAGATTAAAAGTTTAAATGGCTTGGCTACTGAGATGTGTGTATGTATGTAATGTATATGTATATGTACTGTTCTTTATTAGTAAATCAATTATAACTATAAAAATGATGGCCATTTTTTTTTTTTTTTTTTTTTGCATTCCTATTCTGACACTCAGCAGCACAAGAAGACATTTTCTAGTGAGTTATCTTTCTTGTTTCACTCATGTATAATTCTTTTCCACTATTTTTTCGCCACCACATTGCTAGCAGCTTGCAGTGACGTGATTGTGACGTCCACTCGTAAAAGGTCTGTCACTAGGCTTGTTTGAGATGAGCAAAATCTGCGCAGAACCGATCACCGGTGATCAGCGCGAGATGCATGCCGGTTAGAAATGTGTCCGAGTGCGGTCCGCCTTGCCGTGATGTCATGCTGACGTACGTATGTCAAAAAAAGCTTGCGATCGCAAGTTGTACATGTCGGATTCTGCAGTCGAGCGCAGTTGCTCTCCACCGACTGCGCTGATCAAAAGCACGATGGGAAACGACTTGCTGACGACACAGCTTGCTCATTGGTTTAAACAACCGTGATGTATTGATCTCTTTTAAAATGTTTGATTTTAAAACTCTGATATCATGTTTTATGTGTATATGTTATGTGTGAATATTCCCAAACTATCTGACAGTGCGATCTCTTTGGGTTATGCAATTTAATTTTTATAAAAAATTAAAATAAATAAAAACACAAATGTCTGTATTAAAGAAAACAATATTGATAAACATGTATTTGGAATAGAATTAAATAACAAGTACTTTGGGTGTCTTGTTCATTGTATTTATTTTCATATAAAAGCAACAGAACTTGAATTACATCCAGTTTATTAGCAACACTGTGCACGAGCGTGAATCCCGCGATATCCATCTTTGATCTCACAGGTGTCAGATCCACTGCGAGAAGAGAGATATGTCCGGCTGGGCTTGCCTGCGCTTTTTTCACTCCTCCTCTCACTGCAGCCGCCTACTCTCGCATACATTTCAGGCGAGGCAAGGCGCATCTCAAACAAGCCTACTATCAGTGACATCAAAGTATCGCGAGAACGATTAGAAAGCAAACGGCTCCCTGTGCTTTTGAATTGCTCTCGCGGTACTACCACGTCAAGCCTATCGATACTCCGATTTAGAAATCAAAAAACCTATCTAAAGATCGAAGTCAAATTTATCTTTGATTTCATCCATCACCATACGAATTTTGTTTGGGTAAAGTTTTTTTTTCTGTGAGAAATGCAGGCTACTGTAACGATTAAAAATGTAAACAATAATATCTATTTGTTTATTTATTCGCTAACATGTTTTGTTAACATGTTTTTCTTTTTTCATGTCCGAATCTACAGCAAACTTCCAGTCGCAAATGTTTATCTAATGTTTACCTAGGCCTACTGTCTAATTATATTACATCTTTTAATTGTATCGTTCATCTTCGGATTTTATGCCCTACAGCATGTAAGTTACGAAATCTTCGTAATTTACTGTACTTTACACTCGTGGACACAGGGCCGTTTCTAGCCTTTCTGGCAGCCTAGGCGAGATTTCTACCAACCTCCCCCACCCCCAACTCTTGGTGGGGCGGGGGCTCTCACTGGCGCCCCCCGTATAAACGGAGGTCGGAGCCAGCTGCAAGTGGGTGGGTAGCAGCAAGTGGGTGGAGCTTTAGCCGCAAGTGGGCTGTACAAACTTCCAGAGGATTTTGATTGGTTTATTTAGTATCACCTGTGTTGTAGTAGCTATTGGTTTTTGCTCCACAGTTGGTGGCGGTAATGTGTAAGTTTTGTTGCGATCCATCAGAAAACAAAGAAGAAAACCGCTTTCACATGTCAGCTGAGATGAAGGGGTAAGCTTGTTGTACAGTTTTTAGTTTTGTAAAAAAGCATTATAAGTTCTGAAAAAGACCATTTCATAATGGCGTTTGTACACTGTTTTTAGTCTTGATGTATTAAAAAAGAATAAGGTTCAAGTGTATCCAAATAAATTTCTGTTGTTTTTTTAGTAGCACACAAATTACAAAATTTGTAACTTGCATGACAAGATCTTTTCTGCATTCCATTTCTACAATTTGCTTTCCAGATTATGGATTCTGAAGACCATAATAAGGTATTGTGGCAGTATAATTTTTGTACGTTTTAGGACTGCATTGATTTTCAAATTGTAAATGTCTTAAACGTTTTGTAAATGGATTTGATATTAGAATACAACTCCTAACTTAATTGTACAATGCATGCAATTCTTTTAAAACTTGTTTTCATTGTAGTTATGCTTTTTTCTGCGTAATCCACAATGTAATGTAATGTAATTGAAACATTTGTTTTAATATCATAATTATTTTATAAAATGTATTACTCATAACAATCAGTGAAATAAATGTGAAACGCATATTATTGTGCTTCTTATGGCTAGAAAGTAAATATTGACATTAAAAAATAAAACGCATAACAAGAACATCATTGATAATGTTAAATGTTATGTTCATATTTTGTTTTCACCTCAGGTGTTGCATGCTGGAAAAATAAGTCGTCTCACTACAAACAGCTCTTCTGGAGGATGTACTCAATCTCCACTTGTTTGGAGTGTGGGTTTGTGTACAAATGCTGCAAACCTGGTACGTTTTGTGTAAATTGGTGATGAATAAACTAGTTGTTAGTCTAAAGCAGGGGTGTCAAACTCAGTTCCGGGAGGGCCACTGCCCTGCAGAGTTTAGCTTCAACCCTAATTAAACACACCTGATCAGCCAATCTAGTCCCTCAGGCTTATTTGAAAACTGCAGGTGTGTGTGTGTTGAAGCAGGGTTGGAACAAAACTCTTTAGGGCTGTGGCCCTCCAGGAACTGATTTTGTCACCTGTGGTCTAAAGGAAAACTAAAAATCTAATTTACTTATGTCATCCCTTGGAGTTTAAAAGTTCTGGACAACATTCACTTGCATGGCATGGACCTACAGAGCTGAGAAATTATTCTTAATGTTTGTAAATGTTCAATGTCAACTATAAACCCTAGTTCTTATTGTGCTTCTTGTGTATCCACCAGGTTATGCTGGGAAGGGAAAGCGAGGCGAGCTCCAGGGCATTTATTCAGAAACCTACCACCCTGGATTTAGCAGTTTCACTGCATGCAGATCAGTTCTAATGAGCTGATATACTGTCCTTACAAATAACAAAAAAATAATACAAATAATAAAATAAAATAAACACTTTTGCAATCAATTCTGAGTGACTTGTACATGATTTTATTCATTGAAAAAAATAATTTATCCACCCAGAGATTTAAATGTAATATATGTGTAAAACATTCAGAAGAACGTTAGTCTGCTATTTAAATCATAGTAAAGATGGATGGTAACTTTGTTTTGTTTTTTACATTAGCCAAATGTTTTTCATGTATTTACACATTCACTTCACTGAGTCCAATTGCATCACATTTTAATATGTTCATTTACTTGATACTGTGGAATTGTAGAATATATATCTAACATTCAGAAATATGCTTGAATAAGGCCTACAGCCTGATGAATTTAAAACTTTAAGTATGGTAAAACGTGTGAAGACGTGACTTCATCATTGACAGTGAGTGGTATTGGACACACACAATAATAACAAAGCTGTAAGAAATCAGACCATGATGAGGAACATAATATTTGATCGTTTATTTTCATTACTGTCGCTACTTCCTGCCATATTCATTCACAGCCTCCTCGCAATGACAGCTTGGGGATTTCCGCATAAGCTCCTCCCACTTGCGGCGTAAACTCCTCCTACTTGCACATTTGTGAAATCCCTCCTACTTGCGGCATAAGCTCCTCCCACTTGCGGCGTAAGCTCCTCCCACCTGCAGGTCTCCGGGCTGCAGCGATACATACATGGGCCTAGTTTGCCTATGCCTAGAAACGGCCTTGCGTGGACACATTATTAGGTAAGTTTCGTTCGCCTTTCGATTGTTTGCCTTTCGATTCAGGTTTCGTCACTAAATGAGTTTTTATGTAATTATAATTAATCCTAAAAAATACATTTGAGTAAGAAATCAATAGTTTTTTTGGTAATGCTTTTAGTTGTGTGGTGTAGCCTGCAAATAAATGAGAGTAAATGGGAAAGCTGCAACTTTTTTTTATAACTTTTACATCTCTCCACCGATTTCAATGATTTGTATCTGTGTGGAGTAGCCTACATAAATGTCTTAGATTTGCTTACAATTGCTTAGAATCTGTACCGTTAAAACGTAAAAAGGTATTTGTATAAGGAATTATGATTGTATACGATTAACGTTAGTTTGGATAGCGGAGGCATCCATAATGTAATATAGCTTAATGTACATGAAGTGAAATCAATTATTTTGGCTTGATGGTTTGTATACCCTCATACTGTGCACACGACGGATGCATTTTTACCTCCAGTTGCTATGAGACTAATGGAGAAGTTTCCACCACTAATTGGTGGCGCCGTTGACCTGTACGATCCAGCAGCCAACGCGCGGTCCAATTATTTCTAGTTGTATCTAAATTAATGGGTTGTGGTGTTTAATTATAAAAATGAAGTTAACCATTATTTGCCTTTGTTTGTCTTTATCTTCGACAGTCATGGGCAAGTTCATGAGAGAACTACAATACATGACATGGAAAGGGGGAAGAAAGTTGATTAAGTGGTTGCAGAAACATAGGCTGCTTGCACCAAAGATGAAGTGCCCTGTTTGTAGGACCCATATGAAAATGTCAAAAACAGGCTCTACAAAAACTGGTTATAGGTGGTAAGTGTAAATGTATCTGTGCAAATATTTTGCTTAGTTGTTAATTATTGTTAGTCCTTTTTCGTGTATGTTTTTGAATGGTTCATTCTGTGGCAAGTCTGAGTTAAAGGGATAGTTCACCCAAAAATGAAAATGCTGTCATCATTTACTCTCCCCTTAAGTTGTTCCAAATCTGTATGACTTTCTTTCTTCTGCTGAACACAAAAGAAGATATTTTAGAGAAACTCGGTAACCAAATGACTGATGGACCCCATTGACTTCCATAGTAGGAAAAAAAATACTATGGAAGTCAATGGGGACCAGCAACTGTTTTATTACCAACCTTCTTTAAAATATCTTCTTTTGTGTTTAGCAGAAGAAAGAAAGTCATACAGGTTTGGAACAACTTGAGGGAGAGTAAATGATGACAGCATTTTCATTTTTGGGTGAACTATCCCTTTAAGATGAAAGCCAAAATAAGCAAATCATAATAGTAACCCAGTGTTTTTGAAAAGTATACAGATATAAGACATAACAAGGATGAATTGGTTACACCGGGTAAAGTATGAGCAGTGTGAAGCATCAAATAAGATAACCCCGGACCCCTGGGTTTAGAATTAACCAGGGTAAACTATCAACTATGTATGATAGCTAAGTTTGCAAAGAATATGAATTTAAAATCACATTGAGATATCTTTAATACTTCTTAAGCTACTAACACACAAACTTGGAGACATTTCTTTGTGACACTCATACAGGAATGTGCTGTGCAGTTATTTTTTTTTAAGGGAACAAGATGCATTTCCAGTTTAAACATTTTTAGTAGACTTCACAGAGAAGATGTAGATTTTAGTTACATACTAGATAATTTACTGGATGTCGTGCACATAATTTAAAACAAGGATTATTTGCATGATATTTCAAATAAACATTCTTTAATGGAATTAGTGTGTCATTTCTATTGTTGTTTCTTTTAATCATTAAGAAATTTCATGTTTTAGTTGACAATTTGTTTAATCTTTCCACAGGAGATGTAGAAGAAGATGCCATAAGGAAATTTCCAAATCTATTAGGACAGGATCCATGTTCGAGGGTTCACACATGGAAATTTCAGAATGGCTCAAGATAATGCATAAGTAAGTTTGTTTGTTTGTATAAATAATTATATATTGTGTGCAACAGTGAATATATTGCGTGTATTATCTATCATTTGGTATATTATTTTAATTTAAGTTAATTGTATCTCAGAAACATAAGACACACAAGGGGTGGCACAGTGGGTAGCACTGTTGCCTCACAGCAATAAGATCCCTATAGGTCAGGTTGCCTTTCTGTGTAAAGTTTGCATGTTCTCCCTGTGTCAGGGTTTACTCCAGGTACTCCGGTTTTCTCTCACAGGAAAAAAACATGCAGGTTAGGTAAATTAGAGATGCCAAATTGCCCCTCCCCCAACGTTTGTATCAATCAACTTGTGTGGATTACTTGTGTATGGATTAACCAGTTCTCGCCATGCATATAAGCCATAGATGCTGGAATAACGTTAAAAATAAACAAACACGAAACTACAATCACTGGATATATTGTGTAATGTAACATCATATTATTTGTGTTTCATTATTTTTTATGGAGTCAAAGGTAAATTACACCCAAAAAAGAAAATTCTGTAATTATTTACTCATCTTGTTTCAAACCTGTATACATTTCTTTATTCTGCTGAACACAAAGAAGATATTTGGATTAATTTTAGTAACCAAACAGATCCAATCCCACATTTACAGAAATAGTTTGGAAAATAAATACTATGGGAATCAACATGAAATGAGATCTGTTTTGTTACTGACCTTCTTCAAAATATCTTCCTTTGTATTCAGCAGAATTAAGAAACTCAAGACAGGTTTAGAACCACATCAGGGTGCTGCTTATATATCTCGTATATGGTTTAACACTATTTTGAATTGTCAGTTTTGCTCAAGGTCTCAGAAAAAGACATATCGACTTGATTGAGGAAGGGGCTGCTAGAAGTAGTACATCAATCACAAGAGTATATAATACTCTTCGCCAATGCTGTGTCACTGCAATTAAAAGACTTCAGAGAAGAAAGAAGATGAGGATTGGTGGAAGACATGCTTTTGTTGTCATTGACGAAAGTAAATTCCGCCACAAAAGAAAGGTACAACATTGAATGGTAGATGCTGTTGAGATTACTATCAAGATAAAAAACATTTAAGATATTCAAGTAAAAATAATAACATGGCTGTATCATTTTGATTTTACTATGTGTAGTACAACCGTGGACGCTTCGGAAGAACATGGCGAAGGAAACATTCATGGGTCTTTGGAATGCTGGAGGTGCAAGGAACATCTAGAAAACCAATATTGAAGTTGGTCAAACATCGCCGAAGAAATAATCTGCTACCCATCATACGAAAGTATGTAGTACCTGGGAGTGAAATTCTAAGTGATTGCTGGAGGGCATACAACACCTTGCCGCAGCATGGATACATACACTATCAGGTTAACCACCGACGATACTTCATCCATCCACAATCAGGTGCCCACACCCAGCACATGGAGCGTGCATGGCGCACATATAAAGAAAACATATATAGATGCAGGGGAAACCTCACCAAACAGTCACTGAAAACAAATCTTTGTTTAGTTGAGTGGAACTACTGGCTTGGTAAGAACCACAGACATGGACCCATTGGTCGCCTGATTCATGATATTAAAAAAGTATATAGATTTTAAAGAAAATTTAAAAAGAGAGAGTGGTCATAACAGTTCTTTTTGTAATGTTGGATGTTATTACACATTTATATAATTTAAAATTTTGATTCTGTTAAAAGTGTGAACAAGTTTTAAACTTTAATTTTTGAAGTAATTTTGTCCTTGATTACAATACTGATTTTTGGTTGTAATTAACTATTATTAAACAGACACTGTTCAATTGTTATCGTTGTGGTTGTGCTTTTTTAATTATTTTTTTTATATTTTAATGTTTTTTTTTATTATAGTTCTTATTTTTAATAACACAGAAGGTAACATTTTCTCATATTTGTTAACAATTAGTTAATTGATTAGATTACATGAGGTATCAATAAATAATACAGCATTTAGTAATCTTAGTTCATGTTAAATTCTGCAAATTTACTAATACATTTACAAAATCAAGTGGTATAACATTAATGTATGCAACATGAACTAACATAAACAGTAACTTACATTAACAAAGATTAAATTAATGTTGAAAAATTATATTGTTTGTTCATGTTATTTAATGCATTTGCTAATGTTTACTAATACAACCCCATTGTAAAGTGTTACCAAAACAACTAATTAATTATATAGTAACAATGAATAAAAGAACTGGAGAAAAAGGTGAATCGAGAATCGTTTGACACTTGAATCAAATCGTTTTCACTCGACAGCAGTGAAACTCTTTGCCCCCTGCTGACATGGCATTTCTACCATGGAAATGCAAAGAAACATAATTTCATTGCTGAGAGAGTCACAGATCCGTGGGGTAGCTTTACAAGTTGTGGGTGAGCGTGTGTGGGAAAACAACGAGGAAGGAAAAGACGTAAGTTTGAACTTAATAGTGAGTATTCCGGGAGGCGGTGGTAAGGCCGTGATCCCCGTTCTCGGTCAGAAAGACATAGAAGATTTAAAAACAGGTAAGACGTTTTCTAAAATGTGGATTGCTTGTAACTCATAGTTAGAGCACTAAAATGTCAATATATGTCCTAAAATGTGTAAACCTAGTCGTAGAAAGTAAATTATACAAGTTTGTTAATAACTGTCCTTGCAGCAGAATCACGTGACCCACTGCACGAGGACGACGATCGGCAAGTAAAAGACGTTTTTTTATGTATATATATATATATATATATATATATATATTTAATTAAATACTGTTGTGTTCATATGATATTTGATGTTGGACAATCATATGTTAATGGGTAAGCTAATGCAGGCTTATTAGCAAAATTTTAACATAGGCCTACTTAATATAGTTACCGTCATTAGATAAGGCTACGTGATTAGTGATTAAATTGACTTTAACTAATTTTTTTAGAGATAACGCCATGGAAGACAGTGATTCGGAAGACATCCCCATACCACCCCTCCCCCAACCAGCTCTTGCATCTGATCACGGAGGAAACCTAGCTCCTACTGCCTCCATTACCCTCGAAAAACTGCGTGAAGAGAAGAGTGCCTTGGTGGACCAGAGGGATCAGCTGAGAACAGAACTGGATCGGCTGTTGGACTCAGTTGCTGCCCCTGCACCTGCTCCATCGACTGTGCCTGCCACTCATAGCTACAGTAAGTTATATTGCAGTGTTTTTAACTGGTCCTTTTTAATGCAGAGACACTAAACCAATTTGATCCAAATTTTCCCATACATTAAAATATCCAAATGATGTGTCATTAGTATCTCTCTGAAATAATCAATATAATGATTAAAAAAATATGGACATGTATGTGAAAAGTTGAGTTTTAAGGTTGCTCACAATTGTGAGCGGTGGAATAATGTGATACTGAATTAATGGTAGGCTATACCTTTTTGTTTAGTGCAATATTCACAGTAACTTTGTCATTGTTAAACTTTAATTCATCTTTTGTTAATAACTGCCATTTTAAAGTACAGTAAATTCAAAAAATGTTTTCCCAGTGGTCACAATTGTTGTCATCAACATGTTTACTTATTCCATGACCACACTCGACAAAACTGAATAAATGTGAATTTATATATTGATACTAGACACTTTGAAGTCAATGTGTACAAAAAAATATTTGTCATATCTTTATGTTAACATATTTTTTTTATTACCTTTTGTTTTTGGGCTTTGATGCAGCTACTCATGGTACAAACAAGGATGTAAATTGCTCTGGTCATTGTGACCAATTGAGCTATACATGAGAAAATGCACATATTAAATTCATACCCTTTATTAGTTCCATATTTGCAGGAAATGGACTAAAACAACATTCAGTAACATTTTAAAGCTTTATAAATATTTTTTTTAATTTATAAATATTTTTATGGTCACAATTGTGATTGGTGGGATTAAATGGGTTTAAACTAGATTAAAAATGAAACACTTAATAATAACTGCACACTATACATTTTTATTTAAGCATTAGTAAATAATTAATTCATAATTTATAGAGCATTGTTCCTACATTAATAGAGATTAGTAAGCAGTTTATTAATAAACAGGTTATGAATGTAATAGTATAACATGACAAATTGATCATTTATAAAGTATGAATACAGTTATTGAACACATTATAGACATGCTTATAAATCAAGAGCAAAGCATTTCTAGCTGTATTTATAAACTGCTTACTAATCTCTATCAATGTAGAAACAATGCTTTATAAATGATTAATTAATTATTTTTTCAATTGCTCAACTGATCATTTATAGTGTGCAGTTATTATAAATGTTACCGATTTATGTTCTTTAGAGAAACCTGAAAAGAAGAGGAGAAGAATGACATCCTCAACATCTTCAACCTCCACTTCATCTTCATCCTCCTCCTCCTCATCTTCCTCATGTTCTACTGACAGAGAAAGGAAGAAGAAGAAGAAGAAAAAGAAAAAAACGGATCTAAGATCATTTGGGAGAAGAAGTAAGTTGTAAATATAAAATATGTAAACATTACACTTTCTGCATGTTTTAGTTGTCACTTTGAATACTTTCTCACTGTATATTTTTCCCTTGACCCTAAACAGAACAAGCATAATTGGCATTACACATTTATGTCACTATATGTTCAGAGTTCTAGTAATGAGAAAAAAAAAAAAAAAAAAAATGTTGTTGCTATAAAGCATCTTCACTGTTATAACATATTTCGACAATATGGTCAAAGTGTTTTGAGATTTCATATTGTGTGGTAGAACTTACTCATAACAATAATAATCTCAACAGAGACATACTCTAAGTTGTGAAGACATATGTTACACTGCAAAAAAATGAATGTCTTAGATATTTTTAATGGAAACCATGACAAAAATACTAAGAATTCTTAAATTGAGATACATTTACGGGTACTTGTTAAGTAAAATGGCTTAAGATTTTTGAATTAAGTTGTAACTGGAATTAGGTTAATTTTTCTTACCCCACTGACAAATATTTTTTTACTTTAATAATAATAATACGTTTATTTTTTATAGCGCCTTTCAAGAACCCAAGGTCGCTTCACAATGTAGGCCTAATACAAATAGTAAACAGACAGATATACAGGCCAACTGCTTATTATAACAGACAAACAAGCAGAAAGCAGAAGGAAACAAGCAAACACTGATTAACATAAATCAAAGAAAACATATAGACCTATTTGTCAAAACATACATTTTGACAAATTATAAAAAATAAAATAAAGATGAGAAAATACTTGTTTTAAGCCTTTACCTATTACATTTCAGAATTTACCAAGTAAATGTATCTCAATTTAAGAATTTTCAGATGTTTATACTAAGAACATGACAAAAATACGTTAATTTTTTTGCAGTGTATAATCAGTGTAAAAGGTAAAATGGATTTGTATGGTGTATAGATGTTCTATGCCTATGTACGGCTTCAGCTAATATTATTTTTATTTTTTATTGTGACCTCTACTCTGCCATAGTAAACAAACAAAACACTAACAATTTTGAAAATAGTGCACTGCAAAAATGACTTTCTTAGTATTTTTTGTCTTGTTTTCAGTATAAATATCTAAAAATTCTTAAATCAAGATGAATTTTCTTAATGAGCAAAATGACCCAAGAAAAGTCTAGGATGTTGACAAAAAATATCAAATGTAAGTGAATTTGTGCTTAAAACAAGCAAAAAAAACATCTGCCTGTAGTCTTAGATTTTTTTTGGAAGTGTATACAATTCTTTAACTGTGTTGATAAGTTAGAATGCATGAAATACAATTAGACCCTCCTTTACACTGTAAGATTGGAAAGGAGCAAGCACCAATTAGGTGGTGAAATGCACTATACATTTAAATCACTAGTGAACAGAATAAGAAATATGACACCCTTCTCACTCATGGATTCAGTGTTCTGTGAGAATTTCTTGCGTTTTTACCTTTAACATACCGTACTCTGCATCGACTTAACTTACAGCAGTGACGAGCCCAGAAATTTTAAACTGAGTGGACCTTGCTGAAATAGGGTGAACTTCAATGCCTACTCTTAAATTACATAATTTTACAATATAGTGGTTAAATGAATTACAAAATAAAAGCAAAAAATAAAAACAAATAAGAACAAATCAAGACATTATAAAAATATGGAAATAGAAAAAACAAAGTTACAAATAAAGTAAAGTATAACAGTAGTAATTAGATACAGAAATACAATAAAATAAATAATAACACTGTCGTGTGTGATTTCTTTTGATTTCTTTTGTGTCTCTTCTGACTGTCAGCCAGGCGTCAATCTGAGTGGGCCAATGCCACCCTGGCACTTATGTAGCCTAGCAACTGAGTCACAGTCAGTTTTGCAACTGACATTCCTTGAATAAGCAAGGTTTGGGACCATCAACCTTGAGTTCAGGGTATATATGAAGATTTTGGTTCCAAAAATGTTTATGATGTTTTTATTGTGTTTTATTGTGCTACTAAGCTGTATAGTTTTATTTATGAAGGCAAAACATACCAAATGCAGTTTGATTGATATTAATTGGAATGCACACTCGAAAAACAAGATTTTTGAAAAATGTATCTTGTTATGAAACCAAACTCTTCATATGATGGTAAGTTAATCTTGCTTTCTGGTATACCCCTCTTTTGTAACACTGACCCAAATTTTATTTTCAATTTTTTCTAGTGTGTACCCCGGAACAAGTTACACATAGGTACAAGCTTCTTCTGAAAACTTTCAGAAAAATTCGAAGTGTTCCTGAGTGCTTGAAAAGGCACAATGTAGACAAAGCCACCTTGGCCTTGTCTAATATCATCGCAGAGGTAGGTATGAGTACAGACTTATTTATTATTTCAGTCATGTTGTTAAACAGCTGGCAGTAAGTATAAATAATTCACTACTCCCTACTATTACACTACAATATTGATGTTAATTTCCTTATTAAAAATGCAGTCAAATCTAAAAGTCCCGCAATAAGTCATCCTTCATGAAGGTGATAATTTTAAGAATATTTAGTGATTTAAAAGTATAATCATTTTTGCAATGTGCACAAAGTTAATGATGCTGTTATACTAAGAGGCTTTTTTCTATTATTTTTATCCATCCTCTATATCACTGAGCCTAGGCAAAATAACAGAAACGCACTTCTTTATTGCTGTACAGTCCAACAGCAGTATAAAATATAGCCTCTAGTAAATTACTACCTATTAAAGGGCAGGTTTAATGGTCTTTGATGCATTCTGATGTATTAGCACAGTTGAAGAGTTGGATTACACATGCTAAATATTGGCAAAGGTTAACAAAAGAAGTTAGAGTATTTCTAGGCCAAACTCACACCTCCTCTTTCCTTAATTTTTTTAAAATCACTTTTAACAGAAAATATGATGTACTTTTTAAAACAAGTTGATAGTCAAATTCAGGTACATGTCTTGACTGAGCAGTGTTTACTGCTTTTGTTAATAAATTTAGAGTTTTTTTCTAGGTTTTTGTTTTTATTTTCCAAGTAGTCTTATAGACCCTTGATGCACCACTTTTATTATATTCTTTCTAAACTGCATGTTTTCATGCAGCTTATTTATGATATGATCTGTACTGTTATAAAATGTGTATACCCGCCGATATACGTATAGTCTTAATTTGGGTGGTCAATCTGTACATAAAACTAGCTAAATCAAGTATAATTACTCTAAAAGTCATAAATACAAAAAAAATATGCAATTATTAGTGAATGAGACTCAGGGCCCTATTTTAATGATCTAAACGCGCTGTCTAAAGCGCACGTTCTAAACAGCGTGTCAGATTCCACTTTTGCTAATTTAACGACGGGAAATTTGTTTATGCGCCAAACACACGGTCTAAAAGTGTTGTTCCTATTATCCTTATGAGTAATGGGTGTGTTTTGGGCGTAACGTGCAATAAACCAATGAGAGTCTCATCTCTCATCCCCTTTAAAAGCCAGTTGCGCTGGCGCCATGCCTAATCCCTATTAAGATGGCGGAATTTGTAAACTGAAAAATAAATGGAGGAACAAGACCACCAGTTAAAGATTGATGTTAAAAATTATGTTGTTTTTATTTGTATTGAAATTGTTTTTTTATTTAAAAGCCGTTTTCTTTCAGTCGTGGAAGTAAAAATAGCAGGCTTTTAATTGCTGTAAATGTATGGATAGCCTACATAATCGCTCATAAATTAATTTGCAAATATGCAAGAAAAGGTTTGTACTCTAAAAATACTTTATTTTTAACAACAGGAGATAAAGAATTTACAAATGTGTGGAGAGCCGAAACATTTCACCACTCAGATAGCACCGTGAGTGTTTTAAAAGCATTACCGGTACTTAAAAATGTTTCTCATCTCATCATATCCAGAGGTACAAAGTCATCATAAACAATAAATCCGTGGGGTAGCATTTAAAAAAACATTTAAAAATAGATGCAATATTTGCATTTGTTTAAAGCAAAACATTTAATTACTTACCAGGCTACAGGTGAAGCAGCTCTTTACGCCTTCTAACGTCTCGTAATCGGTCCTCATTTATGTCCAAGAGACTCAACAAAAATCTTTTACATTTTAATCCTTTAATTTTTCATATTATAAAAAGGGTTGTGTGCTACTGTGCATCCATGTGTGATAAGCAGACGCGCATTGTCGTCCCGTATTAGCCTACTAATGCACTCATTAAATAACAAAAACAATATTGCGCCATTGACTTTAGACTTTAGAGTAGGTTTTAGTTGGTCAATGGTGTAGTCTATTTTAGTTGCCTCAAAATAGCAATGCGCCAACAATGTGCCTGAACACACCTCATTTTCAGATCAGAACGCCCATGGGCGCAAAATTGGCGGAAATGCATTTGCTGTTTAAACAACATGGTGCTAAACGTGAAAATGATCATTGCGCCGGGTTGAAACTAGCAAAAGACACTTGTGTCCGGGTGTATGATAGGGCCGTCACTGTTTATGTGATACCCAAAACATTATTGGTGAACTAGTGCAACCTTTTTTGATATTCTACTAACTACATTTCTGTTCTTGTGATTACAGGTGACAATAGCATCAGATGGGGAACAGTTTTTGGTTCCTACATATACCCCAGGCACAACTCTGCAGTCCTATGCCAAGGACTTGCAGCAATTTGTGGCCTCCTGTCCCCAACTTCAGGAAAAAATTGAGGACATGAAAAAGCAAAATAAGCTGCTTCCTATTAAAAATAAGTTTCGCCATTGATTTTTTTGTGTGTGTGTGTGTGTTCAATTTGTTTAAACCAATTGTTTGTTTTCTCTGTTCAACTGTTGACGATTATTGTTTCTGTTATAGTTTCTGTTCTGTTTACAGTTTGTACATTGTTGATTTCATTTCAACATTGTGATTGTTTATTGTTAAACTTGTTTTAATAAATGTTGTTGGTTTAATTGTGCTACTGTTCTTTTACAAGTACTAATTTAGAAATTTGATGATAATGCTAATGGTGAAGCTAGGTTTGTCTGTTTCAGCATACTGGTTTAATGTTGTATTTACCCTGTAACTACACAGAACAAGGGGGTAACAAGCACTACTTTAATTTACAGCCCGCAGGAGTTACACTTACCCTGTAACTACACAGAACAAGGGGGTAACAAGCTCCACTTTAATTTACAGCCCACAGGAGTTACACTTACCCTGTAACTACACAGAACAAGGGGGTAACAAGCACCACTTTAATTTACAGCCCGCAGGAGTTACACTTACCCTGTAACTACACAGAACAAGGGGGTAACAAGCACCACTTTAATTTACAGCCCGCAAGAGTTACACTTACCCTGTAACTACACAGAACAAGGGGGTAACAAGCACCACTTTAATTTACAGCCCGCAGGAGTTACACTTACCCTGTAACTACACAGAACAAGGGGGTAACAAGCTCCACTTTAATTTACAGCCCGCAGGAGTTACACTTACCCTGTAACTACACAGAACAAGGGGATAACAAGCTCCACTTTAATTTACAGCCCGCAGGAGTTACACTTACCCTGTAAATACACAGAACAAGGGGGTAACAAGCTCCACTTTAATTTACAGCCCGCAGGAGTTACACTTACCCTGTAACTACACAGAACAAGGGGGTAACAAGCTCCACTTTAATTTACAGCCCGCAGGAGTTACACTTACCCTGTAACTACACAGAACAAAGGGGTAACAAGCAGTACTTAATATGTAACAATACGAAACAACACTATTTGCACAGTAATTACAGAGAAAGGTACTCTTATTAAGAAAACAAAACAAAAAAACTTTTACACAGTATATTTGCCCTGACATTTAAGTGTCATTGCAGTACAATGTGATGAGGTAAGTACATGGTACGTTCTAAATTAAAATCATTGCAGAAACTTTTTTTTTTTGGCTTAACGTTAAGTAGTAAGAAAAGCCAATACATTACATTTTTATCATACTGTGCTTACATACAGCCATATATTAGTTTAATTTACAACCCACATATGTCAAAATTACCCTGTAACTACATTGCACAAGAACATATTTTGCTAGAAATGTGATAAAAAATTTAATATACAACAGACGTACAATTTTTGCCTTGAATATATTAACAGAATAGGTACCTGTTTTAAAATAATTACATTAGAAATAATTTGCTTGTATATCTGGTTGTACCCCTTTATTACCCAAAACTTAACATATTGTTCCCTCATACCTACACGGAAGTACACTATAATTACAGAAACGTACACTGTAATTTCGGTTTACTTACGAAGTTCTTTGCAGGTTGTATATCTGCTTGTTACCCCTTTATTACCCAAAACGTAACATATTGTTCCCTTATACCTACACGGAAGTACACTATAATTACAGAAACATACACCGTAATTTCGGTTTACTTACGAAGTTCTTTGCAGGTTGTATATCTGCTTGTTACCCCTTTATTACCCAAAACTTAACATATTGTTCCCTTGTACCTACACGAAAGTACACTATTATTACAGAAACGTACACCGTAATTTCGGTTTACTTACGCAGTTGTTTGCGGGTCGTAATATAAAGTGTTACCAGTTTTCTGCATCAAAGTGAACTTGCATATCCTCAAAACTACACTCACAGTGTTGGCATTTGTGGAAAGCAAATCCAACTCCCTCTTTAAAGCCTGTTAGCTTGTGCTGAGCCAGGGTGTCACCACAGAAAGAAACTACGGCACCATATAGTGTCCGCTCCCCGTGGGCAGTTTTGATGTTCACTCCGTTATACAACAAATTCAAATCCTCTTGTATTCTCTGCAAAATCACATCTACACCACACTTGATTTTGCAATGGCAAGTAGACGGATGGCAGCTAACTTAGACCTCTGTTTAGGATTTATATTGGCCAAAGTGTAGTACACCATTAGCAGTTTGTTTTTTGAGGCATAAGACCCCAGAGGATTGCACAGTTCGATTTCATCAGTATACAGGATAAGCTGCAGAGCATTGGGTCTCACAGAGAACAGTGGATGTGACTTCAAAATATCCCCATCAATAATGTCATTGATAAATCCAGCCTTGCTTTGGCTTGGACCATTGTCAAACATTGCTAGAATCATTGGATGTGAAAGTAGTTGTTCCAAACTTCGGACCAAAGGAATATAGTAAAAGCATACTCTTCTTATTGTTAGAGCTTGTGAGGCTCGTCTTCTCCTAAAGGATGCAGTCTGGGAAATTTCAATTTCTTCGGCTTCAACTACCTTGAACTGCTTTTTTAGATTTGAATCTTGCATATATGTGGTGGAAACTGTGTCAAAAGGGTCTTCAAAATTATTAAAAATGTCGCAAACTTCACTCATCAGTTGATCTGGGACTCCTGATTGTCTCTGAATAACATCTGTAATTTGGCTTGAGACTGCTGCACCCCGGAAATAATGTCACTTACAGCTCCCCGAAAAAAAGCAATCATTTAGAATTAAACTAATTCATGCAGAATTAAGGATGATAACAGAATGTAAGAATTCATGCTTATTGCTGTAATTTCACAATTCACTTCAGTCTCTTACCTGGGAAAGGCAGTGTTTCACTCTTAAAGTCAGTACAAATGCAGAAGCATGCTTTCTCAGTTTATCAACTTCAGGCTCATCTCTTTCTTCTTGCTGGAAATGAAAAACATTTCAAGACTTTAGAATTTAATACGCATTTATAAATAACGCAATATAAAGTGCAACAGTTCTGGTTCTGGAAGCATTTTATTCCTATTCAGTTTTCAATTTTGATGACAATTTCTTTGTTCAATAATTATATACCATGAATGAGGCAGGAGGAGATCATTAAAAAGAGACAGCATTACAAACTGACAAAGCAAAAAAGGTATTTGAAAATCAGATAAAAAGACAACAGCACAGAACTGAGTACTTAACGACTTTAACACAGGAATGGACTTCAATTCCAGTGACAATTAAGTTAAATGAGATATGCTTGTATTTCTGTGTGATTCCTGGATTCTTTGATTAATGCAGAATAGAGGGGTGTATGTATGATGTCAAAAAAGTCAAAGTATCGACAAGTTATGTTTACCAACAGGCTTTATTTTACTCATAAATTAAAAAAACCTGTTTTCAAATGCTTGCCATTATTGTGTAAATCAGTGTTCTTCAACCCTGCTCCTGAAGGACCCCCAACACTGCACGTTTTTTTTGTCAGTGTTGGGGGTCCTTCAGGAGCAGGGTTGAAGAACACTGGTGGAAATGAACTGAAATCAGAAAACTTTGTTTGCGTTATTGCCATTGAAAACGGTGTCATATAAACATACCTTAAAGGGGTCATATAATGGTACATGCACTTTTACAAGTTGATTGTACTGAAATGTGTGTTGGCAGTGCCTGTACACAACCATCATAAAATGATAAAAATCCATCCAGTGTTTTTTTTTTTATCTCCTTATATGTTTGACCCTCTCTGAAATCAAGCCGTTCGACCGTGTGACGTCACACGGTCGGACGCCCCTCCCACGATTGTGATTGACAGCTGCAGCGTTTCAACACAGACCCGCCCTCGCGCATGAGCGAGCTGTCAATCATAGTCCGCGCGTCATTGTTGATACCCTCACTGGAGCGCTGTCCATGAGCAGAATGGCGTCTGCGATTGTTCTTTGGTGTAATAAGGAACACAGCAGTCATGATGTTCCTAAATCCGAGCCGTTATAGATGCAGTGGCTGAGTTTTGTTTTTGAAGCAATATGCCCAAAGGATTGACGCGGGGATTCCCTCACGGGGATTCCCCACGATCTCTGCGCTTTCCTGTTTGCGTGAATCATTTCACACCAGACAGCTTTACAAACGAGAAAAAACGGATCGGTACCAACGTGTTCCTGCTGAACCTCCAGAAGTGAGTGTGATGTTTTATTAACCTTTATATTAATATTTATATTAATCTTTGCAAATTTGCAAACCTTGCTGCACGCTTCATGATGAATGCGTCTAAGGTTTACACTCCGGGTACATTACGGCATGTTTTATATGTACGACGTTCTCAATATAATTCATAATCCCACGTTTATAATGAACAACACGTGGTTATTGTGTTAGAAACGGTGTACGCACAGAACAGAGGGGCGGGGTCAGCAAAGCTCATTATCATTTAAAGACACATGCACTGAAACGGCGTGCTGAAAACAGAGCTGTTTTTGACCAGGTGAAATTAGTGTTTTCTTACAATACTAATGAGAATTTTTAATTAAAGTATATTACAAACTTTTAATTTAGACCCTAAAGAATAATAATAATAATAATAATAATACATTTTATTTAAAGGCGCCTTTCTCTGCACTCAAGGACACCGTACAAAGATACATAGTACATTTAAAACAGCGCAGAATAAAAAGAAAATAGAGAATAAAACAATATTAAGAACAATTAAAAGAGGCAGAGCATGTTACAATACATTAGATATGATAGGCAGTTTTAAACAGATGTGTTTTAAGTTGCAGTTTAAAGTGAGAAAATGAATCAATATTTCTGAGTTGTGATGGTAGTGCGTTCCAGAGTCGGGGAGCAGATCGGCTAAAAGCTCTGCTCCCCATAGTGGTAAGACGGGCACGGGGGACAGAGAGGTGTATGGAGGAGGATGACCTAAGTGAGCGTGAGGTGGTTGGAACCTGGAGGAGATCGGACAGGTATGGTGGGGACAGGTTGTGAATGGCTTTGAATGTTAATAAAAGGACTTTGAAATGGATACGAAACTGAACCGGGAGCCAGTGAAGCTGTTGGAGAACAGGGGTGATGTGGTGAATGGTTGGTGTTCGTGTTATTATGCGGGCAGCTGAATTCTGGACCAGTTGAAGTTTATGAAGGGATTTGTGAGGGAGACCGAAAAGAAGAGAGTTGCAGTAGTCTAGACGTGAAGTGACGAGACTGTGGACAAGGATGGAGGCTGTGTGGGGGGTAAGGGAGGGGCGGAGACGATTAATGTTTCTTAGGTGAAAGTAGGCAGACCGGGTAATGTTATTGATATGAGATTGAAAAGATAATGTGCTGTCAAGAATGACACCCAGACTCTTAACCTGGGGGGAGGGTGAAACGGAGGAACTATCAATAGTGAGAGAAAGACTGTTGGTTTTGGATAAAGTAGATTTAGTGCCAATGAGGAGAACCTCAGTTTTATTACTATTTAATTTGAGGAAGTTCTGTGTAAACCAAATTTTTATTTCTGAGATGCAGTCAGTAAGGGAGGTGGGTGGGAGAGTGGATGAGGGTTTGGTCGAGAGGTAGAGCTGGGTGTCATCAGCATAACAGTGGAAGTGAATGTTAAATTTACGGAAAATACTACCCAGGGGAAGGAGGTAAATGATCAAAAGCAAGGGTCCCAGGACAGAGCCCTGGGGAACACCTGAAGTGACATTGAAGGGACTGGATTTAAAAGATTTAAATTGAATGAACTGAGTGCGGCCAGAGAGATAGGAAGTGAACCAGTCTAATGGAGTGTGAGTGATACCAATGGCAGATAACCTGTTGAGGAGGGTGGTGTGACAGATGGTATCAAAAGCTGAACTTAGGTCGAGGAGAATGAGAATGGTAAGGAGTCCAGAATCAGCTGCCATAAGGAGGTCATTGGTGATTTTGATAAGTGCTGTTTCAGTGCTGTGAAGTGGATGGAAACCAGACTGGAACTGTTCATACATGTTATTTTGGGATAAATGAGAATGGAGTTGAGAGGCAACTGTTTTTTCAAGGATTTTGGAAATGAATGGTAAATTTGAAATTGGACGGAAGTTATTGTAGTCAGAGGGGTTGGCACCCACTTTTTTCAAAATTGGAGTAATGGAGGCAGTTTTGAATGATGTTGGAACAGTTCCAGTGGTGAGAGAGGAGTGGATGATAGCAGAAATGTGGGGAACCAGGGATGGGAGACAAGTTTTAACAAGTTGTGTGGGGAAGGGGTCAAGTTGGCAAGTGGAAGCCTTAGATTTCCTGATCAGTTCAGTGATTTCAGAGATAGCTGGGAGGTGGAAGGAAGAGAATGAATGTGTGGATGGGTGAAAATCGGCTGAAATGCTGTGGTGAGGGATATGTCCAAGGTTCTTGTTGAGCATCCGAGTGCGCAATTCACCTTCACTCGCGTGCAGGAAAAACAAACGAAAAACTGTTCAGTGCTGTTTATCCTCTTGGCAGGATTTTTTATTTAGCAAGCTTCACTTGAACATAATATCAGTTCAGTTTTCTCAACTTAGAAGCATGTGACGTAAAACGTAACGTCATCACGTACATAACCGTATACCTCCAAATAAAACAATACAGGTAGTCAATACCGTAATACAATGTATAAGGGTGCAATACGTTTAACAGTTCTGATGAATATTTTTGATTTTTTCAGTGAAAAATGACATAATGGAGTTGCAAAATTCGGTTGTATGCAGGTGAGGGGGGAGAAAGTCTTGAGGTTGAGTGATATTGTTAAGAATGGAAAACAGTGACTTCGAGTTTCCTTCATTTGCAGTGATTATACTGGAGTAGTAGTGACTTTTAGTGCAAGCGATGGAGTCCTTGTATTGTAAGATGTGATTATTGTACATTTCTTTGTGAATAAATTAGCTTGAATCATATTAGCTTGTACAAAAATGGCATTATATGACCCCTTTAAGATATCTGCAACTAACGTAAACAACAACAAAGTTGTAAACAACAACAAGTGACTGAGCATTATAGCCAAACTAATGTCCCTATTTTAAAAACAAACTAACCTTTCAATGTAACAAAAATAATTAAAAAAAATTGGTAACACTTTATTTTGATGGTCCCCCTATAGATAGTCTATTGATAATCTGCTGACTATAACTTACTTTACAAGTACTTATCTACTTACTCTCATCAGTGTAGTATCTGTAGATTGTCTATTAAATGTTTGTAGCAATCATTATACTGTATGTAACATGTAAACTGCTATTAAACATTCTGTCAGTAAAGTGTTACCAATGTGTTATCAATTTAGGTTGTAGATGTTCAACAGCGTATTTGTAGACATTTAACAAATCCTCAACAGGTTCTCAATAGTACTTTAAATAGTCAGCATGTAGCTGTTAACCAATGTATCAACAGACTTTCAGTTAACATGCAGTTGTCTATAAGTGGTAACACTTTATAATAACGTTCAGTTGTAAGTCATTTATTAGTGATTAGTTAATGATATACTAATCATTTACAAAACATTCATAAATGAGTAGCAAGTGATATACTAACATTTTATGTATGTTTTGTAAATTGTGTTACAAGTCATTTACAATTGATTAGTTAATGATTAACTAATCATTTAAAAACATGACTAATCATTCATAAATGATTAATTAGTGATATGTTCATTATATGTTTTGTAGATTCAGTTATAAGCCATTTACAATTGATTAGTTAATGATTAACTAATCATTTACTAAACATGACTATGCATTTTATAAATGTTTAATAAATGATGTTACATTTTTTTGTATGTTTTGCTCACATCAGGTGCACAGTGGTTAAAGACTCCATGTGTTTCAGAGAAGCTGACTATACCCTCACCAGTCAGCACTTACACTGCAGTACACACTACAGTGTTCAACACCTGTTATAGATGTGTAAACGCATGAATAAATCATTTACAACACTTTCTGCATCCCCTAATCTAAAGTGTAAACTATTCATCACTTGTAAATGTGTTACATATAACTACAAATGATCTGTATGTGTATTCAAGGCATTTACAACACTTTTTGCACTCTCTAATTGCTACATATACACAAAAAAACAAACATTTATTAAACATTTATGAAACGCATATTCATGTTTTGTATATGACTAGTTAATCATTAACTAATCAATTTTAAATTACTTATAACTGAATCTACAAAACATACATACAACAATTAACATATCACTTATTAATAATTTATGAACGCATAGTCATGTTTCGTAAACAATTAGTTAATCATTAACTAATCACATGTAAATGACTTGTAACGGAATTTACAAAACATACATAAAATGTTAGTATATCACTTGCTACTCATTTATGAATGTTCTGTAAATGACTAGTTCATCATTAACTAACCACTTATTAATGACTTACAACTGAACGTTATTATAAAGTGTTACCATCTGGTTAGTTATACTTGATCTTTTGCTTTTGCAAGGATTTTCAGAAGTGCTCTACTAACTGTTTGTTGCATATAAATTACCTTTCAGTAAACTGTCATTTTATGTTGAGGTAAATTCATATATTCATCTGTTGCCACATTTGGCCCATCAAAATGAAGTGAAAATCTAAGAAATGCTGTTGAATGACTCTTACAGGCCAGCATCACAGGTTAAAGTCAGTTGATTTTCAGCAGATTGTCAATAGATAGTAAGTACCGAGACTGATGAGTATTTGGTTTAAGATTAAGAAATTAACAGTACCACAGTAAATAGTAGGGAGGTTAAGCTAAAAAAATAGGCCTTTGACTTCAAGTCATGATGCAAAGGTCCCCTTTGGTATGGAAGTACCTTAGGGTCATACTAATAAATTTATCCTAAGACACAAGTGAGATCACACTTTGTATCATATAGCAAATCAGTTCCTGCAACAACACATCCCATCTGCACCAGGAGCTGTGACAGCTGTTGAAGGTCAGAGGTGACAGGTTAACACTTTGATGGTTCGTATGACTTTCTCATTAAATAGAAAAATGTTTTTAATGTTAGATAACTAGCTAGCTAGTAACTAGTTAGCTTCATTATAACTAGGTCGCTAGTAACTAGTTAGCTTCATCATAACTAGCTAGTGACTAGTTAGCGTCGTTTTTGTTGAAGCAAGCACATGGCCTACGGCCCTGTCCCAAATGGCACACTCCAGACTTGTGGATTTCCTCAGAGTCCACACTGTGGTGACGTCATGTAGTGCAGACCTATAGGGCCCATGGCGCGAGTCCACGAGGGCGCATTGAGAGGTATTTTTGGGACAGACTTGATCGGCACGCCGGAAATAACGGCCTGGTTGTTGTTGGACAGGAGAAATCACATTTTTGCGTTCCGACGTCTTATCTCCATGTCAACTACACAGCCTAATTTTACAGTTCTATATTTTGATATTGTGAATATCACCTGGGCATTAAACAATAGATATATCATGCTTATTTAAAGGGCACCTATTATGCCCCTTTTTAGAATATGTAATATTGGTCTTGGGTGTCCCCAGAATGCATTTGTGAAGTTTCAGCACAAAGTACCCCACAGTTAATTTATTATAACCATTTGAAAATGTCATTTTTGGGGCCTGTTTTAAAAAGAGCTGTTTTGGGGGTGTACCACTTTAAATTTAAATGAGCTGCATATCCCCGCCCTGCTGGACCCAGATGATGAAGAGACTCCGGCACAGAATAAACACGAATGAGAATGGACTAAACGTCTCGGAATGGTTATTTGATACATTTCTGTACTTACAAAGTTTTAATCGCGTCCATTTTGCCATTATGGATGTGCAACACACACACACACACAAACGAACTGTGATAACGTTCGCGCAATTTTTTGAAACTACACACACACACACACACACTACTGTGTGAAGTACAAACAATTTTTTTAATTTATTTCTTAAGGGGAGGGAGATAGACGTTTATATAGCCTACTGTCTATGGAGATAGAGCAGACCTTAATTTATTTACGTTTGTAAATGCTGCAAAAAAATGCCTACGTGACATAAAACTGTCTGACGTTGTTTGTTGAGACATCCTATGATGACGACGACAATAAATAGCTTTAGACGCATTTGTTGTTGAACTGGCTGACATCGATTGAAATGACTATTTGCTCAAAAATCATAAAATACACTTACTTCTGGAGGTGACGTTTGATCGCGAACTGTAGGCAACGATCCACACTTGAGGATTAACTTTGACCCTCGTTCACTAAACAGTCAGTCAGAAAATGAATCTCGTATTTAGAAAGTTTAAGTGGTGCCTTTTCTTCATAAATAAAATCCAAAAAAAAAAAAATTCATCCGCTGCGTTTTCAGTGGCTCTGATGTCAGTGAAGACTAGTATGTCCATTCTTACATCCCACAACAGAACACCTACACTTCTTCGGAGACATTACCGGCTGTCGTTGAAACTGGAGGATGCAGATCACAGAGGGCGGGGTCTATGCCAAAACCAGATGTCAATCAAATCACGTCGGTGGGGCTTAGCTCATTTCTACGTCACAGTGAGGGAAATCTAGAACAGGGTGTTCTGAGACAGTGCTTATGATTTATTGAGATAGTAAAAAAACTACTGGGTGGATTTTTATCATTTTAGGGTGGTTTTGCTCACACACTGCCAACACACATTTATGTTCAAACACCATGTAAAAGTGAATTTTGCATAATAGGTGCCCTTTAAATGATAATACAGTTGTACATAATAATACATAATGTTCCATTTGAACTAAGATTTCAATTTTAACACATAATGAAAATGTGCATGCGTTTCAGATGAATTTACAGATTTCAATATTCATACTATGTTTACAGATATGACTCAGTAAAGCCCTGCCATTCGGTTCTATTTATTTAATGAATCATAATGCGATCGTATTATTAAACGCGCTATTATTATGTTTGAGACATCAACCACTGGTCGATGACCATAATGTTTGTATAAACTGTAGGTAACAACTGGTAAAATGTACATTTAGGTCATAAATAACGTAATATTTTCCATGTCAACAATAATCCGTGAGTGAAATCTCCTCCCATCTGTTGTCTGATTGGCCTTTCGCAAGGATTCCTGGGTAGTTAAAGTGCGTGGAGCCTGCTTCTATGTGGGCTTCACGGAAGACCGCTTCAAGGGTACAAAGGGGGCACTGCTGAGCACACCTCGGAGCGGTAAAATGCTGAATGGGATGGCCTACGGACTCGTAGACTCAGCGAGCACGCGTAATTCAAGTCCACGAGACCGAAAGTCCGCATGAAGTGCGCCATTTGGGACAGAGCCTATATGTTGCTAGCTAGTTAGTTAGCTTCATTATTTGATAGATTTGTACTTTTGAGAATGCTTGTTAATGCTCATTTTATCTATTTTATGATGTTAAAGCAACTTCATTTCTTTTTTCAGATTAGCCATAATGGAATGCCGTGACTGAAGTTTATGCTTCCTATGTCAGTCCGCCCTAAAGATTGAAAAAACATTAGATCCCTCTTCATCATTCAAACTGAGAAACAATTCTGAAAGATTGAAATCATGTTACAAAGAAGCTTTAGATAACATCCAGGAGCTGAAGGCATTAGGGGATCTGCCTGAGTTTATAGTGGACATTAGTGGTGGTAGTCAGGATGTAGTTCAGCTGATGATTCAAAATCCTATGGTGTGGCAAAAAAGCTGCAGAAATGCGATTGATAAACAAAAAGTTGAGAGAGCAAGAAAAAGAAAAAAGTATGAAGAGTCTGTAAGCTGTGTAAAAACACAGCGCATGAGTGACAAGTCCACCACACTCGCTTTACCCAGACCCTCAACATCATCATGTGAACCATTCGATAAACCGTGTCTCTTCTGTGGTGAAGTGGGCAAAAAAAAGGAACTGAGGAGTGCTGCCACCCTTGGCTTGGATAGAAAAGTGAAAGAATGTGCTCATGTGGTGGGTGACAGGCATCTATTGGCTGAACTAGCTGCAGGTGACATGGTTGCTATTAATGCTGTTTATCATCGTGCATGAGAACAGGGCATGCACATCCTCAACTATTTCGACGACTGGCTCATATTAGCACACTCTCGAGATCAGTAATGCGAACACAGGGACCTCGTGCTTAGGCACCTCAGCCAGTTGGGTCTTCTGGTCAACTGGTAGGAGAGAAAACTCGCCCCCATGCAGAGGATCTCTTTTCTCGGTATGGAATTGGATTCGGTCGCACAGACAGCGCACCTCACAGAGCAATGCGCTCAGTCGGTGTTGAACTGCTTGAAGTCAAGTCAAGTCAAGTCATCTTCATTTATATAGCGCTTTTAACAATGTAGATTGTTTCAAAGCAGCTTTACAGAGATAAGTGTATAATTTAAGGTAAGATTGTTTTGGCTTTGTAGCGGTTCTTTAATAAAGTTATTTTCCATCTAAAGTTAGTTTTGATTGATTCGCTTCCGTCGCAACGATCATTTGTTATTAAATTAGGGGCCACTAAAACGACACCATTCTCTCTACACAGAATTTAAATGCGAACCTGTGAGAAACCACCTTTGAACACCTTCAAAGGCAGGACGGCGGTCCCACTGAAATTCTTTCAGAGGCTTCTGGGGCATATGGCAGCGGCAGCAGCGGTAACTCTGCCCGGGCTGCTCCATATGAGGTCGCTTCAGCACTGGCTTCATGGCCGAGTTCCGAGATGGGTGTGGCATCACGGCACTCACCGGGTGACAATCACACCGGTGTGCCGCCAGACCTTCAGCCCGTGGTCAGACCCCTCATTCCTGCAGGAAGGAGTCCCCTTGGAACAGGTTTCCAGGCATGCTGTGGTGTTCACAGATGCCTCTGCCACCGGCTGGGGTGCCACGTACAACGGGCATGCAGTGTCAGGGGTGTGGACGGGCCCTCAACTGCATTGACACATCAACTGCCTCGAGTTGCCAGCAGTATGTCTCGCTCTAAGCCACTTAAAGAGGCCGCTACAGGGCAGAGATGCGTACATCAACCGACAAGGTGGTCTAAGCTCCCGTTGCATGTCACAACTCGCCCGCCATCTCCTCCTCTGGAGTCAGAAGCATCCGAGGTCACTTTGAGCCATGCATGTCCCCGGTGTGCTCAGCCGTGTGGGCAACGAGCTATCATGAGCTGTGTTCCCGGGAGAATGGTGACTCCACCCCCCAGGCAGTTCAGCTGATCTGGAGAGAGTTCGGGGAGGCTCAGGTGGAGGCTCAGACTGGTTTGCCTCCTCAGAGACCTCCCACTACCAGCTGTTTTACTCCCTGACTGAGGGAACACTCAGCACGGATGAACTGGCCAACAGCTGGCCCCGGCGCCTCCTCAAATATGCGTTCCCCATATGCCCCCCAGTGAGCCTACTAGCACAGACCCTGTGCAAAATCAGGGAGGACGAGGAGCAGGTCCTTCTGGTGGCCCCCTAATGCCCCACCCGGACCTGGTTCCCTGAACTTATGCTCCTTGTGACAGTCCCTCCCTGGCCCATTTCTCTGAGGAAGGACCTTCTGACTCAGAGACGGGGCACCCTATGGCACTCGCGTCCGGACCTCTGGAAACTCCATCTCTGGTTCTAGGTGACTTACCCCCAGAGGTACTTAACACCATCACTTCTGCATGGGCGCCGTCCACGAGATGTTAGATTAGATTAGATTAGATTCAACTTTATTGTCATTACACAAGTACAGGTACAAGGCAACGAAATGCAGTTTAGGTCTAACCAGAAGTGCAATAGCAGCAAGTGCAGGATATACAGTGGTTCATAAGTGCAGAACATGGATATGTACTGAATAAATATAGAGTTGAATACTATTATAAACAAAAATTTACAGATAGATTGTCCTATGAATATAATATATACAGATAACTATTACTGTGAACAGAGTTTACAGCTAGATATGTACTGAATATAATAATATACAGATGGCTATTACTATAAACAGAATGTTTACAGATAGATATGTACTGAATATAATATACAGATGGCTGTTACTATAAACAGAATTTTACAGATAGATATGTACTATGAATATATATACAGATGGCTGTTACTATAAACAGAATGTGAGCATAATATACAGATGGCTAATACTATAAACAGAATTTAACAAATAGATATATGTATAAGTTAGGCTAATGAGCAGTATAACAATGGATTTAAAGTAGTGCAAATAAAGTTTGGACAGAAGCTATCCGAGTGAAAGTGCAGTGGAAAGTAATTGCATATTACAGTTAAGGTACGATATTGCAATGTATATATAAACAGTCGGTACTGTAAATAAACAGTCGGCAGTGCAAATTGAGCATATTCCAGTCAAGGTAGTAGTGCACGATGCATATGTAAACAGTTGTTACTGTAATAACAATCAGCAGTGCAAATGAACATTATAGTATTGCAAATAACAAAATGGAGGCAGGTGTGAGGAGGGAGAGCCGAGTCAATCAGTATATGAGGGGAGTGGGATCAATGAGGGTTAGAGTTTAATAAAGAGACAGCTCTGGGGAAAAAACTGTTCTTTAGTCTGCTGGTCCTGGTCCGGAGGCACCTGAAACGCCTGCCGGAGGGCAGGAGAGAAAACAGTCTGTGGGCTGGGTGAGAGGAGTCCTTAAGGATGCTGCGAGCTCGATGCAGACAGCGTTTCCTCTGGATGTGCTCGATGGCAGGTAGTGCAGTCCCAGTGATGCGCTGGGCGGTTTTCACCACCCGCTGCAGTGCCTTGCGCTCTGCAACAGAACAGCTCCCATACCACACTGTAGCACAGTTGGTCAGGATGCTTTCTATTGCACAGCGATAGAAGTTCACCAGGATAGTGGAGGAAAGCTGATTCTTCCTCAGTGTCCTCAGGAAGAAAAGGCGCTGGTGAGCCTTGAAGTGGAACCTGTTCGTCGAGTGGTTTTCTTCTCGCCGAGAGAACCCCCGAAGATGTTCGATAGGGTCCGTGCTTTCCTTCTTGCAGCAAGGGTTGGAGTGAAGGCTGTCTCCCTCCACCCTCAAAGTACATGCTGCCGCTATTTCAGCTTATAACGACCACATGGATGGCAAATCAGTTGGAAAGCACGACCTGGTTGTCAGGTTCCTTAGGGGGGCGAGACGGTTAAACCCTCTTCGTCCACCCTCCATACCCTCTTGGGACCTTTCCCTGGTGCTGCAAGCTCTTCAGGATGCTCCCTTTGATCCTTTGCACTCAGCAGACTTAAAGCTTCTCTCTTTGAAGACTTTGCTGCTGATTGCACTGGCCTCTATCAAGAGGGTAGGGGGCCTGCAAGCATTTTCGGTCGACGAATCGTGCCTATAGTTCGTGCCGGGTGACAACCATGTTGTACTGAGTGTCATGGCGAACAAATGACAGAAGCAGTAATGCAAGTAACTCAGTTTATTGATGAATATGAAGGTGAAGATCCGATGGTGAGTGAGTTGCTGGTGACACAGGGACTGGATGGTCAGCGAGGAGTCCGTGGTGAAGTGCCGAAAACGTGAACCCAGGTGAATACGAAATCCAAAGAACAAAGAACAGGAACTGAAACACGAAACAGGAACGTCGACAAACTGGGATCACACACGGGAGACATCAACCAACGATCTGACAATGAGAGAAGACTGCGGTGAGGTTTTATAGGTGACTGAATAAGCTGCAGCTGGGGTGTAGAATGAGATCAGCTGGATCGCTGATCATCCGGAATGAGTGCCACGCCCACTCACACACACACACACACACACACACAGAACAACAGTTACACGAGACAAGAAGGAAACAATGAAATTATGAACCGTGACAGTACCCCAACCCCCCCCCCCCCCCCCTAGGAACGCCTCCTGGCGTCCCTAGGCTCCCTTACCTGTCGATTGTAATCATCAATAAGGGAGTGATCCAGAATGTCTCTGGCAGGTACCCAACTTCTCGCCTCCGGACCGTAACCTTCCCAGTCCACCAAGTACTGGAATCCGCGTCCCCTCCGCCTCATGTCCAGAATACGATTTACCGAATAGGTTGGTTCCCCGTCTACGAGACGCGGCGGTGGGGGAACCGGGGCTGGCGGATTAATACGGGAATAAAACACGGGTTTAATTTTGGATACATGAAACACGGGGTGAATCGGACTAATGATCTTGGTGACAGTGAACGGGCCGATAAATTTAGGAGCAAGTATATTAGAAACGGAGCGGAGCGGAATGTTCTTAGTAGAAAGCCACACTTTTTGACCAACGACGTATACGGGAGGCCTAGACCGGTGGCGATCGGCTTTGGCCTTAGTGCGCGCTCCCACCTGGAGTAGAGTCTCACGGGCTCTAGTCCAGGTGCGACGACACCTCTGGACAAATGCGTGGGCAGAGGGAACCGCGACTTCGGACTCCAGACTAGGAAACATTGGTGGCTGGTAACCTACACTACACTCAAACGGAGATAGGCCCGTAGATGACACTGGTAACGTATTGTGTGCGTACTCCACCATAGACAATTGCTGACTCCACGAGGAAGGATTCTTGGAAACCAGACATCGCAACGTTCTCTCCAAATCTTGGTTGGCTCTCTCAGTTTGCCCATTGCTCTGGGGATGAAACCCTGAGGACAGACTTACAGTCCCCCCTAATAATCTACAAAACTCTCGCCAAAATTTGGACACAAATTGGGGTCCCCTGTCGGAAACCACGTCTGTTGGGAGGCCATGTAAGCGAAAGACGTGATTAACGACGGTCAACGCTGTCTCCTTGGCTGTGGGTAATTTGGGCAAGGGAATGAAATGGGCCGCCTTCGAGAACCGGTCCACCACGGTCAAAACTACCGTGTTACCCCGAGAGGGTGGGAGGGCGGTGATAAAATCTAGCGAAATATGGGACCAGGGTCTCGAAGGGACAGGCAGCGGTTGGAGTAACCCATCTGGGGAACGATTGGAAGTCTTACCAGTGGCGCAAACTGAGCAAGCCAAAACAAAACTGTGAACATCACGAGCCATGAGAGGCCACCAGAATCGTTGCTTGACCAAAAACTTGGTACGATTAACTCCTGGATGACAAGCTACATTGGAACAATGCCCCCACTGAATAACGTCGGACCGTAATCCCTCCGGTACAAATAAGCGGTTCGATGGGCAACTGGCCGGGGGCGTTACCCCTTCTAAGGCTCTCTTGACCTTCGATTCGACCTCCCATACGAGTGTGGAGACAAATAGATTCTCGGGTAAAATGCACTCGGGAGTAGACGGGCGTTCGGAACGATCAAAAATTCGCGATAAAGAATCGGGTTTGATGTTTTTGGAACCCGGGCGGTACGAGAGTGTAAAATCAAAACGTCCGAAAAAAAGTGCCCACCGAGCCTGCCTGGAGTTCAATCTTTTGGCAGTCTTAATGTATTCCAAATTCTTATGGTCTGTCCAGACGATAAAAGGTACCCCCGACCCTTTTAACCAGTGACGCCATTCTTCCAATGCTAACTTGACCGCCAACAATTCTCTGTTACCAATGTCATAATTGCATTCGGCAGGAGACAAACGATGGGACAAAAACGCGCATGGGTGCATTCTATCGTCTGAGGGAGAACGCTGAGAGATCACTGCACCTACCCCCACCTCTGACGCATCAACCTCCACCACGAACTGACGTGATGGATCAGGGGTAATCAAGATGGGAGCCGAAACAAAGCGACTCTTGAGTTTGGCAAACGCAGCCTTAGCTGCGTCTGACCACCTGAACGTAGTTCTGGGGGAGGTCAAGGCAGTCAGAGGCGAGGCTAGTTGGCTGAAGTTGCGAATGAACCGCCGGTAGAAATTGGCGAACCCCAGAAACTGCTGTAGGGCCTTACGGGAATCTGGAGTTGGCCATTCCACCACAGCCTTAACCTTCTCCGGATCCATCCGAATTCCCTCAGCCGACACAATGTACCCTAGAAAAGAAACAGACTGTGCATGAAAATCGCATTTCTCTGCCTTGACAAAAAGCCCATTCTCTAACAACCTCTGAAGCACTCGTCGGACGTGCTGCACGTGTTCCTGGAGAGAAGACGAAAAAATCAATATGTCATCCAGGTAGACATATAGAAACTGGTCGACCATATCTCGCAGCACGTCATTGACGAGTGCTTGGAAGACTGCTGGGGAGTTGGACAGCCCGAAGGGCATGACCAAGTATTCAAAGTGCCCCCTGGGGGTGTTAAAAGCAGTCTTCCACTCATCCCCCTTCCTGATGCGGACCAAATGATAGGCATTACGTAAGTCCAATTTAGTGAAGACGGACGCTCCCTGCAACCTCTCGAAGGCTGAAGACATCAACGGCAAAGGATAAGTATTCTTTACCGTGATGCTGTTCAGCCCTCGGTAATCAATGCAAGGTCGCAGAGACCCGTCCTTCTTCCCCACAAAAAAGAACCCCGCCCCCGCTGGAGAAGAGGAAGGACGGATGAACCCGGTTGCTAGAGAATCAGAAATATATTTCTCCATGGCCCCCCTCTCTGGAACAGAAAGCGAATATAACTTGCCCTTAGGCGGAGATTTACCTGGCAGTAAGTCTATTGCACAGTCATAGGGACGATGCGGAGGAAGAGAAGCAGCCCGAGACTTACTGAACACTTCCTTCAGGTCCAGGTACTCCGTGGGCACGTTAGATAAATCCCCTGCCTCCTCCTGAAACACAGAGACAGAAACAGACGGACAGGCAGAGACAAGACAAGACTCATGACACTTGGTACTCCATTCCAACACCGTGCACTGCTGCCAGTCTATCTTGGGATTATGTTTGATGAGCCAGGGATGTCCTAAAACTATGGGTGCAAGAGGGGAGTCCAGTATGTAGAATGACAGGGTTTCAGTGTGGTTGCCTGATGTGATGAGCGTGACGGGTCCGGTGGTGAGTGAAATGTTGGGTAGATCTTGGCCATTGAGTGCGCGGACTTCAATCTTGCGGGTGAGTGGTAAGAGGGGGACTTGAAATCTGTGTGCAAACCAGTGATGCGCGGGTTGATCCGAAATGAGCGGGTGCCTGCGGTCACCCGCGGTTACCCGCGGTTACGAGTCATCCAAAAATATTTTTAATGATATTCGGGTCGCGGTCGGTCGGGTCGTTTGAAATAAAGATGCCAATTAAACCTTTGTAATTGATATAGTTCAAGACACAATTTTCTATGAATACGTTTTAAATTTAATTTACACTTTATTGGCTGAATAACTGGCGCGAAGATGACGCACGAGCTCAGTCTGCAGGTAGAGATGGAGGCGGCAAGAGAAAAGGTGAAGACTGGGGAGTGGAATCTCCGCAAATACACAAATAGAAAGAGCAAAGTGTGGGAGACATTTGCCGAAATAATGAAAGATGATGACCAAAGTGCTGGCTTTGTCATGTGTAGGCTACTTCTTGCGATACTCTTTACACCTTTGATAACCACAAAACTGGCACGACCAACCAGGCACGGCGCCAGGATTCCAGTTTTGGATAAGCCAGACCAATTGTGGGTGGGCCTTAAATTAAAAACGTTAAATAAAAATAAAATAAAAAAACGTTATCCAATCACTGCTTAACCTAATAAAAAAATATTGACTAATATAGCCTACTGTTATATTAGGCTATCTGTGCGTATACATAATATAGATTTTAATAGATTGATGCTCTTTAAATATTGTGCTGCATTGTAAAAGTAAATCCGCGATCGCTCTCCATGGTTCTGACCAAAGAAGAGAGCTTTGGAATCTCCATTATGCATATACCTGGGCTGCATTTTCCGATAACATTGTCTCTTAGCGCGCTGCGATAACTTAACTAAAGGTATACTACCACTAAAGGTATATCATTGCTAGGCGTCTTCAGGGCTATCATCCACTCGTGAGGCAGAGGCGCTGAGAGGCAGAGGCGCTGGCGCCCTCCTAGCAACGGCACTGTTTTTGGTAAAACATGATTTTGACGACTTCATTAAGTTTTGTTTTATAGAAAACTCTTTTTAAAAGATTTTCGTTTTGTATAAATTGTATCTTAATTTTGATCAATGTTTTATCAATCAATTGCCCGTATTTATTAAATAAGAAGCAAATATAGCAGACAAAATAAGACGCCGGTACGCGATCACTGCATGTGAACTGGAGGGCGCCGAAACTCAACTTGTGCCTCACAGATTTGATAAATATAGGCTATATATTACAGAAAGCTTGAAATGTCTACTTTTAAACGAAAATATTCAAAATAAATAGGCTATAGCCTACTCTCTGATTATGTAGGCTAATCCATATGAAATGTGCATTTCTCTCTGGCGTTCATGACGAGTCCGCAATCTCCGCATTGTCAACTTCATCTTTGCAGCGACACAGAAAACACCAGTTTATTACTAAACAATTAAATGTCTCCTTGCTAATTTAGACACATTCATAATCATTACTTTAACCGGTTCTTTGTGGCAAGCTTTAAGCGTGCGGTCATTACGCTTATTCCTGTAGGCTAGCCTTTAAGTAATTAATTTAATATAAAGGGGCGATTTGTCCACGAATGGCTTAAATGAACAACTAGTCGACAAGAAAAAAAATAAATAAAATAGTCGGAGGCAGCCCTTATTCCACATATTTTCGAACCAGCAGGCCATCTGGGTTGGGCGAGCGACCATGAGCGGAGCGGAATATTCAGAAATGCGCTCTCCGCTCACGAGCTCTGATCGGAACAAACCCGAACCTCACTGTCTGCTGAACTTGCGCAGAAACATCAAAATAGACATAGCCAGCTTTTTAAAATTGTTTTTAAAACTAAACATTTAGACTATTTTAGTACAAATTATGAGCTTATATTGACGATTTTTTATAATTCTTGACAAAATTAGAATATTAAGTTATATTAAGACGCTACGATGAGCATTATAGCTACTTTAAAAAAAATGCGGGTCAGGAAGCGGGTCGGGTACAATATTTTCTTTTTGTTTTTTTGCGGTCCGAGTTGCGGGCTGGTTAGTTGAAAACGTCGGTCGGGTGCGGTTTGTTTATACATTGACCCGCGCATCACTGGTGCAAACGTGTAGTCCATAAAATTACCTTCTGCCCCTGAATCCACCAGTGCTTGCCCGTCGTGCTCGTGAGCTGACCAACTCAGTCTTACTGGGAGAAGCGTAGATGTTGATGAGGTCTTCTCGGCGGAGATCCCACCCGACAGTAGCCTCAGAATTACTGCCGGGCTTGCCCTTTTACCGGACAACCGAATGCGAAGTGACCAGCTGCTCCACAGTAAAGACAGAGTCCTTGGGATCTCCGCCTTTCCTTCTCCTCCCGAGTAAGCCGAGCCCGCCCAACCTGCATAGGCTCGTGATCGTAGACGGGACTGACCGCATCCCCGCCGCTGGACCGTTGAAGCTCTACTCCTTCCGCCATTCGACCAGGCAACCTCCGTCGTTCCACACGGGATAAACGAGCGTCTACTCGAAGTGCCAGTTCTATAAGTCCATTGAGAGACGTGGGCAGGTCCAGGGCGTAGATCTCCCTTTGGATGCGGTCAGCCAGCCCATGCAGGAACATGTCCCACTGCGCCTCCTCGTTCCAATGACACTCTACCGCCAGGGTTCGAAACTCAATTGAATAATCAGAGACTGACCTCTCTCCTTGCTTAAGCTCCGCTAGGATGCGAGCCGCCTCTCTCCCGGTGCTGGCGCGGTCGAAGACCCTCTTCATCTCGGCGGAGAGTGTCTGGAACGAGGTGCAGCATGGGTCTTGATTCTCCCACACCGCCGTTCCCCAGAGTGCTGCCTTCCCAGTCAGGAGTGTCAGAACAAAAGCCACCTTGGCTGATTCACTGGCGAAGGTTCTTGGCTGCAGGGAGAAATGCATCGAACAGCGAGTCAAAAACGCTCTGCAAAAACTTGGCTCACCTGCATAAGCCTCAGGTACGGGAAGGCGTGGCTCCGACTGGGAAGCATTCTCCGGTGGTGTGGGGGGAACGGGCGGTGTGGGTGGCGTAGTGGGATTTCGCAGGATCTGTAATTGCTGGGTGAGCTCGGACACCTGTGTCACCAGCGCTTGAACTGCCCGAGCTGTGTCATTGAGATTTTTCTCCTGGTGATCCATACGTTGTATACTGGTGCTGACAAAAGTCTCGAGAGATGGATTACTTGCTGCTTCCATAGCGTGGTCAGATCGTTCTGTCATGGCGAACAAATGACCGAAGCAGTAATGCAAGTAACTCAGTTTATTGATGAATATGAAGGTGAAGATCCGATGGTGAGTGAGTTGCTGGTGACACAGGGACTGGATGGTCAGCGAGGAGTCCGTGGTGAAGTGCCGAAAACGTGAACCCAGGTGAAGACGAAATCCAAAGAACAAAGAACAAGAACTGGAACACGAAACAGGAACGTCGACAAACTGGGATCACACACGGGAGAGACATCAACCAACGATCTGACAATGAGAGAAGACTGCGGTGAGGTTTTATAGGTGACTGAATAAGCTGCAGCTGGGGTGTAGAATGAGATCAGCTGGATCGCTGATCATCCGGAATGAGTGCCACGCCCACTCACACACACACACACACACACACAGAACAACAGTTACACGAGACAAGAAGGAAACAATGAATTTATGAACCGTGACACTGAGACACCGGCCTGGCTATGTGCCCAAGGTTCTCACCACTCCCTTCAGAGATCAGGTGTTAGGCTGGGTTCCATATGTGTGACCCTATGGGGATTCCATATGTGCATACTTCCACAGCTAATCCTAATCAAAGCCCTGTGTCTTTCCCTTGGGCTAAGTTACCCAATATTGCAGTACAACCTTCGGGCTAGTCCATATGTATTTTTTCACATAACTCCCTCAAAGAAAGTGGCTTCCGCATCGTTCCCCTTCCATAGAAAGGGCACAGTTTCCCAGTGTTATCCAATAATCTCGCTGTATGGGTTATCACGGAACAACAGTGACAGATACGCTCTGTGTAAGCCCTTTCCTATCGTCCATCCAGGCAAAAAGGGGTACAGGCTTACACCGGGCACTGGATGGGGTGCAGCAGATGTGGCGCTTTGGTAGGGATTCCTATCAGTCGGTCACGACATACGTCGAGAGTGACCGACCGATAAGGGAACGTCTCAATTACATATGGTAACCCTCGTTCCCTGAGGCAGGGAATGGAGACGTACATCCCATCGTCACATCTGCTGCTGCCCGTCGGGGCGGCCAGCTTACCAGGCTTGGCTCCTCAGCAAAAAAGGAGCTCACCTCGCACCTGCTGCTCATTATATACCTGCGCTGCGAGGCTTAACAGCTGATGCAAATGACTGCATTCCAATGTGTTTTGGATCATTTTAGTTTTACTCGAAGTAGATTGGCCTCTCTAGCGAGATTCCTATCAGTCAGTCACGACGTACGTCTCCGTTCAGGGAACGAGGTTTACCATATGTAACTGAGATGTTTCGCCATATGGCTGTAAAGAATGTTTACCTGTACAGAAGGTTACTAACGTTTACTATATTGAAGGTTTGCTTTTTGATAACAGACTGCACACTAGGGTCAACTTTATTCCTTGTGTTGTGAGGACTTTGTGGACTTTAATAAATCTCATTTCATTAATAAATAAATTTGGTTAATTGATTTTGTGTGAATGTTGCACCCTGACCCCAGTCCACCTAGGGGAGGTCTATTCAAATCAATCATCTCCGTCTGGCCCAAAGGCACCCCAACCTCCCTCTGCCTCTTTTCCTGGCGGTGTGGCTACATTTGGTTAGATATGCGAGTGGCCGTAGTGGCGTGTGCAGCTGTACGTCTATACGCACTGTGCGTACCATGAGCGCTCCAACTAACCTGAGAAATGTTTTCAGTCCGAATATTTCAGCAGTTATTATGTGTGTCCCGTATTTCTGTCGACTGAACCAGCGATACCAATCATTTGTGAATGGTGCGAATCTTTTGTTCTATCTTTGGTTCAATTATTTCCTTTCCATGAATTGGCCAAATGCGCTTGCATAATGGTCTGAAATGATTCAGATTCATTCGGACCGCTCTGTCACTGAATCATCTGAAGCTGTTTCTTGGTCAGTAACAACAAATATAGAACAAATAGCGCTGTTTTCAGTTTACTTTCAGTTCAACTCTCAGTTTAGTTTACTTTGAACTGCGCAGCACTGCCCAGTGGATAACGGAACGCAAGCTTAAAGGAGTTGCGTTTACTCCCAGTCTGGACACTTAAATTGAAGCTTATAAACTTGGGAAGTTTTACATGTACATTTGAGGCAGTGATATATATAATAAAATGCTTGAAAATTATCACTTTTGATGACAATTTGTCAGGCAGACAGCCATTTTTTTGTCTTGTGGGGTATGTTGAGGGTGATACTTGACAGCAAAAAGGCAGCAATCCCCAGAATTTTTTTCTGCTAGTTTCCCCTATGTGTCAGGATACACCATGCAAAATTGTAGGGTTATATGGCCATTTATGTAGCTGCAGTACCTTAATATTCACAATTACATCATTCCGCCAAAAGCTTTTTCCGCCATCATTCCGCCAAAAGGGTGTTTTTTGGCCCCTGAGACCAAACCGGGCCGAGTTGGGGGTGATCGTTATCAACTTGTGATGGCCCAAGGTATGAGATAATAGGAAATAATAGTGAAAAAAAGGTAGCAAAAAACATCCTGAGGAGTGGACCTGGCTCCTGGCCTAGATGAGGTCTTGTATGTTCCTGCCCTGAATACCAACAGTCATCCTCATCCAGCCTCCCGTCCTCTCATCAATGTAATTGAAGAAGGCTACCAGTGGTTAGAGAGAGTCAGAAACATTCTTGTGAAAGAGAACCTTGAAGCCGGAGAATGGATCTCATGTGCTGCATATTATGCCAGCATCACAGAGGCTACTTCACCTCCCCCATCCAAATCATACATGTTGTGTTTGGCATGCGTTTTTTGATAAAAAATTGCATACTTCACCTCCAATTGTCATGGTAAGGACAACGCTATTGTTTTTTAGTCTTGGAACCTATTTTTTTGGACTCCTTGACCCCAAAAAATGTACACGTTGATAGCAAATTTGTCATTATAGATATAACAGAAGCAAAGATATGGGCCTCTCAAGTATGGTCGGCGGCCATTTTTAAAAAATGTGTGTATATAAGATACAAAATGTGATCTCACTTGTGTCTTAGGATAAATGTATTTCTATGGCCCTAAGGTACTTCCATACCAAAGGGGACCTTTTCATCATGACTTGAAGTCAAAAGTCACTTAACCTCCCTACTAAAAGTACATATCTGCCAAATGGGAAATAAATACCAGAGTCATTAGTTTGTCCAGCCAACTGCTTTTAATGAAATGCTGTAAATAAAATTTTAAAAAAGTAAGGAGAGAGGACCTAAATAGAGGACCAAACATGGATACAAAAAAGATTCTGTTTTCAGTAAACTTCTTAGCCTACAGCACATCGCCTGAAACAACGATCATCGTGTCTGGACCGCTTCCCACTTACCGACTAGGACACGAAAGGTTCAGTAGATTATTTGCTCTAAATGAATGGTTAATGTCATGGTGTAATGAACAGAGACTGCTCTTTGTAAATAACTGGAATCTTTTCTGGGAGCGACCTAGGCTCTTCCGTGCTGATGGCCTTCACCCCAGCAGAATCGGAGCGGCTCTTCTGTCGGACAACATCTCCAAGACGCTACACACCATATGACTAGTAAGTCAAAGTCCAAATCACTCTCTTTGCTGTCCAAATTTAATTGATATAAGTACCAATGTAGAACATTATATTGAAACTGTGTCTATTCCTCGCTTAGTGAGATCAAATAATAAATCTACTGCAGGATCTAGGAAAAATCTAATTGTGATTAAACCAGAAAATATCAATATTAGTGAACAAAAACAATTTATAAAGCTAGGTCTTTTAAACATCAGATCGCTTACACCTAAGGCGGTTATTGTAAATGAAATGGTCACAGATAATAGTTTCGATGTACTCTGCCTTACTGAAACCTGGCTTAAACCAAATGATTATTTCGGTCTTAATGAGTCTACTCCTCCTGGATACTGTTACAAGCATGAGCCCCGTCTGATTAGTCGTGGCGGTGGTGTTGCTATAATCTATAAAGATATTCTTACTGTTACTCAGAAAACAGGTCACAGGTTTAATTCGTTTGAAGTACTTGTGCTAAATGTTACTCTCTTAGATGTAAGAAAGAAATCGCCTCGGTTACAACTGTAACCTCGGTTCCCTGAAGAGGGAACGAGCGTTGCGTCGAGTTTGACGCTATGGGAACGCTTTGCGTGATGATGTCTTGAAGCACATGTAAAATCAGCCCAATGGCGTGGCGGAACGTCAGAAGCGGGTGACGTCACGTACCAGGAAACTATAAAGCTGGCTCGAAAACAGAAAACGAAAGCTTCGTAAAGTCTGAAGTCGTGCTGACAGGCATGAAGGAGATATGGCAAGGTGACGCAACGCTCGTTCCCTCTTCAGGGAACCGAGGTTACAGTCGTAACCGAGGCGTTCCCTTTCAAGGGAACTCGCGTTGCGTCGAGTTTGACGCTATGGGAACGTCTATACCAATGCCACCATAGTTACAAATGTCTGTCCTGTGTGAAATCATAAAGAGCAGCACTAGGATGACAGGACCTGAGACCCTGGTGTGGAGTCCAGGTCCAGAGAGTAAAATCTGACGAAAGTGTGCGGAAAGGACCAGCCCGCCGCAGCACAAACGTCCTGTAAGGAAACTCCTGATATAAGGGCCTTGGAGGCCGCCATACTCCTAGTAGAGTGCGACCGGACAGCCATAGGAGCAGGCTGTCCAGCCGCTACATAAGCAAGCGAAATAGCCTCAACTACCCACTTGCTCATGCTTTTCTTAGACACTGGAGACCCCTTGATAGGGGACCCAAAGCACACAAATAATTGATCACTTTTACGCCACAGGGCAGCTCTGTGGACATAAGCGTCTAACGCCCGGAATGGGCAAAGCAAATATAGTCTCCTGGTCCGAATTCTGAAAGGGAGGAGGACAGAAGGCCTGCAGTACAAAAGGTCTGGCCACATTAGTAGGAACCTAGGGGAAAGAATAGGCTCAAAGGGGGCCAGGGAAAGGCCTTGCAGCGCAAAGGACAAATCCCACGGAGGCACCCTAGAGCGAACTGCAGGCCTCAGCCTCCAGGTGCCACGAAGGAAATGAGATACCAGAGGGTCTTTCCCCACAGACATTCCACCCAAAGGAATGTGGTAAGCACTTATGGCCGCCACATAAACCTTTAAAGTGGACGGGGTCAGACCTGCAGTGAACCGGTCCTGCAGGAACTCCAGCACTGTACCAACTGGGCAGTCAACTGGGTCCAACCGACAGTCACTACACCAAGAAGTGAAAATTCTCCACTTCAGGGCTTAAAGTTTCCTCGTGGAGGGAGCTCTGGACTGTAGAATGGTCTCAACAACCTCAGTTGAGAGACCTAAGTCTATGAGCTGGGCCCCCTCAGAGGCCAAGCCCACAGGTTCCACAGTTCTGGTCGAGGGTGAAATATCGAGCCCTCTGCCTGGGACAGAAGGTCCCTCCTGACGGGTAGCTCCAGAGGAGGCCCGTCGAGGAGAGACACAAGATCGGGAAACAATACTCTGCCCGGCCAGCGCGGGGCTAAGAAGTAGATGGACCCGGTCCCTGCGAACTCTTTCCAGAACTCCCGGGAGCAGAGCAACTGGGGGAAAAGCTTACAGACGTAGCCTCGGCCACGTCTGTACCATAGCATCCAGTCCAAGAGGAGCTGGATGTGTGAGGGAGAATCAAAGTGGACAGTGAGACGTCTCTCGAGACGCAAACACACGGCCAAACTCCCTCCATATGAACTCCACCACCTCGGGGTGGAGCCTCCATTCCCCGGGCCTCAGCCCCTGTCTCGACAGAGTGTCTGCTCCTATATTCTGGACCCCGAGGAAGTAAGCTGCCCTGAGAGACAGCAGCTTCCCCTGGGACCACAAGAGAATATGGCGTGCCAGATTGCATAATGGGCACGAGCGCAAACCCCCTCGGTGATAGATTTAGACCAAACTAAATATGATACCCTTTTCCTACGGTCTCTGCAGGACCCAACGAGAAACATTTGGCAGTAGCTTCCACGCTGCCAAAGATTCTACTAGAGGTATCAGTCTCTCGAGACTGACTTCAGGTTTTGTTGTTGAGTAGTCGGTTCGTCGCCCTGTAACGGCACACCGGCAGGGAACGACTGAACGGACTGCTCTAACACCCTCCTCAGAGGGGGCGGGCATCCCGAGGCCACTACGTTTCCGGGTGGTCCTTGAGATATGTGCTCGCTGGAGACCGCTGCACCCTGAAGCACCAGAGGTGGCAGGGTTAGCAGAACAGTCCCCTGAGGGCACCGAAGAGAGACGGGCACCATGAAAGAGGTGTTAACCGCTCTACTTCGTGATATGCCATAAATGATTGAGATGAGCGACCCACTAGAATCGCTCCCCAGCCCGTGAGGGAAGCATCCGTCGTTAGCAGTTTGCGACGACAAAGAGCTCCCAGCACTGGGCCTTGGGACAGGAACCAAGGTTTCTTCCACATAACCAAGGCACGTAGGCATCGCCGCGTGACCTTGATTGTGCGAAATGGGTTGCCCCTCGGGGAAAACCCCCTGGTCCTGAGCCACCACTGCAGGGGCCTCATGTGTAGCAGTCCAAAAGGTATCCCATTGGAAGCTGCTGCCATGAGACCCAACAGTCTCTGAAACTGTTTGACAGTGAGTAGCTGGCCTAGCTTTACACTCTTCACAGCTGCAAGGATAGATTCTAAATGTGGCGGTGACAGGCGCGCCTGCATCGACACTGAATCCAAAACCACGCCTAAGAAAGTGGTCCTCTGGAGTGGAGAAAGCACACTCTTCTTGGCGTTCAGCCGTAACCCCAACTCTTTCATATGGGCGAGAACAACATCTCGATGTTGAACCGCCAACTGATGCGACTGAGCTAAAATCAACCAATCGTCGATGTAGTTCATGATGCGAATACCCTGGAGGCGCAGAGGCGCCAGAGCTGCATCCACGCATTTGGTGAAAGTGCGGGGTGATAAAGCCAGGCTGAATGGAAGAACTCGATATTGGTATGCTTTGCCCCCGAAAGCAAACCTCAGGAACTTCCAGTGACATGGACGGATGGAAATATGCATCCTTGAGATCTATCGTGACAAACCAGTCCTCGGACCTGATTTGTGGCACGATTTGTCTCAAAGTCAACATTTTGAACTTGAGCTGGATGACTGACTCATTCAGAACTCGAAGATCTAAAATGGGACGCAATCCCCCGTCCTTTTTTGGAACTATGAAATACCAACTGTAAAACCCGGTTTCCCTGTTGGAGGGAGGTACATATTCTATGGCCCCCTTCTCTAACAGAGTGTTTACTTCTTGTTCCATAACCAGAACCTGCTCGGGGTCCACCACGGTGGGTAGGACCCCCATAAACCGAGGTGGGCGAGAACCAAACTGTATTTGGAACCCTTTCCCTACGGTCTGCAGGACCCAACGAGAAACATTTGGCAGTAGCTTCCACGCTGCCAAAGATTCTACTAGAGGTATCAGTCTCTCGAGACTGACTTCTGGATTATGTTGTTGTTGAGTAGTCGGTTCGTCGCCCTGTAACGGCGCACCGGCAGGGAACGACTGAACAGACTGCTCTAACACCCTACTCAGAGGGGGCGGGCATCCCGAGGCCACTACGTTTCCGGGTGGTCCTTGAGATATGTGCTCGCCGGAGACCGCTGCGCCCTGAAGCACCGGAGGTGGCAGGGTTGGCAGAACGGTCCCCTGAGGGCACCGAAGAGAGACGGGCACCGTAAAAAGAGGTGTTAACCGCTCTACTTCGGGGGGGGGGACTACCCTCATGGTCCTGAGCCCTCGGGCGCCAGGATCTTTTTCCCACAGCCTTCTTGGCGATAATAACGGTCCTCAGATCCGCACTACCCTTCGAAGGCTGGGGTTGAGAACGTCCTCCCTGTCCCCGAGATCTTTGCGGGGGAGCACGGGAGGAAACGCTCTGCTTTTTAGATGCCCTATGGGAGCTCGAGGTCTGAGGCTGTTCCCGCACAGCAGCCTCAGGATGTGAGCGACGGGGGAGCAATTTTTGGCACGCTGCAGCGTGTTTAGAAGCCTCTTGGAATTTCTCAACTGCAGTATATAAACAGCGTTGCCAAATAACTCAGACGTAGAAAGGAGAGAATCATAAAAAATATATATCTATTTTTTTTTTTTGTGTGTGTTTAATGATGCTCAAATTGAGCTCACACACCACATCTGGGCCAATACCCCCGCCCTCGGTGAGATCTCCCAATAATGCCACCTGATAAGCCTGAAGCAAAGACATCGAGTGTAAAAATGCTGCAGCCTGACCAGACGCGGAATAAGCCCTGCCCCCCAGAGAAGATGCAACTCTGAGGGGCTTATTAGGCAATACCGAAATTTTTAGGGAAGATGCCGTCGCTGGAGAGAGATAGCTCGCAAGCGTCTCTTCCACCTTTGGCATCTCCCCATAACCATTTTCTTTATAACCAGAAATAGAAGAATAATTCGAAGTTTGTGAATTAAAAACTCTATATAAAACTGGCTTATCCCACGATCTCGACACCTCAGTGTGGAGATCGGGGAAAAACGGAAGATTTCGGCGTTGTGATTGTGCACGTGAGGGCAGAAAGCGTTCGTCAAATCATACATTTATTTATTTATTTTCAACGAACGTCCCAACACTCAATAGTCTATCGACTGTTCTTGTCACTACATCCAGCAATTCTTCAAATGCATGAGAATGAGGTGGGGCATCCTCAGACTCAGCCTCAACACTAACAACATCCAGATCCTCAGAACTGAATAATTGCAGTGTTTGTGCCATCATCAGGGCGGAAGAAACCGCCGCGCGTGCTTCCGAACCCTGATGAGTGACATCGGGTCTATCAGATAAGGGCTGAGATAGGGCAGAGCCCGTCTCAGACCCCGCTGATAGATCCATTTGCGAACCCCAGGACTGAGATCGCCGCTGTGCCTCGGCAGCAGCGGGACTCGAGCCCTGGGGGACGCAAGCTTCCCGGAAGAAACTCAGCCGGGATCGGAGCGAGTGCGCACAGTCAGCACCCTCGAGTGTTGACTAGGCATGCTCCTCTCCCCAACAAACAATGCACAGAGCGTGAGTGTCTCTACCCGTAATAAAACGCGGGCAGGGATGCACAAACATTCTGAACTGTTCGCTGGACATAATTGCTTTCAGTGACAAGACAACAATAAATAGACAAAGACAGATTTCACATATAGCGCTACTGAAGACACAGAAGCTTTCGTTTTCTGTTTTCGAGCCAGCTTTATAGTTTCCTGGTACGTGACGTCACCCGCTTCTGACGTTCCGCCACGCCATTGGGCTGATTTTACATGTGCTTCAAGACATCATCACGCAAAGCGTTCCCATAGCGTCAAACTCGACGCAACGCGAGTTCCCTTGAAAGGGAACCCTATTATCTTTAGCCTTGGCTACTGTATATAGACCGCCAGGGCCTTACGCTGATTTCCTAAAAGAGTTTGCAGACTTTCTCTCAGATCTTTTGGTCAATGTCGATAAAGCATTAATTGTTGGAGATTTTAACATACACGTAGATAATTCAAATGATGCATTAGGGGCTGCGTTTACAGATTTATTAAACTCATTTGGGGTCAAGCAAAATGTAACCTTTCCCACTCATCGTCTTAATCATACGCTAGATTTAATTATATCACATGGAACCGATCCAACCGATATAGATATTATACCGCAAAGTGATGAAGTCACTGACCATTACATGGTCACTTGCATACTACGTACCGCTGAAATTTGTCATGTTGCGCCACGTTATCGACCAGGCAGAACAATCCTTCCAACAACTATAGATCATTTCTCAAATAGCTTACCTGATCTATCTCAGCTGCTCAGTGAACCCAAACAAACAGATGAACTAAAGGAAATGACTAGCACTATGAGCACCATTTTCTCTAGTACATTAGACATCGTTGCACCAATTAGATTAAAAAAGGTTAGAGAGAAAACTAAAGCACCATGGTACAACAGTGCTACGCATGTTCTAAAGAGAGAAACTTGTAATTTAGAGCGTAAATGGAAACAAACTAATTTAGAGGTCTTTAGAATCGCGTGGAAAGACAGTATGTCACGTTATAAAAAGGCCCTAAAAGCAGCCAGGGCTGAGCATCACCGCAAACTAATAGAAAATAACCAAAATAATCCTAGGTTTTTATTTAACACCGTCGCTAGACTAACAAATAAACAGACGTTACCGGAGCAAAATATTCCGTTACAGTGTAGTAGTAATGATTTTATGAATTTCTTCACTGAGAAAATAGAAAGCATCAGAAACACAATTGTAAATGTACAATCTTTAATGGTGTCTTATGATTCAGCCTCAATTATCACCCCGCAAGAACAATTACAGCGCTTTGCAACTATAGGACAGGAAGAGCTAAATAAACTTATCATTGCATCTAAACCAACAACGTGTTTATTAGATCCAATACCAACTAAACTACTGAAACAAGTGTTACCTGTAGTAGAAGAGCCTCTTCTCAATATTATTAACTCGTCTTTATCCTTAGGTCATGTTCCAAGAATATTCAAGTTGGCAGTTATAAAACCTCTCATTAAGAAACCACAATTAGATCATAATAACCTAGCAAATTACAGACCCATTTCAAATCTTCCATTTATGTCAAAAATTTTAGAAAAAGTGGTGTCCGCTCAACTGTGCTCTTTCTTGCAAGAAAATGATATCTATGAAAAATTTCAGTCAGGATTCAGACCGCATCATAGCACTGAAACTGCGCTCGTTAAAATTACAAATGATTCACTTCTAGCTTCTGACCAAGGCTTTATCGCAATACTAGTTTTACTCAATCTTAGTCCTGCGTTTGACACTATAGATCACAAAATACTCTTAGACCGACTACAAAACTACACTGGTGTTCAGGGACAGGCATTAAACTGGTTTAGATAACGAAGATAACGTCAGTAAACTACGGTGTACCGCAAGGATCTGTGTTAGGCCCTCTGCTATTCTCAATATATATGCTACCACTTGGTAATATTATAAGAAAACTTGGAATTAAATTCCACTGTTATGCTGATGACACTCAATTATATATTTCATCACGACCAGATGAAAACAATAAATTATCTAAATTAACAGAGTGTGTTAAAGATATAAAATACTGGATGACGTGTAATTTTCTGCTATTAAATTCAGATAAAACGGAGGTATTACTTATTAGTCCAAAAAACTGCCCACAAAACCTCTTACAATACAACTTTAATTTAGAAGGGTGTCCTGTTACTTTATCCTCTACAGTAAAAGACCTGGGTGTTATATTAGACCGCAACTTGTCTTTTGAAAATCATATTTCATATGTTACAAGAACAGCCTTTTTCCACCTCAGAAACATTGCTAAGCTACGTAACATGCTATCTGTTTCTGATGCAGAAAAGTTAGTTCATGCATTCATGACCTCAAGACTAGATTACTGTAATGCTTTATTAGCAGGTTGTCCTGCATCCTCAATAAACAAGCTACAGTTAGTCCAAAATGCCGCCGCTAGAGTTCTTACTAGATCAAGAAAATACGATCATATAACACTAATTCTGTCGTCTCTACATTGGTTACCTATAAAGTTCCGTATCAATTACAAAGTATTACTACTGACCTATAAAGCCCTAAATGGTTTAGCTCCCGTGTATTTAACGGAATTTCTATCGTCCTACAATCCATCGCGCTCTTTAAGATCACTAAATTCGAGGCTTCTGGTCATTCCTAGGATATCTAAGTCCACTAAAGGAGGGAGGGTGTTTTCACATTTAGCTCCTAAACTCTGGAATGGCCTTCCTGATATTGTTCGAGGCTCAGACTCGCTGTCCCAGTTTAAAACTAGATTAAAGACGCATCTCTTTAGCCAAGCATTCACATAATACTTACCTTTTATACTACAGTTGAATGCATTAAAATTGCGAACAGCAGCTACGCTAATTATTTCCCATATGCTTTTCTGTTGTTATCTCGGGACGCTAGTCCCGAGGTAAATGCAGATCGTCAGCTCCAGTTTGTATCCAGCCTCTCATGGAAACTACAGATTCTCCAACACCTGTGCAGAGACGACTCGGTGCCTGTGAAGAGACGACTCGACGCTGGCGATATGTTTATGCCCTAAATCAATACATGATTAACTAACTGTATTTCTCTATGTACATTTCTGAAATGCACTTTCTGTAAAGCTGCTTTGAAACAATATGTATTGTGAAAAGCGCTATACAAATAAATTTGAATTGAATTGAATAGGAAAGTCACATTGAGGTTAAAACCTCTTTTACAAGTGAGACCTAGTCAAGGCAGGGTCAGATAGCAGGATTAAACAAATAACAAACCACAGACAAAACCAACATCATCAATAAATACAACAAAGAATACAGCAGCATAAACATTTAGGTATTACCTAATACCCTATATAATAATGTTCACAGAAACGACATTAATAAAATCATATTGATAATGAATTTAAGTGGAAGTGGAATTATCAAAACATCTGCACTTAGCAATGACCAATTCTTTTATTCTATGTTTAAAATCATTTAAAGAGATGAGGGATTGTAGTTTAAGTTTAGTCTGCACATCATTCCAGGACCAGGGGCCATAATAGAACAGGCTTAGCTTTCCAGCCTCTGTTCTAATAGCCGGCACTTTAAACTGTAACCAGTTATGTGACCTGAGATTGTAGGAACTTTGAAATGATAAAAATTTCCTTTATAAATATTTTGGAAGTTTTGCTAAAATAACTTTATAAATTAAAATATAACAATGTTTAAGCCTGCGCAAATGCAGAGATGATCATCCTACCAAACTGTAAAGTAAACAATGATGTGTCCTAAAACTAGAATTTGTGATATATCTGAGAGCAGAGTGATAAAGGGGGTCAAGTTTGGACAAGGTGGACAGAGAGGCAAATCTGTAAATAGTATCCCCATAATCAATCTGTGACAGAAAAAGGCTAACAACTAAACGTTTTCTTGAAGCCAAGGAAAAACAGGACTTTAGTCTATACAGAAAACCCAATGTGAATTTTAATTTCTTTGCAAGAAAATCAACATGATATTTAAAATTTAGGTTTTTATCCATCCAAAATCCCAGATATTTGTAATTATCTACAGACTGGATACAAATTCCATCTAGTGACTTGATGGAGAAGGATGGTACCTTTGTTCGCCCAGTTTGAAAAACCATAACTTTAGTTTTATGTGGGGTTAACAACAGCTTCAAATCTAGTAGGGCATGTTACAGGGTATTGAAATCTGCCTGTAGATTTGAAAAAGCTAATTTCGCTGTGGTGGCACATGAATACAGAATTGTATCATCTGCATAGAGGTGATATTACAAAAATTAAAATTATCACAAGCATTATTAATATAAACTAGGAAAAGCAAAGGACCCAAAACAAAACCCTGTGGAACACCCTTAGTTACAAGGACTCGGTTTGACAGATCATTGCCATATTTGACCATTTGTGAACGATTGGTCAAATAGCTATGGAACCATTTGACCGCGTTACATCCAATGCCAGCTCTCAGCAGGGTATTAACCAATAATGGATGGTCCACAGTATCAAACGCCTTTGTGAGGTCTATGAACAGAGAAACACAGCTAAGTTTACTGTCCATAGCCTCTTTGATGTCATTCATGACTTTTAAAGTGGCGGATATTGTACTGTGCCCCGACCGGAACCCGGATTGCATTTCATTTAAAATATTATGTGAGTGCAAATATGATTTAAGTTGAGTAGCAACTAAAGATTCCAATATTTTAGAAAGAACAGGAAGATTAGAGATGGGTCTAAAATTATTCATGTCAAATCGATCACCAGATTTGAATAGGGGAGTAATGTAAGCTTGCTTCCAGATTGCTGGGATCTGACTTAATGACATATTAAAAATATGAGTAATAGGCTCAGCTATAACCGGTGCAGCCACCTTTAACAAAAAGGGATCCAGACCATCAGGTCCAGGCGCCTTTTTAGGGTCTATAGAATTTAGTGATTTCATAACATCTTGAACTTGGAGGGCTTCAAAATCAAATGATAAATCAGAGATAGAAGATGTACTAGGTGGCAAAACATGTGTTGAAGCATCCCTTGAAATTGATGGAAACTGCTGATCAAATAGATGACCTGCCTTCTCAAAGTGTACATTAAAGGCATTTAAAATGTCACTTTTATCTGTGATGGTTACATTTCCAATGATCAATTTCTGGGGAAAGTCTGAAACCTTTTTTGTTCTGCAATACTTTAATTGTTTTCCATAATTTAGAAGGATTGTTAAAGTTATCAGTAGTTGCATTAAGATAATAATTTGATTTAGAGGCCCGAATGGCTGAAGTACATTTATTTCTCAAAGTTCTAAAACGTTGCCAATCTACATTACTGCTGGACCTCCTTGCAAGGGACCACTGTTTATTTCTTAATTGAATTAACTGGGCTAGTTCTTGAGAAAACCAAGAATTATCCCTATTCTTTATTCTATGCTTTTTAAAAGGAGCGTGTTTATTGGCAATCAATAGAAACTGTTGCTGAAAAAAATCAACAGCTTCATCAACAGTAGGAATCAATGCAACATGATTCCAGTTCAGTCTTGCCAAGTCAGATAAAAATGCCTGATCTGAAAAATGTTTAAAATAGCGTCTAGAAACAGTGAGACCCTTTAGTTTAGGTATTTTGGTGTTTATAACACATCCTATTGCGCAATGGTCGCTTAGGTCGTTCACAAACAATCCTATTGCTGTATACTTATGAGCCCTGTTAGTGAGAATGACATCTAACAGAGTGTCACTATTAGGCTTAGATGGATTAAATCTGGTGGGGCTATCAATGAGTTGTACTAAATTTAGAGAATTACAAGCCAACTTAAAATTCTCTGATTTGTCGCTGAGCCAATCCCAATTTAAATCACCAAATAAAATTATTTAGGAATTATTTAACTTGGACAACACTTCAGTTAAAGTCGATAGGGTCTCGTTAACAGCAGAGGGGGGCCTATAGCACCCAATAAGAGTAAATGGAGCATTTGCAACCCCAATATTTAAAGCAATAAGTTCAAACTGTCTTGGGATTGACTGGGAAAGTAAAACAGACACAGGAAATTTTTTAGATACATAAATAGCTACGCCACCTGCACGCCCTTTTCGATCTATTCTGTAAACATTATAACCACCAACACAAATAACATCATCAGGGACAGACGGTTTGAGACAAGTTTCAGAGATCACAACAATATCTGGATTAGCAGACATAAACCACGTTTTCAATAAATCCAGTTTGGGTAGTAAACTTCTAGCATTGATATGTAGAAAACCAATTCCATGCCTATTAGCAAATTCAGTAGGTGTGGAGAGATGATGTAAATTTACTGAATTAGGCAGGGGACCCGGGTTTACATTAACATTACCAGAGACAAATAAAAGCAATAAAAACAATGTTCGTGAAAGAGACTTTTTAACATTAAAAGAAGATTTGTGATGGGAGAAAGTCCTTGGACAGCCATAAGAAATAACTGATTCAAACACCAGCAAGGCGTGTGGGAAGACAGTCCTTATATGATCAATTATTAGTACATTGAGAAATTGATCAGTGGTAAAGTTTGTCGCGAATTGCCGACTTGATGGAAGATCATAGAATTCCATAGAAAATGAACGTTGTATGCAACAATACTTGCATGACAGCGGCGTACACGCGAGACAAACAAATAAGATCAGCACAATCGTGAATTTTAAAGTAATTTTTAAATGTCACATCCAGCGACCAGAGAGACTGAAGAAAAAAATACCGGCAGCAGAAGGGGAGAAGGAGGCGAAACAGTCACCTGAGATTTATATCCGAAGATATGCATCCACCGCCTCACACCCGGCGTAAAAATTGTTTGGCGCACAATTGCACAGCAACCTCGGATCAGAAGGCGTAGTCGCTCTGGCAGATCCTTTGAAACCCGAGATCGAAATCCAGCGATGGGCCAGCTCGAATGCAAGGTCAAGCAGTCGGATGAAGGAATCCAATAACTCTTTTGCTGATCGCATTCGCACCACCGGAGACGAGCCTCTGCGGCCACTGACAAAGAACCAGCATCAGAGTCGTTATACACGCAATTGCACAGCCGGCTGACCCAGTCAGCGCACGTTGTCGCCCTGGCCGATCCTTCAACTGGTGAAATTACTCCGTAAAGCTGCCCGACTGCTAGACATCAATACAAACTACAATTCGCCATCTCTGTAGAAAACCCTCAGAACTTAGGAACATTTAAAAGCTGCTTAGCACTTGAAATAAGACCCGAGACAGGACTCCCAAAAAACAGAGACACACATGAAACTGCTATCGTGCCGCCATCTTGAAATGCATATTGGGCCAAATGACTCGAAAGTCATACTCAAACCAAGGCACGGGTATGTTCCAAAATCCCTCAACACACCGTTTAGGGCGCAGGTGATTTCCCTGTCGGCCCTGCCGGTCTCCAACGAGGAGGAGGATGCAAGCTTCCTTTGCCCAGTCAGGGCATTATATTAAGGGCTTATGTGTCTCGCTCGACTGTCTTCAGACAGACGGAGCAGCTCTTCGTTTCGTTCAACGGACGTTCTAAGGGACTTGCCGTGTCGAAACAGAGTCTATCCAGGTGGATAGTTGATGCTATTGCGCTGGCTTACGCTTCTAAGGGCCTGCAGTGCCCATTAGGTGTCAGAGCGCACTCCACAAGAGGCATGGCCTCGTCGTGGGCTTGGTCTAGTGGGATTGCCTTGCAAGATATCTGTATGGCAGCAGGCTGGGCCTCCCCGTCTACATTTATAAGGTTATATAACCTAGAGGTTCCTGCCTTGCAGGCTAAGCTGCTTTCGGTCGTAACGTAACCTCGGTTCTCTCTAGAAGAGATATGTATATATATATATAATAGGTTCACAGTTGGAAACACAGTCGTTGTTTTTTTTTTTCACAAATTGTGCTTGCAAATTGTATAATATCCAAGGTAAACATTTCTAGTAATTGTGCAGTTAATTGTTCTCATATTGTATTTTCAGAAAGTTTTGGACTATATTCTCTACCCAAATGTGTCACTAATAAAGCACAATAAAAATAATTTAAAGAGAAGGCTTATATTGACCTTTTAAGATTTTGTTCTATCCTTGTATATATATTTTTTGCTATTTTAACCATTTAAATTTTAACAATATTTCCAGTGTAATCTTTCTTTGTAAAAACTAACGTATACATTTTATCATACGTATTTCAAAGTTAAGGATTCATTAGTTTGAATATAACCTACATTGGAACAAACACTATAATAACATCTTAGCTGATGACTTTATTTTTGACAAAACATAAAATATATTATTCCTCACAGCGTCTTAAAGGGGTCATATAATAGTACATGCACTTTTACAAGTTGATTGTACTGAAATGTGTATTGGCAGTGCCTGTACACAACCATCATAAAATGATAAAAATCCATCCAGTGTTTTTTTTTTAATCTACTTATATGTTTGACCCTCTCTGAAATCAAGCCGTTCGACCGTGTGACGTCACACGGTCGGACGCCCCTCCCACGATTGTGATTGACAGCTGCAGCGTTTCAACACAGACCCGCCCTCGCTCATGAGCGAGTTGTCAATCATAGTCCGCGCGTCATTGTTGATACCCTCACTGGAGCGCTGTCCATGAGCAGAATGGCGTCTGCGATTGTTCTTTGGTGTAATAAGGAACACAGCAGTCATTTTGATGTTCCTAAATCCGAGCCGTTGAAGATGCAGCGGCTGAGTTTTTTTTTGAAGGGATATGCCCAAAGGATTGACGCGGGGATTCCCTCACGGGGATTCCCCACGATCGTCTGCGCTTTCCTGTTTGCGTGAATCATTTCACACCAGACAGCTTTACAAACGAGAAAAAACGGATCGGTACCAACGTGTTCCTGCTGAACCTCCAGAAGTGAGTGTGATGTTTTATTAACCTTTTGCAGCGTATACGACTCTGGGTAAATGTGAATTAGCTCAAGGATATAGGGAATTTTGGAAATATTAATAATCATAACTCATGGTTATAATTCATAAGTCACATGTACATTTATTTGATCAATTATCGAGATTACCTTGTTCTATAACTGGTCTAATCATCAGTAATTCGTCCAGCGAATAACTGTAAGATCATCACAGTCAAGAAGGGGTATTTACAAACTCCAATAAAGTTTAGGTTCTGGCCACGAACAGTAAACTTCATGAGTTTATTAATTAAAAACTACTGAATGTAGTCTAATATCGAGCTTGTAGCTGGATCTTTTGTTTCATTGACTTTAGAATGGTGGGTTTTCAAACACAGAGACAGTGAAAAGTATAAATGGATTTTAATAAGTGTAACTAGATTATATGAGCTACGAATAGAAACGTACGTAAAAATGCAAACAATAAACACAACAAACATTTAAACAATAATAACATACGTGATAAGAATAAAATGAAAAGAAAGAAAGAAAGAAAGAAAGAAAGAAAGAAAGAGAAGGGAAAAGCTAGTAATTGTTACATACAGAAACCTAAAAGCCGGACCCCAGGGAAGCAGCTTTTATCAGATAAATATACTTGCACGTCTGTTCTCTGTTTGGTTGATGCTGAAAGCGTGGACGAGGTCCTGTTTGCCGCTGCGTCTTCCGGTGTCGCGGGAAGCTTGAAAAGGCTCACTGAAATGTAACATTACCGAGAAAGCTCGTCTTCCGGGATGGAAGAGGTTGAGAATCTTGGTTGCAAAGACGGCGGCTATGGCTCGAACATGTGTTCCTCCGAGGAGAAGGCCAGGGCCTTCTTCAGATGTTCCTGGGAGAAGCGTTGCCGGGAAGGAGATCAGACGATCAAAGAGAGAAGAGAGAGAGAAGTGGGGGTCTCTTCCTTTTAAGCACATCTGTTTACGCCTTCTCTTTGGGAACGACAGCGAATCAGATTGTCTTTTCTGAAGCGGGAAAAAAATTATCTTTGTGTGAAGAAAACCCGCCTACCTTGACCATATGTCTTGTGAACGAAATAATTCATATTTCCTCTTAAGATTATACATACTGAACTAAAGATGTTACTTATATAACTTAGGTGGGACTGATTGAATTAAAACAGGACGGTCAGACAGATACCAAGAATTACAGGTAGATTTTGGACACACATAACGTTACGTTCATATGCATCATTACACACAAATAAAGCTTGATTAAACACACAATAAAATTGTCAGTGTTTCCGTTATGGCAAACGACGACACTTTGAGAAACATAGGAATATGTATCAAACATTTGAAGAGTTTTCTCTGAAGAGTTCCATGAAAAGTCAATGTGTTGGAATGTTGGTTTGCCAAGGAACTGGATGAGCTGCAGATTTGGGGCCAATAAAATTTTACGACCAGGTTACAAGATCCTATGGAGTGATTTTCTTTCAATGAATCTTCAGAATTAAAGATTTTACTCTAGCAAACCACACCTCTATTATAAAGCAAAGCTAATCACACACATACATATCGGAAGGTATACATTCAAGAGCCATATTTCTACATGAAGTTGCACTCAAAGGAGGTTTTGTATGTGTGCTCGGGAATGTCATGAGGCTGTAAAGTCACAGGAAATCTATGCTGAACTGGGGGGTTTTACAAGGGTCCCCCCTTGTTTACGTTAATGTATGACTGGGGGGGAATACCAGCCTCGAGAGAATAATTAACCAGCTAAGGACAAAGATGATGTATTCGCCATCACATGATCTACTTAATGTGAAAAGCAGATGCCATTGTCGCTACACTTTATATTAATATTTATATTAATCTTTGCAAATTTGCAAACCTTGCTGCACGCTTCATGATGAATGCATCTAAGGTTTACACTCCGGGTACATTACGGCATGTTTTATATGTACGACGTTCTCAATATAATTCATAATCCCATGTTTATAATGAACAACGCGTGGTTATTGTGTTACGCACAGAGGGGCGGGGTGAGCAAAGCTCATTATCATTTAAAGACACATGCACTGAAACGGCGTGCTGAAAACAGAGCTGTTTTTGAGCAGGTGAAATTAGTGTTTTCTTACAATACTAATGAGAATTTTTAATTAAAGTATATTACAAACTTTTAATTTAGACCCTAAAGAATCATATTAGCTTGTACAAAAATGGCATTATATGACCCCTTTAAAGTACATGACTCTGATAACTCGCTGTGTGTGTTATCCAGCGTATGGGCATTCACATGTTTGTATGGATCGCCTCAGATCATTTGCGTTTGAATAGCGCGCACTCTCCGTGGGTGGGGTCACATTAAAACATAATGAGCTGAAAGAGAACGACTGACATCTCTCTCTTTTCATACATATTACATAAACTGAGAATATTTGTTTTTTATAAAAAATACTTCATTTAAAAGAAGAGAATTCAAGCTTCATGCCTGTGTGCCTGTGTGACTGTTTGACTGAGTATTCGCTGAGTTACAGTTCATTTTCAGACGCGTTTCAGAATGGACTTAACTGACAGAGAGAAAGCAGAACTCACATCATGTTTATTTTTCTTTATTTGGCAAAAAGCACAACACTTTTGTGAGTATACACAAAAAAATACACGCTTAACAGGATCGATTGATGTATGAAACTTGTATGCAAGATCAAAGTCAACAGATTGTTTTGAGTCTCTTTTGCACCAATAAGAAAAAAGCGAGCTGATCACGCCGGCGTGATTGCCGACCTCAGGGGTTTAAAATGACGAAATCACCCTCACTGTGTAAGAGTACACGACCCACTTTCCCACTGTGTAAATATTGATAGGCCTCAGTACTTTAATAATTTTTCATTGTTGCTCCATCAACTCCTTCTGACAGGACGAAGTAGTTAAATATGTCAACATAGGTTACCTCTGGCCACTTCTCCATATCGTCTACCCATGTTAACAATGACGATGGATGGGACAATATGAGACCATCTGATCATCAGACGAAGTTTTCTCTGTGCTCTCAATTTAAAACATTTACGGTATCAGCGTTATTTGTCATTTCGCTAAAGCTTTGGCTAGCTATAAACAATCTTCTAACTACTAAACTAGCTACTGGATGTGCCGTGTCAGTTTAGCGGAAGTCGGATGAGAAAATGTGAAGAGAAAAGAGTGAAGTATTAACAGTGGGAGAGGCGGAATTAGGTGTAAGGGTGGATTTCCAGCAGCGGTTCAGGCTGCAAGACTGCAGAATGACTAAATAAACGTTATTAGCAAGATGGTAGAAAACTGTACATTTCTTGTCTATTCCACCCACTGCCACTTATACCAATGACGGAAATAAGCGCAGTTACAATAGCTTAATATGTGGGAGAGCGTTGCTATAGAGAGTGACGATATTGTATTGCATTTACCAAGGAAGCCAAGCTTCATGAACTCCTCGAGTTCAAGAAATCATAAATCTGTCCATGATTACTAGAGTAGCACTTCAAAGTCAATACCAAATCAAAACTAGTTAGCACATTAGTTGTAATTGAAAAGGTTTAATGACAAAATATGGTTATGGTTACACTTAAAATAGTTACAAAATAGATGTATGAGATGATGGTAACTTAAACCATTAATCTTACCCAGCATATATGAAAAATGTTACCAGAGAGAGACAGTTGGATACCAAACATTTATAAAACTGTATGATAATTGTTAACATTTTATTAACTGAGGGAGAGGCGGAATAAGGTTTATACTGTAGCGGAGCGAGAGCTCTTTCCATGTGGAGTCTCTGCATTAAAGTCATACGAGCAAGTGGATTCTCTCTTCTGGAAGTGGACCTTCTCAGCTCAACTCAGCTGTTATTTGTCAAATAATCACAGACAGAAACACATACAGGAGAACTGAGAGCTCTTTAATTATATTAATGATAGAAACGAGAGAATACAGGACAGTCTCTGACTCGATATGAAACACTTCTATAAAGACACAACAATATTACAAATAACTCTCTTCTGATTTCCATGCAAGCTCTGGTTAATATTTGTATATAAACTTAGTACTCTTCTAATATATTCTGTGCACTTTAAATCAAGTCTTTTTAGGGATAGTTCACACGAAACTGTCCACTGACTTCTAATGTATGGACAAAGAAATCTCTAAATATTGTCTTTTATGTTCCACAGAAGAAAGAAAGTTATCCAGCTTTTGGTCGACATGAGGGCATATGTACATTATGTCAATTTTCATTTTTGAGTAAACCATCTTTTTAATACATTTACATTGAATCATTTAGCAGACGCTTTAATCCAAAGCGATTTACAAATGAGGAGAACAATAGAAGTTAAACTAACAATATTCAAGTGCTGTGAATAATAGCGTGAATAGTAGTTATTTGGTAAAAGAGTATAATGTACATGCATTAGGAACACAAGCAAGACTATGACATTAAACTACTTGATGTTGTTGATCTGTCAGTCTATCGGGGGAATTAATGAGAATAAACCGTGCTTTATACAACCCTCCTCTCCATCGTATGATAAAGTCCTGCTGATACAGAACGCCAGCAGAAGCATCAACGGCACATCAATACATCTTTAATAAAACTCTGTTTACCGTATGTGTTTAATGGAGCGCAAACAGAGCAATTGAGTTTGAGTTTTATGAGTCAAGAGTTATCTCTAATAATCCTAAATGTCACAAAAAGGAAGGGTGTGTGCAGTGAAAAGAATGAAATTGACTTCATTTATTGAGTGCAGATGTTTAAACTGAACTGCAGGTGGTCTGTGAATGAGACGCAGGCTTTTGCATTGAAACACAGCAGGCAAACGCTGCACTACTGTCTCGAGAGTGTTCGTCCCGGCTGTGTGTCGAACTCTGATGTGTGTCAGTTCTACAACAGCAGTGAACAGACTTCATTAACCCTCCAACATCAGGCCTCAAGAACATGTACAATACACAGTCAGCCAGTGGGTTCAGAAACAGGAGATATTCAGTACAACGCCAAATTATATAAAACAGTGCATCGCTGTCGCTGATGTGACCAGATGCATATATTAAAGTCAGGATTACGTGGGGGAGAATGAGAAAAGTGTAAGTCAGAAGCACCAGGAACAAACTGCCCAAAATTTTCTTGCGCTGTAGAGAAGTAAGTGATATTGTGTGTGAAAGACCGCGACAAGTGCCAACAAAACACAGAATGACTATCGGGTAGGGGATTAAACAGCCGGTCATTCCAGACAGACGTCTAAACAGCCAAAGAGAGTCATTGTCTGTAAAGCGTTTGACTGCAAAGGGCAGAGGAAAAAACCAGATGATCACAGAAACGACACAGCAGACTTTTAGTGAATGATGAGATCTGTACCAGATAGGATGAGAAACCAGAAGGTATCGTTCAAAAGCAACACATGCCATAAAAAAAAGACCCACAATAAAACTATAGAAATATGCAATATAGACATCCCATGACCTTGTGATTGACCATGTTAATCTACAAATGATCTGAATGAGATCTGAAAGAATCAACTGAATAACAAACACTGGAGTGGAGCGATTAGATTTGATAAGAGCACACAACGCAAACAGAGTTAAGATCATGATTGGAATCTCAATGGCTGAAATTATACTGATAATTAATGGTTCTGCAGACACAAGTTTCCAGAAATATTCCCAAATCTGAAGACTCCTTTCATCATCATAATGATCGTCATAATTTACTCCACTTGATCCGTTGATATAATAATAATCTTCACTTGATCCGTTGCTGCTGGCGTTTTGTTCTGCCATTGTTTCATGAAATCTTGACAGGCAACACTAAATAACAAACCAGTCATTAGTTTAAAAACATGCATTCATTTACTATTTACTACTTTATTAAAAAACATTAGGGGAAATATATGACATAACTTGTTTTCTGTGTGATTGTTGAAATAAAGTTTCCTCAGTTTGCTTGACATGTTCTTTAGAGGAGATGTGTGTAATGTTAGAAAGCTTGAAATACGTGAAATGTAAGATTAAAGTTTGGAAATCCTCCATTTGAACAATATCACAGAAGCAAGAATGCTGTTGTTCTGAATATTCAGTCCAGCACAGCTGCAAGTGTACAATGGTTTATTAAACTAGGAATAAATCTTGAAGAACTTACGTTACTGACAGGATTGTGTGTTTCGTCTGCAGGTCAAAGCAGAAGTTTGTGGAGCAACACACAGACTGACAGATGTTTCACAAGTTTCCACTGCCGTGTTTAAAGAGCTCTTCATTCACTGCACACACTGTAAAAACACACATCTTAAAGCTTGTGGATCTAATGTAGGAAATGCCTGAGATTACAGACAAACTATTTGATCCAGCGTGTGCAACTGTAATTACCTTAAAGACACAATTAACTAACAATTGTGCTTTGAGTGAAAAACCAGTCTAACTTTCACAAACGGTTCGGCTCAACTACGACGACTGAAGTAATCTGAGAACGCTTTATATCTGATGCTTTCATTTTTAAAGTTCACTCTGTGTTTATGACTCTTTCCCCGCAAGTGTTTTAGCTCATTTTCACTAAAGCTTCACGGCCCACAGAATATTTTGTTGTATGAATATCTGAACATGTAATATATCAAAAGAAAGTTCTTCTTTTTAACAACACTTGAAAGTGGGAAAGTTTAATAAAAAAACAAAACAATTTTGAGCAAAAAGCTGAGAAAATCATGTTTATGTCAGACTTCATCCAGATCATATTCAGAATGATGATCAAACTCAGATGGATGGATTATTTATTTAGTGATGTAATATTCATAGTGTACTTTTCAGTAATACAGGTATAACAGAAATGTTCTACAAAATGTTCTACAAAAGTGTATAATATACACTTTTAAAGAAGCAGAAGAAGCAGTCGAACAACAGGAGAGATCATCAGTTTTGGCTACGTTCACACTGCAGGGCTTAATGCTCAATTCCGATTTTTTGAAAAAATTAGATTTTTTTGCAAGGCCGTTCACATTTCCAATTAAATGCGACCTTTTGTGATCTCCTGTGTGAACGTGAAATGACCCAGAAGTGACCCGCATGCGCAGAAGAGTACTCAACGGTCAACGACGTCACCTGTTATTTGCGGAAGTAGCTAAACTTTAACTAAGTTAACTGTGATTCTCTCTCTCTCTCTCACACACACACACACACACACACACACACGAGCGCGCGCAGCGACCGTTACAAGAGCCAGACAGCAGCCGCTGACCTATCTAATATCAGATTCAGCACAAACAAGTTAACATAATGTATTTATAATGTCCGTGGTCTTCTTTTTTTATTTTTATTAATGGGCTCGTCGAGGTCGACTCGTTCGTCAGATTTACCTCAGCTCGACGAATATGCAGTCCGTGTTCAAACCGACGACTACTTCAATGCAGAATTATGCCGTTTTTCGCGTATCAATGACGTGCGGGTCGGATACATGCGGCCTGGCCGTTCAGACTGAAGTCGCATTTCAAAAGATCGGATATGTATCGGATTTGGGACCACATACCCAAGTGGCCTGGGTCGCATTTGAAAAGATCGGATCTGTGTCGTTCAGACCAGGCACGGCGCCAGGATTTCAGTTTTGGATGGGCCAGACCAATTGTGGGTGGGCCTTAAATTAAAAACGTTATCCAATCACTGTTTAACCTAAAAAAAAATACTGACTAATATACTGTTATATTATCTGTTCGTATAATATAGATTTTAATAGCTTGATGCTCTTTAAATATTTAGTTGCATTGTAAAAAGTGTTGGTGCATAGGACGGACCTCTCCGCGATCGATGGTTCTGACCAAAGAAGAGCGCTTTGTAATCTCCATTACGCATCAAACCTGGCGTTGTCTCTTAGTGCGCTACGAAGACTCTTAAGTCTTAAGGTATAACTTAACTAAAGGTATACTACCACTAAAGGTACCATTGTCTTCAGGGCTATCATCCACTCGCGAGGCAGAGGCGCTGGCGCCCTCCTAGCAACGGCGCTGGTCGCCAAGAAAGATATGATACATCATGAGTTGCGCAAATATGTCTGGAGACATGACATGTAAGACATGATTTTGACCACTTCATTGAGTTTTGTTTAGTAGAAAGACTCTTTTTAAAATATTTTCGTTTTGTATAAATTGTATCTTAATTTTGATCAATGTTTTACCAATCAATTGCCTGTATTTAATTAATAATAAGAACATATATAGCAGACAATGTGGCGCCGGCATGATCACTTGCATTGCACGTGAACCAAAGGGCGTTGAAACTCAGCTTGTGCCTCACAGATTTCAGAAATATAGGCTATCTATTATAGAAAGTTTGAAATGTCTACTTTTAAACGAAAATATTCAAAACCAAAAGAAATAGGCTCTGTGATTATGAAATCCATATGAAATGTGCATTTTTCTCGCGTTCATGGCGAGTCAGCGTCGACAACTTCATCTTTGCAGCGACACATAAAACACCAGTTTATTAATAAATAATTAAATGTCTCCTTGCTATTTTAGACACATTCATAATCATGACTTTTACCGGTTCTTTGTGGCTAGCAAGCGTGCGGTCGTGCGCTTGACGTAAACTATCATTATCCTGTGTAGGCTATATAGCCTTTTTAAGTAGCATAATTAAAATAATATACAGGGGCGATTTGTCCACGAATGGAACAACGACTAGTCCACTAAAAAATTTTTTTTAAAGTCGGAGGCAGCCCTATTCCACATATTTTCGAACCAGGCAACAGGACATCTGTGTTGAGCGAGCGACCCTGCGGAATGAGCGAGCAGAGCGGAATATTCAGAAATGCGCTCTCCACTCACGAGCTCTGATCGGAACAAACCCGAACCACTGTCTGCTGAATTTGCGCAGAAACATCAAAATAGACATAACCAGCTTTTTAAAATTGTTTTTAAAACTAAACATTTAGACTATTTTAGCACAAATACGATTTTTTATAGTTCTTGACAAAATTAGAATATATTAAACCTTTTTTTGAAGAAGAAGAAGATGAAAAGTTTTGGGTGGGCCTGTTGAAAAGTGGGTGGGCCTAGGCCCGTCAGGCCCACCCATAACGCCGTGCCTGGTTCAGACTGTCATGAAAAGATCAGATACAGGTCGCATAGGGGCAAAAAAATCGGAATTGGGTCGTTTCAGCCTGCAGTGTGAACGTTTGTCTGTGCGTTGTGACTGTTTAGTTTCGCTTGACTAAATAGGAGGGCGCGGAGCCTGCTGTATTCAATAACGAGGTATTATGTATAAAATAGGTTAGTGCACCGCGGCAGTGGTCGTGGCAGACGCTGAAGGCGCTTCTTTTTCGACAGCACTTGATCCAGTAATACTAACACTTTCTCTACTACTCTATTCTATTCTGTTCTATAATAACAACAACAAAACAAAAATTCTGCGTTAGATTAAACTGAGAAGGGTCATAGCACTTGCATATTGTTGTCCAACTGTTAATTTAACTGCTTCTATTGTTCTCATTTGTAAGTCGCTTTGGATAAAAGCGTCTGCTAAATGAATAAATGTAAATGTAATATCAACGTGATCTCATAAGAATACTTTTGTATTTTTACGTAAATGTAGTTCTATAATATGTATAATACTGACGTATTTACAGCACAAAAACGTAAATTATTTACGTATGAACAACTCTACCGACGTACAAATTTGTACGTATTGCTATTTATGCATATTAAAATCGTGGCGTTAATGTTTTGACTCTATTGCATTCAATTGTTGTATCAGTTACGTTTTCAGTCGCATTTATTAAATGCAGTTTACTCAAGAAATAATAACATTTCACTCTGTTCGTGCCTTCTGCAAACTCGTTTTGGAGGATTAGCCTGGTGTTAAACAAGACTACACTTTAAAACCTTTAAAATACCTTCTTTAATCGTTTAACCATTTTGTAAATTTAGTTTATTTACCGTGAGACACAAAATGCGTTTTCTCCAATAGAACCATACTACACCAAAACCCAACATAAATTCACAAAAGACATCAATTTTATTAGCTTGATATAATCCAAATCTTTAGAATCCACACGTTTGCAAGAAAGAGATCCAAATTCAGCCCTTTATCCAGCGCTCTTCATCTCCATTTCTCAGCAGCGACCGTAAACGTCAAATCCCGCACTCGTGATGAGTTCAAATTAAAAAATTGCGCCCGAAGCGTTACGACATGTTTTACGGCAGTGATATCAAACGCTCATTGGCTCTCGCCTGTTCGTCACAGATTGCTACATGCCGTGTTTCAGTCGGTAAACTATTTGAAATGGAGAAGCGCGCGTGCCTTCACACGAGCAAAGCCGGATTAACATTTTCGTGGATTAATAACTTAAATTCTGCTCTGTACCTCATTCTAAACTATTATATACTGCCAGAGAGGACTGCGACTGCAACTGCAACACATCGTCATGTGAACGACTTTTGGTACCGGTTCAACATTTTCGCAATAAATAAATTATTTTGATTACATGCATGTTGTTTTTCTTCATAATTGTAGCCTATGTGTTTTTTTTTTTTTTTTTTAAGAATCTACACTACCACAGTATGTATTATCTATTATTCCATTTGAGTTTATCATGTTATAGTCTCTATATAATTTATTACTAAGGCCCATATAGATTGGAACTCTTGCAGTCTCGAATGCTGTTTGCTTGCAATTTCTTCAATGGACAAGAAATCTATTATCTGCTCCACCCATTGACCAAATCTAGGTCCTAATTGAGAAATCCATGCAGTAAGTATACATTTTTTAGCAAAATAAGATAACATTGTAAACACACATTTTCTTATAAAAGGACACTTATTTTCCAAATCATAATTCAGTAAATATAACATAGGGCATAGCTCAAAAGTACTATTATACATATCTTGAATTATTTTATGAATCTTCTCCCAAAAGGACAAAACAGCTTTACAATACCAAAATAAATGCATAAATGTTCCTAACTCAGTTCCACATTTTCTACACATAGGAGAATTTGTATTGTTAAATTTATTAAGCTTCACTGGAGTTATATAGTATTTATACAAAAATGTATAATTAGTTTCTTTAACTTTAATGTTCACACTCAATGGTAAAGTCAAATCGGTACACAGAATTAGCCATTCTTTTTCACTAAACTTCCTTTTAAGCTCTAATTCCCAATTTGTTTTTAAAGAAGAAAAAGAATTCTGGGAGTTTTCTAACAAAATTTTATACAGATGAGATATCTTCCCCTTAACCGAAGTAGCAGAGATAATAGATTGTTCCAACTCAGTAGGATATAATCTAAGTTGTCCCTTTTTATATAGGGATATAATAATATGACGAACCTGCAGATATTTAAAAAAATCTGTTCTAGGAATTTGATATTCACCGCAAATAACAGTAAAAGATTTAACAGCCTCAGAGTCGGCATCAAACATATGCGCAAAAGTTTTCAGCCCATGAAGTGACCAGTTTCGAAAATCAGTTTGGGATAGTGCTATAAAGTCAGGGTTAAATGCAATAGGAGAGTTTTTACTTATATGACTTTTTATGCTCAAATATCTATTACAGTCCTGCCAAGCTTTCAGTGTAGCTTGTAAGGGGGGCAACCCCTCTACACTCATCAGAAACTGCAAATTATTAACATAAAGTGTAGTTGTGATCTCCAGTGGATAACATGTTTGTGATTCCAAAGTTACCCATAGGGAACTATTTTCCAGCTTCCAACTTATAATATTCCTAATTTGGCAGGCCCAATAATACCATTGAAAATTTGGAAGTCCTAAGCCCCCTTTTAGACATGATTTTGTTAAAGTGGACAGCTTAATTCGCGGGGTCTTATTGTTCCATATAAACTTTGTTAAACATCTATTAATTAATTTAAAAAAAGAAAAAGAAATATAACATGGTAACATATTAAAAGCATAAATAAACTTAGGGAGTATACTCATTTTAATCACACTGATTTTCCCAATATATCTGCCTATGTAGTTTTAAGAAATGTTTAGGGGTATGAGTAGGACTAGCTGCTCAAAATATCTTTTAATGCTATATTGTTAATAAACGTGCCATTTCCATACACATCTCTCTACGTTTTATCCTTTTTATATTCTGTATAAAATGGGTAGCCTATGTTTAGGTCTGGGAGTAGGGTTAAGGGATCTTCCATTAATCTATAAAACGGTAAAAGGTATATTATACAGATATCCTTATGATATGAAAGATTCGTAAATATTTTACGTTTTGTAGCTGTAGAAACGTAATAATGTTACGTTTAATTGTTGCAGATACGTCCATATCATACGTTTCAGCATCTACCCAAACATACAAAAAGTACGTTTTCTATCTTTGAAAATTACGTATTAATACCTACGTATTAACAATGAGACCAGGCTGGTAATATAGCTCGCGCCATAGCATTTCACTGATCTTTATTATAATGTATTTTGTTCAAGAGATTATATCTGCTGCTGTACTTTTTTAATGTACTCTAGGTATTTATTTGCAATGTACACAACAAGATACTATATTAAAGTTTTCTTGATTTCAAAGTGTATGTCTTCACATTTATATTTAATTATTTTTGCACTTTTAATATAGCATTTTGAAAACTGATTAAAACAGCTTTATAATAAACTATTAGTGTAATGCTAATATATTTCTAATGAGCTGAAAATGTTCTTGAAGTACATTAAAATTAAGCCTCAAATATATGATAACTGTAGTTTAAGAAATATGAAAGTATATTTTAAATGAACTGTAAAGAAATACACTTAAATGCACTAAATGTACTTAAAGTTCCATTTTAGCACAATTGAATATATTAAAATATATTGCAAATGTCTTAAAATTGATCTTAAGCATATCTTGAAATACATTTAATATACTGTTGTTTCAAAATAATACATTTAATATGCACTTAGTACAGTATAATTTAAATATATTAAGTATGTCCAAAAAAGCACAATTTAAATACATTTCCTTTTCACCTGGGAAACAGAAGATGAAGTTTATGAGCTGATCATCATCATCATCAAATGAATATCAAGATCCTGAAATGGAAACTGGTTCCGACAGGACCTTAAAGAAAACTCTGTGGTGAGATCTGGTATTTATCTCATCTCCTGAAGAACCCCTAGTATCGAAGTAGCTAGGTAGTCTTGCTGTCAGGTCAGAATATAATTAAATCCTCACTAGCTTGTTTAGCCTATACCAGTAAATCAAGGTGTGTCCCTACACCTTCGTGCAACAATAACAATCAATAGCCACTTTCCAACCGGAGGAACCTTTTCACAGTTCCTAGAACTATTGGCTAAAGTACCCGGATGTCGGCGTGTTCGCACCGCAGGAACTAGGAACGATTTTAGTTCTAGGAACTCCATTTGGAGGAACTAATTTAGGTACTACTTCAGAGTAGGGTATAAACCAGCACTATAGGAACTACCCGTGACGTTAGTGTATGCTGATTGACCGAACGCACGCGGAACACCAGCACCCGCCATTTTTAAAACAGCTATATGTAAACACACAGATTATAGCCTATATATTTACTCCAGAAACTAACTATACAAACATGGAAAACAGTGATAGATGGGTCTCTAAACCTTAAATGCTGAAGAGAAAATCCAACGCAACTTTGAGGGGACCAAGCCAAACATGATTATGTATTTCTGCCCAGCTAGCAACACTGGACATCAACCACACGGCATAGGCTAATAACCTCTTTTTAATATATTGTATACTTTCTATAACAGTTCTAATAAGATATTAAACAGTACTGTTAGACATATCACTAACTAATAAACACAGAGACTGCGAGCATTGTTTGCTCTGGCGTTCTCAGCGCCGCCAAAATAAAGGTCCGTCGCTCCGTCAAAATAAAAGTCACCGTGCTTGCGTCACTCCCTTACCCCTCCTACCAGTTCCTATGGCCACTTGGCCAGTGCGAACGCAAACAGCGAAACCTAGTTTGGGGGAGAGTAGTTCTTAGAACTGTTTAGAAGTGGACAGTTCCTATAACTAAGTTCCTGTAACTACTTGGTCGGAAAGCGGCTATTGACAACTAGGCCTATTGATCAAATTCATACTTACCCTCCAGCAGAATCTTTCCTAGATCCTTCGTTGTCCTTGGTCTCGCAAGATATACTATAATGCTCTTTCTATTACTTATAGAACTGTCTTTGTAAGCTGAAGTAAAACTGAACAGTGCAGGCACATCTGCTGACAGTATTCTGCAACATATGTCGTTGAAGGGTGATTCAGTTTGTCATGCAGTTCCTGCAAGTTCCTCTCGCTTTTATTGGTAATCGCACCTATCCGAATGTATTGGTCAATTTCCTTATTTCCGACGGCTGCAGGCGTTTTTTTGAACAGTGTGACTTGACTGATGCAATACTCTCGGTTTCACAATCTTATTATTCTCACTTATGCTTCTCCATAATTCAGCTTGCGCAGACGGTTTACTTTTAGCGTTATAGAAATTATTCTGTTCCCACCTGTCCAGGTGTTCTACAAAGCCCAGATACTCATATTCACTATCAGTCACTAACACACAGTCTTTATGGTTATTATTTTTCATGTGCAACAACACCTTCCTGTACGCTTTTGTCATCTCCTAGTTTGCCTTTTTCTCTGTGGATAATTGTACCTTTCCCTGCATGAAAAGACTCAAATCCGGCAAAATACGGGCATGGTAAACTCCTGTGTAATTTGATGTATGCCGGATGTATGTGGGAAAAAGTGGATCAGAGTAACATGGAACAGTATATTTCCAGATAAACCCGGAAACCTCACATATGCGGACATATCCAGGAATACGTAAAATTTCAGGGACATTAACACTGCTGGGTGTGAGAGGACTGACGACTGTTAGGTGTGAAGACCTTTCATATGTTAATGGCTGACACTAACACGGTGCTGGTTGTTCTCAGAGGGAGGGGTGGCCAGGGAGGACTTCAGGGTTGAATTATCTCTGGACTACTAGGTTAGGCTACAGCAAACAAGCTTTTTGTACAGAAATCTAAATAAATTCTTAAAGGGTAACTAAACCCTAAACCAACTTTTTTTAGTTAATGATCTGTAAGAATGGCGCTTTATTAGTGCTGTTCATTGATTCAAGTAATTTTTTTGACATTTGTGTTTAAAGTATTTTAATTTTACTAAATATGGTGTAAAAACGTCTGAGTGCTGCCCTCTTCAGGTTGAACAGTGGCTACTGCAGTTGAATTTTCCTATTGGAAGTTGTGGTACACTCTGACGTCAGAGGGTACCAGCTAACCACGCCCTTGCCTGCAAAGAGATACGTCTCAGATGCACGCCCCCTCTCCACTGGGCTCTGCCTACTTTTCCAGCATTTTTCAAATATTGCCAGTGGGTGGAGTCAGGCTCTGACCAGGGGTTTAGTTACCCTTTAAGGCCCTGAAATACAAAACCGACGTCAAAGAACTAACAATGACTGAAGCCGACTCTAGGGTAGGCTCATGTCGCCTGTGTCAGGGCCTTAAAACCACTGCATGAAAAAAATTTCAATATTTTTTATAAATACAGGACAAAATAAACACCCAGTCTGAACATATACGTTCACAAAAACATCTGAATATTTAATGAAATAAACAAAGGAATTTAAAGGGATAGTTCACCCAAAAATGAAAATTCTGTCAGTAATTATTCACCCTCATGTTGTTCCAACCGCGTAAGACCTTCGTTCATCTGCGGAACACAGTTTAAAATATTTTTGATGAAATCTGAGCACTGTCTCACTTCTCCATAGACTTCTAAGGGACTGAAACTTGCTGGCCCAGAAAAGTTATTAAAGAGATCGTTAATATAGTCCAAGTGACTCCAGTGGCTCAATCTTACTGTAAGTTTATCAAGCAACGAGAATACTTTTTGCGCTAAAAACAAAACAAAAATAACGACTTTATTCCACTATTCATTTCCTTCTCTCTTGGCCTCCAGTGAGTTAACGTAGTGTTTTTGCGCAGCGCGTCACACACATGACCAGCGTCGTCCAATAGTGAGCCTACGTGGTTACGTGCAACACTGACGCGCAGCGCAAAAACACTACGTTAACTCACTCGAGGCCCAGAGAGAAGGAAATGAATAGTGGAATAGAGTCGTTATTTTTGTATTCTCGTCGCTTGATAAACTTAAGATTGAGCCACTGGAGTCACTTGGACTATATTAACGATCTCTTTAATAACTTTTCTGGGCCAGCAAGTTATAATGCCTTAGAAGCCTATGGAGGAGTTAGACAACTCTCAGATTTAATCAAAAATATCTTAATTTGTGTTCCGAAGATGAACGAAGGTCTTACGGGGTTGGAACAACATGAGGGTGAGTAATTACTGACAGAATTTTCATTTTTGGGTGAACTATCCCTTTAATGCAGGGGTGTCAAACTCAGCTCCTGGAGGGCCACAACCCTGCACAGTTTAGCTTCAACCCTAATTAAACACACCTAATCCAGCTAATCAAGGTCTTCAGGATTACTAGAAACTTCCAGGCAGGTGTTTTTGGAGCTGGTTGGAGATAAACTGTGCAGGACAGTGGCCCTCCAGGACTGGAGTTTGACACATGTGCTTTAATGGAACAAATAAAGAAAAATGAATATCTCAAATTTTATTGTGAAGTTTTACAAATTGCAGACAACAACATTTGTCACCTTTTTCACAATTGGCTTTTAGCTTGCTTAGTTGGGGACATTTAATTTAATATTCAACAATATTATTGATCTGCCTGCGTTGACACTCATATATGAGATCTGAACTGAGCTGGACGATGATATCACGGTCAACATATGGAACCAGTTCTACGCTGTGCTTGACCAACACACACCTGCACTGGTGGCCTTGTATAGGCAGAAGGCGGCACGAACCGGTAAGATATCAGAGGTGCTGCGTGACATCTTGTAGCGTGGCCACATAAGGGGAAGTATATTTATAGTAGATCGACCTTTGAGTGATTGGTTGATCATTTTGTTTTATATGCTTTCTCTTTTGTCTGTATTGTCTCCCTAACCTGTATGTGTTGTTGGTCTGGATCTCCCGTCTCGCGAGATGCGTTCCGAGCGAGACGGGTTGTCACGTGATTACACGTCACCCAAACAGGAACTGAGAGGGTGTTTTTAAATATATAGGACCGGCATACCGGCGATCGGGAGCGCGCTCATTCATTCACGATACAGACACGATCGTAGTGGATTACCTGTCTTTTTTGCCTGGTTGTTTTTGGAGCTTGGACTGCCGATCCTTTGTGGAGTATATCCTTTCTTTGGAGTATGGATTACTCATCCGAGGGACTTTAAACAGCTGGAGACACACAGATTCTGCTCACGGATTTACCATCCTTGCCGGTGAGGCTGATCTGACTTTGTACATAGTACACGCTGGACTGAGTGACTTCCACACACACACACACACACACACACACAAACCTTTATTCACGAGTGTGCAATTGGTTTACTGGGTTTATACTGTTGTCTTATAAATACACTTTGTTTGTTTTTTGCTATTCTATTTGTCTTATTTTGTGTTTATTACTCCTCCATTCTTTTTGATTTATTCCAACGGGACGACGGTTCTCCTTTTATAGTGTAAACTCCTCTTAGTTGTCTAGGGGAGTGTTACATATTGGTGGCCCGTACGGGGACCGTTCTGTTTCTTTTTGGATGTTTTTGTAAATATGGATTGCCTGTAAATATGGAGGAGGAGACAAATGTAAATGCTGAAAATGTTACACCGGCTGCTTTTGATACTGATAACCCTGACCATAATGTACATGAAGAAAATAAATGTGGAGTGACACCCAATGCAGATTTTACTGCAGGCCCGTTTGTCACTAGACGTAATCCAACCGGTGAAATAACGTCTATGCTTAGCTCATTGTATATTTCTGATGATGAGGAGGCTGATGATGATGAGGATGATGATAGTTGTGTAGTGAATGGAAATGTGGTACAAACGATGCAAACAGAGATTGATAAACTCAAAGTGGATTTATTGGCTCTTAGTTCAAAAGTTACATCAGTTGAACAGGAATATAAGCACTCGGCTGACAGTTCACTTAATAGGGAAACTAGCTTCCGGGAGGCAGTGGACAATGGCTTAGCAGAGTTGGAGGATTATTTCCGTCGCTCCCTGGAAAAGTTGGAGAGATCTGTGGCTGATTGTTTCCTGAGAAGAGATGAAAGATGGGAAAATAAGTTGAAAAAATTACGTTTCACCAGTACCCCTTCTCTCTCTAGATTACCGCCATATACGCCAACTACCTCCATTTCATCCATTCACGATCATAGGGCTCCGATACCAGCAACTAGAGTGAAATTCCCTCCAACTAAGACTGTCAATGCTACGTATGATGTCTTTCATGTATCTTCTCCTCTTACTGATGTGCTTACCCCTCCTGTTGTTCCAAGTTCTTCGTCCTTCTACGGGCGGCCCCCGATTCGGTTGGAGTTTCCCACCTTTGGTGACTCCTGTGAGATGTCGGATGTGCTCAACTTCATCGAACAGTGCGAAAACTTTCTGGATATCAGGCCACTTCCCAGTGTGGAGCTTGTGGGCACCCTGAGCACGGTTCTGAAAGGACCGGCTCTGAGCTGGTGGAAGGCAGATAAGAGCAAGGTAACGGATTGGCAATCTTTCAAAGAGGCTTTTATGTGTGCGTTTCTTCCAGAGGATTACCTCACGGAAGTGGAAGATAAGCTGAGGTCTCTGGTTCAGCAGCCACGTCAACGTCTGAGAGATTTTGCCTATGATTACCGAGCACTTTGCCTCAAGTGGAAGCCTGATATCACGGAGGAAGAGATGGTGAGCCGCATCCTTAATAACATCAACCCCAGAGTCGCGGGCTGTCTAAGAGGGACGGTGAGGACGGTGGAACAGCTGGTGAAGGTGGGCTCTATGGTAGAGAAGGATTGTATGGGGGCGAAAGATTACTGGCAGAAAGTGGACAGTCTGAATGGTAAAGAAAAGGCCAATAAAAAACCACCTGAACGTCATTTTCCCAAAAACTTGGCAGGACTCTCGGTTGCTCAACCCCATTCACTAAATTCTCTTCTCCTGGTGCCTGTAATAATAAAAGGTAAAGAGGTGAAGGCAGTGGTGGATACAGGGAGTACGTACACACTTATGCAGGAAAACCTTTGGAGACAGCTAGGAGGTGGGACAACGTCTGACACTCCAGGTTCCCCTCAGCGCTTCATCATGGCCGATGGAAAGGTGCACCAAGCTATGAACCAGAAAACCATCTGCTATAAATGGCATGATAAGGTTTGCAGAGTGGAGACATATATAATGAAGGATGATCACCTGGCGTTTTCCATTATAGCTGGCTTGGATTTCCTGAGGGCAGCTGAGGCCATTGTGGATGTCGGCCAAAGTAGATATGGCCTGAAAATGGGCAAAGGATATATATATTATCCCTTCTTATCTGCCCTGATGAATACAGATCTGTCTACAATCCCGGTGGGTGAAAGAAGATCCCAAACTGCTAGTGTGAGTCTTTACTATGCCTTACCTCCCACCTGGGAAACACAACTCGCTACCCTGGAAACTGAGGTTGCTCCGGGCTGGGATTCCGACAATCCGCGGGAGTTGCTGAAGCTGATGGATACCTGGCCTCGCACCACATCTAATGTCCTGGGCAAAACATCAGTGGAACATCACAAAATCATCCTATCGGATGAAGTGCCGATTAAATCTAGAGCATATAGGGTCTCACCTTTCAAGAAGAAGATCATTGATGACCAGGTTGACCAAATGCTAAAAGACCACATCATTGAACCATCCTGCTCTCCATGGTCATCACCAGTAGTCCTGGTCCCCAAACCTGATGGATCCTACAGGTTCTGTGTGGACTATAGGAGGCTCAACAGCAAGACCATACCTGATGCTTATCCAATGCCGCTTATTCATGACATCCTGGAATCACTGGACGGCGCCACTTGGTTCAGCACATTGGATCTGCAGTCAGGATATTGGCAGGTGGATATGGAGGAAAGGAGTAAAGAAAAGACAGCCTTCATCACCAACCAGGGACTATTCCAATTCCGAGCCATGCCATATGGGCTTAGGAATGCCGCTGCCACATTCCAGAGGCTTATGGAGAAGGTTCTGGCAGAATTGAGAGGAAAATTCTGTTTCGTATACATAGATGACATTATCATCTATTCACGATCCTTAGAGGAACACACCAAACACTTGAACTCCATAATGCAACGACTGGAACAGGCATCTCTTACCCTTAAAGGGACACTTCACCCATGGGAACATTGATCTTTATTGAAAGTGGGTCATATATGTAGTCGAAATGTAAAATTAATTTTGAATTTGGTGCCTTCTTGGCCGAGGAAAGAAAGAAAATAACTTCAGGACGCATTTGTATGAAAGACACCAACTCCCACAATGCACCACATTGCACAGCTGCGCAAGCCACTCCCACTAATCCAGAAAGCGCATATCTGCCTAAGAGAAATAACTCTTCCGTCTACAAGGCTAGCTACCACCAGAGCTTGAAATTAATTTCACACAAAATGTCTAGTTAGTTGGCGAACTCATTAGTGAATTACTCTTCATTTGTATTTCTTTCGAAGTGGTGAATTATTGCATTGTAACGTTACCTGGATGTTCAGTCAGATGCGGTGCGAAACTAGGATAGTTCACAACACAAACGTCCGTGTCCTCGTCTGATTCACAACACAAACGTCCGTGTCCTCGTCTGATTCAGAGATTTCATCCAGGAGAAGTTGTCATTGTTGAAATTCTTTGCCACAGTCGGACTCTATCTCTGTGTTCGTAGCGGTTCGTAGTTGCATAGTGAGATCACCGGCGCCACCAGTCCGCCCTAACCCGAGCCAGTCCGGGCTCCTCGTCCGCGGCAGGCAGGTCTTCTGCCTCGGCTGCTCTTCGCTATACTGCGGCTTGTAAAGGTAGCCACAAACACCTGATTCAAGCATCAGACTTCTGAAATCCTCTTCCTCTATATCATATTGAGCACTCTCCTCCGCTATTGTCATAACTTTACATCTGTCTCCACAGCGCCTGTTAGCTTAGCTTCCAAACAAGATGGAGGATATTGCTTTTAGTTTTCAGAAAGTCAAGTCCCACCCACTGATCTGTAATAGGCCTGTAGCGTGAGCGGTTCCCGCCCCCTGGGAAAGATGAGGAACGAGTGTCTGTAGTCTCTACACTTTTCAATGAAATGTGACTTCCTGCTTATTATGACGCAAAATGATGATTTTTACGTCATAATAAGCAGGAAGTAAAACACTTAAATCCTTATTTCTCCCATCTCAGGGAAAAATGGATGAAAAATCCACATTTATTATAATATATGACTGGGTTTCTAACAATACAAAGCTTAATGCAAATGGGTGAAGTGTCCCTTTAACATGAAGAAGTATCACTTCTTTAAAAGACAGTTAAAGTTCCTTGGGCACATTGTCTCAGTGAAAGGAGTGGAGGTTGATAGGGAAAAGACTCTTGCTGTTGCCCAATATCCTCTTCCCAAAGACCTCAAAGCTCTCCAACGCTTTCTGGGATTAGCAGGGTGGTACCACAAATTCATTCCCCATTTTGCTGACATCACTGCCCCTTTGAATCACCTAAAATAGAAGGGAGTAAAATGGGACTGGACTTCTGAGTGTCAAACAAGCTTTAATACCATCAAACAAGTGCTACAAGACCCTCCGGTATTGACGCAGCCTGACCTCAACCAATCTTTTCAGGTGCATACGGATGCCAGTGATGTAGGTTTAGGAGCCATTCTCACCCAACAAACAACGGAAGGGGAAAGAGTAATAGCTTATGCTTCTAGGACCTTAAGAGGAGCAGAATTAAATTACTCTATCTCTGAAAAAGAGTGTTTGGCGGTGGTCTGGGCGGTGGAAAAATGGAGGCATTACCTTGAAGGGAGTCAGTTTGACATTTACAGCGATCATGCTGCTTTAACATGGGCTTTCAATAGTCCCAAAACTTCCTCACGACTAACCCGATGGACTCTTAGGTTGCAGCAATTCAACTTCCAAGTACACCATAGGAAAGGATGTCTCAACCTAGGTCCAGATGCCTTGTCTAGAGTCTGTGAACCTGAGGAGAGAGAAGACGCTCATTGTATGACCATAACAACGACGAGGTGCTCATCAGACATACCCCACACCCTAGCAGAAATTTCACTAGCACAAAGTACTGACAGCACTGTTGCTCACCTGAAGTCAGACCCCAAAGTCAGAAAGGTACAAGACCAACAGATTACCTTCGAGGTCCAACAGGGAGTGTTGTATCGTCGGGTACCGTTAAAGAACAACGGAGACAAATTCCAATTGGTTGTTCCTCAGGTATTAATTCCAGGCTTTCTACACTACTTTCATGACAACCCCCTAGGAGGACATCTGGGGCGACTAAAAACACTATTGAGACTCTTGGAGGTGGCTTGGTGGCCGACTGTCCGCAAAGACGTCTGGCAGTACGTCAAGGAATGCAATATCTGTCAAAAGTATAAACATGACAACACTAAACCCAGTGGTTTTTTACAGCATACCCAAGTGACAGAACCAGGGCATACATTGGGCATGGATTTGATGGGACCCTTCCCCAGCAGTAAGAAACAGCACACATACCTCCTAGTGATTGTAGATTACTACACCAAATGGGTAGAGATGTTCCCCCTTAGGGATAGCAAGACACAGAAGATTGTTAAAATTCTAAGGGAAGAAGTTTTCACTCGTTGGGGGGTTCCCAAATACCTGATATCAGACAGGGGAGCACAATTCACCTCCCACATACTGGCTGAGTTATGCAAGACCTGGGGAAGTATCCAAAAACTCACCACCAGTTATCACCCTCAGACAAACCTGACAGAGAGAATAAACCGGACATTAAAAACTATGATTGCATCATATGTGGGACAATACCATCAAGCCTGGGACCAGTGGTTACCTGAGTTAAGATTTGCTATTAATACTGCACACCAAGAAACCACCGGTAGAACACCGGCAGAGTTGATGCTTGGCAGACAGCTTCTCGGACCGCTGGAGAGGTTAATCCTCAAACCCCCCACACCAGACCAAACCTCGTACAATCTACTGGAACGACAAAACATCATTGCAGAGGAAGTAAAGCAAAGAGTGGGTGTGCAGCAAGCCAGACAAGCTAGATATTACAATTCCCGTCGGAAAGATGCGCAGTTTCAGCCGGGCGATCTAGTCTGGATAAAAACTCATCCTCTCTCTTCTGCCTCTAATAAATTCTCTGCTAAGCTAGCGCCCAAGTGGGAGGGACCAGCTGAAATAATGAAAAAAATGGGGCCAATAAATTACACAGTTCGTTGGGGTGACCCACCTAAAACAGACGTTGTAAATGTGGTTAACCTGAAGCGCTGGTTCGGACGTTCTCCTCCGATGCCGATGGCTGGGGGGGGGGGGGGATCTATGTAGCGTGGCCACATAAGGGGAAGTATATTTATAGTAGATCGACCTTTGAGTGATTGGTTGATCATTTTGTTTTATATGCTTTCTCTTTTGTCTGTATTGTCTCCCTAACCTGTATGTGTTGTTGGTCTGGATCTCCCGTCTCGCGAGATGCGTTCCGAGTGAGACGGGTTGTCACGTGATTACACGTCACCCAAACAGGAACTGAGAGGGTGTTTTTAAATATATAGGACCGGCATACCGGCGTTCGGGAGCGCGCTCATTCATTCACGATACAGACACGATCGTAGTGGATTACCTGTCTTTTTTGCCTGGTTGTTTTTGGAGCTTGGACTGCCGATCCTTTGTGGAGTATATCCTTTCTTTGGAGTATGGATTACTCATCCGAGGGACTTTAAACAGCTGGAGACACACAGATTCTGCTCACGGATTTACCATCCTTGCCGGTGAGGCTGATCTGACTTTGTACATAGTACACGCTGGACTGAGTGACTTCCACACACACACACACACACACACACACACACACACACGAACCTTTATTCACGAGTGTGCAATTGGTTTACTGGGTTTATACTGTTGTCTTATAAATACACTTTGTTTGTTTTTTGCTATTCTATTTGCCTTATTTTGTGTTTATTACTCCTCCATTCTTTTTGATTTATTCCAACGGGACAACGGTTCTCCTTTTATAGTGTAAACTCCTCTTAGTTGTCTAGGTGAGTGTTACAATCTTAAAGATTTATGAACTGATATGTTTTGTCTCTTATGTTTACTGTGATGGCCAACTTATTCAAACTGAAAATTCAGTTTTGTGGTTCTTTCAGATTGTGAATCCATTTAAACGCTTTTTAATTTCAAACTTTACAGGAATCTATAAGGTGCCTCCATAATTCAGAGAACAACCCACACCAATACGATCCACAAACCGGGTAAGACTGCGTATTGTATACTGTAAATGTTAGTTTAATCTACTACTATATGGATTTGAAATACTAAAACTGAATTTCATTAATGATACCTGCAACTTTTTCCCCCAGAATAAATTCATCACATAACCTGGCTGTGACCACTTATCTCTTCAAAGAATTAAGGACAACTTTTACAGACGTTGACCCTGAATGTGTAAAAGGTCATCTTAAAGCTGTAATCATTTTAATGTCCTCTGTTTTACTTATTTGACATTACATTTATTTATTATTTATTTAACAGGTTGCAAGACGTATTTTGAGACTTTGCGGAGGAAGTATTTGGCTCAGCCTGAAAAGGCCCAGAAAAGAAACACTATGAAGAACATTGCAAAGAACCGTCAAAGAAAGAGATGGGTAAGTTAAAGGTATAGTGGAGGATTTTCTTTTTCCTGGTGGATCATCAAGACTATTGGTCCTCGTAATTGTCAATCAATCTGGTGATATGTTTACGTAAGGCCGTCGTATGTGCTTGCAAGTAAGCATGTATGAGCGATGCCGACAGCAAATTGTAAACAGAGCATGCACGAGGAGAACTGGGCATTAGGGTTGTGCCGATAGACGATAGTATCATGTATCGCCGATAGTCAGAGATATCGCTGCTGGCAGATGCCTTTGACGATATCAATACGGTAATTAGCTCGTTTTCACATTAATGTATTAAATCATTATTATTATTATGAAGCTAGTATTGTTATTAAATTAATTATGAACTACAATTAATTTGCCTTGCCTAAATTCATAACGACATCACCACATAACCACACTTGTGACATCACCGACACGCGTATATGAGATCCATTCACAAATTGTCAAGAGTGCTTGTTTTAACAGCCGCATCATTCTTATACAGAGCCAAGATGAAGACAGCATCGTTGTTCATCAGTATTTTGTTTCCATAGCACATTAACAAAACATTTAATGACACTAATAACACTAAAAACAATACAATTACAAAATATTAATGATAATAATAATATCACTAAAATTAAATAGGCCTAATAAAAGTCTTTAGTTCACGAACGCAGCACAACTCTGCCATCTGTGAAAATCAAAAGCAACTTCAAACTTGTTTAACAAGTAATATTCTTCTAATTGTTTCACTGTCAATAATGTAAGTCCACAAGAGAAATATTAAGCTAGTAAATTAAGATAGTTGCTATAGCCTACCGTTATATCCTCCGTCGTCTCTGAGAGAACGCGCCGTTAATGCAGCGAAAGCTCAGTCCGTTTCTGCTTTCATTTTCAGGGAATGAGCGCGTTTACATGCACGTTATTAACTCGATTATGCTGAATAAACTGACAATGCATGTGGTCATGTAAACGCATTAACCCGTTTTCCTTTATCAGAGTCAAGTCATAGGTTTAAGTATAACCGATCGACTTTTAGATTTTTGCCTCTGATTTCTCCCGGCATTTAAAACACATTAACCCGCGTTCTTTGGGCTTATTGAAGTGCGATGTGTGAAGTGCATGCACTGGTAGGAGGACATATCACAAACTCTGACTCTTTCTTGACCCAAGAAATTAAAACGTGTTCTCATCTCGTGCAGAAGTAGCCTACAGTCAAAACGCTGCATCTGTAACGGCATGAGGATAATGCGTGTCCGTAAATTTCCCGCTGACATGATGAAATACTCTGAGTCAGATACAAGAATGATTAGGATCTTTTTTTACCTCACTATACCAGGAAATAACCTGATTTAGCCTATTAATAAACACTCCACCTTTGCTAGCAAAATAGAAAACAATTCTCATATATAAAACTAACTAATAAAACAAGCAAATTAACGAGTAAATAAGCAAGTTAATAATCAAATAAGTAAGCCCCGCCCCCCTCACGATAATATCGTGTATCGCCGATCTCACAGGCTGTCGATAGGACGATATACAAATGGAGCATATCGCCCAACACTACCGTGCATGCTCTCTCGCACACGTTTAATAGGCGTTCTCTCTTGGGAGCAGGTAGAGTGTTGCACATGTGAAAGTGGAGAGGGCGGTTCTTTTCTAAAATTAGTATACCTTTAAGAAACTGGATAAGCAGTTTTTGTTTTTTGTTTTCAGAATGTAACTGTCCTCCTCTCTGTGTTTTAGTGGTTAAATTACTGTTATGTTTTGCAGTTGCTGGAGACCAGGTCAAGGGTTGTACAAACCAACACAGAAAGGGAACTGTGGAAGACTGCAACAATAGAACTGATGTCTGATGAAGATGCTATTGTTGATGGAAGGCCAGTGTGGATGCTGAGGTCTCCACCAAACAGAACCACAGAGTTATCTGCTCTCTGCCAGGTACTACAAACCAGACTAGAGGCTGACCCACGCTACGTCACACCACCAGTGCATCATGGCAGTTTGAAAAATGAATATTTACATATATTTTATATACACTTTAATTTCTATATTTATTTATTGATCTCGTTTTATATTGTATACTTTGTATATTTGTTCCTTTTTGATGTGCATGTTGCTGATCTCCACGTTTTGTATTTTATTCCTTTACGCCTTTGTTCACATTTCTTTTTCCCCATTCATTTTAATGTATTTTTATAATGTTCTTTGGAATGTTCATGTTATATTTGTTTTTGTTCCTCTACATTTTCATCCCCTCAAATATTTGTGTTCCCCCATTCCTTTTTAATGCTTGTTTATAATGCTCTTTGGAATGTTTTATTTACCTTAATAAAAATGTCAGACTTTCTCATTGTTCTTTGTGTGTGTTTTTAAAATTATATTTGAATTTATTAAAATTGGGGGAAGGGGGGGTTTAGTGTATACTGAGCAATATCTGCATAGCTGGCCTATAACCAATCAAATCACTGTGCGATAAGGCCTAGGGTGGGCTATGTTCTAAATGTAACCAATCAAATCACTTTCCTGGGTTTTCAATGTATCCTGTCCTCCAATAGTGGTCTGGGTAATGGGAGTGGTTTTAAAAGAAAAGGACCAATAGGGGGGAAGGCCAAAAGGTACACAAAGGTGTGAAAATGTTCTCTTGAAAAAACCTTTGATGGGATTACTTGCCATGGCAACAAATGGCTGTAGCACGGAAGTATACGTCCACAACATACATCCGATTTGGTATCATTTCGGATGTATAAGGATATATACAGACCCATGGAATTTGAGCTATCTGGCCAGTATACTCCCGGATTCTTCCGAATTTCAGCAGTGTATACAGGAGTATACTGGTCCGGATACACATTAACACGGAAACAGTATTGCCCTGCCAAGACATTAACAGTACACAGGATATTCTGTCACTAGCAGGCGGACTGACGGCAATTGCGCCCACAGCACCGCGCTTGCAACTTAAAAATAACCTCGTCTAGTTCCCTTTCGAAAGCTACAATCGATGCTGCGCTGCTCAGCGCATTGGGAACGTCTTTAGTCGTGACCAGCTGTGAATATTGTGTGTAACACGTCGATAGAATTGACCCGGAGGTAATATAGCCTCGGTCGATGACGTCATCGGCGCGCACCCGCAACACGAGGCTATAAATAGATGAGCCACAGGTGCATCGTCAGGTCTTTTGTCTTCAGACCATTCTGTGCATGTGTGTACGCAAACACTCTCTCTCTACCTCTTATCTGACTACAGATCTGTGTTAGGAGTTAGTTTTGTCAGGCAGTGTGCAGAAATTTCTCATTCTCAAGTCTTTTTCTCTCACGTTACACAAGGAGTTTAAAAAGTAAAAAAAGAAGAGAAATGAGTCAGCAAAGCAGTAAGCGTTGTGTTCCTCCATGCTCCCGTCCCATGTCTGAGCTGGATACACACGACTACTGCTTTGTTTGTTTGGGGGAAGAGCACGCGGTTCTGGCGATAGAGAAGGGCGGGTGCGAGCATTGCGACCATCTTACTGTCAAAATGCTTCGTGCTCGTCTGAACTATTTCCAGACCGCACCCGCATTACCATCGTGGGGCTCTCGTATGGATCTGCATGATGAGCAAGAGACGGGTCCGTCCCTTTCGCTTGCTGCATCACCAGATCCACGCATCCTTCCTGGTGATCTCGAAGCGCGCTCCGGCGCTTCTTCGGTTCACGAGGGGGATGATATATCTCTTGGGTCTTCGGACCACGAGCAGCCCGCCTCTGAGCATTCCACTCGCGATAAAAGATCTGTCGAGGAATTACTCGAGGTGGTTACTCGCGCGGTGGCCAGGTTACAGCTTGACTGGCCACGCGAACAAGAGACCCCCAAACAGTCTAAGCTAGGGGATAGGTTTCTGTCCGGTGGCAAGGGGGAGAGAACGCAACATCAGTCTCTCCCCTTTTTCGAGGACCTCCATGACGAACTATCTAAGTCATGGAGTAAACCATATACTTCCCGTGTCTTTGTACCCTCGACGTCGACTTTTTCGACTATCGTGGGTGCGAAGTCGCGGGGGTATACGGAGATGCCACAGGTTGAAGAGACGCTCGCGGGCTATCTCTCGCCTGGCGCGGCATCTTCGTTAAAGAGACCTACCCTCCCTTCGAAGCCATGTAGAACAACATCAGCGCTCGTAGGGAAAGCTTATCAAGCTGCAGGTCAGGCTGGTGCTGCGCTGCACACTATGGCAGTGTTACAGGCGTACCAGGCTGACCTGTTGAAGGATTTGAGTGCAGGCAATACGATCGATGAGGAAGCGTTTTCTGAACTGCGCCGAGCCACAGACCGGTCTCTTCGCGCGACCAAGCAAACGGCTCGCGCCATCGGCCGTTCTATGTCCGCTTTGGTCAGCACGGAGAGGCACCTGTGGCTCAATCTCACTGGCATCAGAGACAAAGATCGTGTTTTTTTATTAGACTCACCTGTGTCACCATCAGGCTTATTCGGCGATTCCGTTAATACGGTCGTCAATAGGTTTAAGGACGTAAAAAAACACGAAGAGGCGTATGTTCAGTTCCTTCCTCGCCGCACTCAAGGGGAGGGGCCGTCGGCCACCCAGCCCCGCCCCGGTCCTTCAAAAGCTAGGGAGGAGAAAAAGCAGAGTGTGGCAAGTCGTGCTCCCCCTCAGAAAGACTGGAGACAGACTCGCCAGACTCAGCAACCTCCCAGACCAGACCTCAGGACTATTATCAATAAAAAGAGAAAGTCCTGATGGTCTGGCGCCCAATCTAGTGGGGGTAGTCCCCCGCGGGATGGGGCGCGTTCAAGATCTCTTCGCCCCTTCCCGCTACCCTCACAAAACCACTCCATCCCCGCCACCTCTCGTGCTTCGGGGGGCAGCGGTTTCCAGCGAAATGTTAGATGTTCCGTTGTTTCCTGCCGTCATTCAGGACGCGGAACATCTAACATCCCCTCAAAAGGAAGTATTAAAATTGATACCACTCTCAGAAAGTCTGGCAGCGTGGAAACTTCTGCCAGGCATTTCTGCGTGGGTATTAAGCACAGTACAGATAGGATACAGAATTCAATTTATTCGTCGTCCTCCGCGTTTCAACGGCGTGGTTTTCACTTCCGTGAAACCGGAGCTGATGCACGTACTGTCACAAGAGCTGCAAACTCTTCTGAGCAAAGAGGCCATAGAACATGTTCCTCTTCCAGAGAGAGAGTCGGGCTATTACAGCAGATACTTCCTGGTTCCCAAAAAGGATGGGGGGGTGCGTCCAATCTTAGATCTTCGAGGCTTAAACCGTTCAGTCAAAGCGCTCAAGTTCAAGATGTTAACCGTCAAGACGGTCGTGACGCAAATTCAACATCACGATTGGTTCGTCACGATCGATCTGAAGGACGCATATTTTCACATAGAAATATTGCCACAACACAGGAAATTCCTGAGGTTCGCTTTCGGGGGCGAAGCGTACCAATTTCGGGTTCTTCCATTCGGCCTAGCCTTGTCACCCCGCACATACACAAAATGCATGGATGCAGCACTGGCTCCATTGCGACTCCAGGGCATTCGCATTTTGAATTACATCGACGATTGGTTAATACTAGCACAATCACGAGAGATGGCGCTCCAACACAGAGACATCGTGTTAGCTCATCTAGTTTCTCTAGGGTTGAGACTCAACACCAAGAAGAGTGTTCTTTCTCCTGCCCAGAGAACGACTTATCTCGGGATCGTTTGGGATTCGATCACGATGCGGGCACAACTGTCTCCTGCTCGAATCGAGACCATTCGGCAGACCATGAGCAAAGTCAGGCTAGGCCAAGAACGTACTGTTCGTCAGTACCAAAAAATGTTAGGTTTCATGGCGTCAGCATCCACGGTGATTCCTTTGGGGCTGTTGCACATGAGACCGTTTCAGTTGTGGCTAAAAGCCAGAGGATTTCATCCAAGAGCCAATCCTCAAAGGCTAATAAAAGTGACGCGCCGCGGGCTTCGTACACTATCTCCGTGGCTAAGACCCCGGTTTCTCACCTTGGGTCCCACTCTAGGGGCACCGTGTCGTCGCAGACTGCTAACGACGGACGCCTCCCTGATGGGCTGGGGAGCGGTCTTAGATGGCCGTCCAGCTCAAGGGGAATGGGAGGGCCATCAGCTCGATTGGCACATCAATTGCCTCGAGCTGATGGCCATATTTCTGGCTCTGAAATATTTTCTCCATCAATTGAGAGGCTGTCATGTCCTAGTGCGGGTGGACAACACAGCGGCAGTCTCTTATATAAATCACCAGGGAGGTCTGCGCTCACGCAATCTGAACAGAATAGCGAGGCAGATTTTTCTCTGGGCCCAGGACAAGTTCCTGTCACTCAGGGCAGTATACATTCCAGGGCATTTGAATGTGGGAGCAGATTTACTGTCCAGACAGACACTACCGACGGGGGAATGGAAACTCCACCCGGAAGTAGTGAAACAGATTTGGACCAAATTTTACAAAGCGGAGGTGGACCTCTTCGCCTCACAACAGACAGCGCAATGTCCCCTTTACTTCTCTCTGAGTCACCCAGCTCCACTGGGTCTGGATGCGATGGCGCACACATGGCCCAAGATGCGCCTGTATGCGTTTACTCCCGTTTCTCTGCTCCCGGGAGTTCTAGCCAGGGTTCGCCAACAAGGGTCTTGCCTCTTACTGATAGCGCCGCGTTGGCCGAACAGAGTATGGTTCTCGGAGATAATATCTCTCCTCGACGGCTCGCCGTGGGCGATTCCGGAGAGGAGGGACCTTCTGTCTCAGGCGGAGGGCACGATATTCCATCCCAGGCCCGACCTGTGGAATCTTCACGTTTGGCCCCTGATGGGAACCAACTGAGGGACACTGGGCTTTCGCCTGCCGTTATTGAGACCATTCTAAGTGCTAGGGCTTCCTCCACTAGACAAAGTTATGCCAATAAATGGGGTGTTTTTGAAAGATGGTGTGTTGTACACAATGTGGATCCAGTCAACTGCCAGGTTGCTTCAGTGCTGGACTTCATGCAAGAGAAATTATCAACGGGCACATGCCCTGCTACTCTTAAGGTTTATGTGGCCGTTCTTTCGGCTTGCCACGCCTTGGTAGACGGGGCACCGCTCGGGAGACACCCTCTGCTCTCTCGCTTCCTTCGTGGGGCCAGGCGACTGAGGCCTCCAGTAAAAACCAAGATCCCTTCATGGGACTTAGCTACAGTTCTCGAGGGTCTGGTTGACACCCCCTTTGAACCTATAGAATCAGCGTCTGATAAACTTCTGACTCTAAAAATGGTTTTTCTAATGGCAATAACTTCCTTGAAGAGAATTGGGGATATGCAGGCTCTGTCTATCTCTCCATCCTGCTTAGACTTTGCCCCAGGAATGGTGAAAGTGATTTTGCATCCTCATCCTGATTACCTGCCTAAGGTTCCATTTTCGGCTGTACATCCGGTCATTCTAGAAGCCTTCTGCCCTCCACCGTTCACAACGCCGGAGCAGGAGAAATTTCACAGACTGTGTCCAGTCCGTGCTCTTCAGGCTTACGTCCACCGCACTAGCCAGTGGCGTAAGTCAGAGCAACTCTTCGTCTGTTATGGTGGTAGTAACAAAGGAGCAGCTGCCACCAAGCAGACCATGTCTCATTGGGTTAGGGATGCTATTGCTCTTGCTTATGAGGCGCGCGGTCAAGCTTCGCCTAAAGGTCTTAGGGCTCACTCCACCAGGGGGGTCGCATCTTCTAGTGCTTTGGCAAGAGGTGCCCCCCTACAACAGGTTTGTGATGCGGCAGGTTGGTCCTCTCCGCACACATTCATAAGATTTTATAGTTTGGATGTTCATGCCACTCCGGGCTCTCATGTCCTTGAGTCGACATCACAAGCTAATGTCTAGGCCTTCTTGCGTTCTTGTGAAACACACCTGCACAACCGTGGGGGTCCAGACATGTTCAAGCACGGCGGCGTGGGTATTCTCGTTCCCAATGCGCTGAGCAGCGCAGCATCGATTTTAGCTTTCGAAAGGGAACGATCTCGGTTACTTAACTGTAACCTTGTTCCCTGAGAAAGCGGAACGAGATGCTGCGCTACTTTGCCGTGCTGAAGATGTCCCAGGACTGCTCTTCAGACAAAATATCCTGACGATGCACCTGTGGCTCATCTATTTATAGCCTCGTGTTGCGGGTGCGCGCCGATGACGTCATCGACCGAGGCTATATTACCTCCGGGTCAATTCTATCGACGTGTTACACACAATATTCACAGCTGGTCACGACTAAAGACGTTCCCAATGCACTGAGCAGCGCAGCATCTCGTTCCGCTTTCTCAGGGAACAAGGTTACAGTTAAGTAACCGAGATCGTTCCTTCTACCTTTTTAATAAATATCAAGTCCCCTTTATTTATACAGCGTTTCAAAGCAGCTTTACAGAGATAACAGGAAGATAATGCAACAAAGTTGTTTCCAGAAGAAAATAGCGTCACAAGTCCAGCTTAAGTAGGCTCAGTGGTGATAAATGTTAAAAAAAAAAAATATATATATATATATAAATATATGAAGAGTTCAGATGCAAAAGCCTCTAAGTGCCATCTGAAATTTTCTTCTAGAATGATCATTTTTATCAAGCTTGCATATTTAAATTCAGTAAATTCATTTAAATGGTAATGAAAATAACCTATTAATTGTCATTTAAGTGAAATTACTGACCTTAAATATATGAGCTTGATTAAAATGATCATTCTAGAAGAAAATTTCAGATGGCACTTAGAGGCTTTTGCATCTGAACTCTTCATATATATTAGCGTCACTTTGGAGAAAACTGTGATGTCATTGTCCATCTCAGTTCAGATCTCATATAATGGTGTCAATGCATTTTGCAATGCGATTTGTAAAAGTTCACAATAAAATTTGATATTTTGAAATGTTTGGCTCATTATCCTTTATTTGTTCTATTCATTTCCTTTGTTTATTTAATTAAATATTCAGATGTTTTTGTGACTGTATGTTCAGACAGGGTGTTTATTTTAGTTTATTTTAGACAGGCGACTTGAACCAACCCTAGAGTAGGCTTTAGTCATTGCTAGTTCTTTGACGTTGGTTTTTTGTTTCAGGACCTTAATTTATTTATTTCTGAATTCTCAATCCTGAAGTCCTCCCCTGCCACCCCACCCTCTGAGAACACCCAGCACCTTTAGTGTCAGTCATTAACATATGAAAGGTCTTCACACCTAACAGTTGTCAGTCCTCTCAAACCCAGCAGTGTTTCAGCTGTATATGTCCTTGAAATTTCACGGATTCCTGTATATGACCGCATATGTGAGGTTTCCGGGTTTATCTGGAAATATACTGTTCCATGTTACTCTGAACCGCTTTTTCCCACATACATCCGGCAAACATCAAATTACACATGCCCGGATATTGCCGGATTTGAGTCTTTTCATGCAGTGTCTGAACTTTAATCTTTTATCCCAGTACTTCTATGATAATTTGAACTATTGTATCACAGAAATGATGATATTATTATGAGGTTTAAAAGACCTTTTGTGAAGCTGTTTCATGACAACTCTCTCTGGGTCAGCGGCAGTGCCAACACAGCTTTGAATGTTGCGATATGATTTTGTCAAAGTTTAATAGACAGACAAATTGAAAGAAGATTGTGTGTGTGTTTGAATGGAGATCACAGTCTATTAAAGATGAATCGTGCATCTCTACTGTCTTAGGCCGGTGACACACTGGCTGCGTGGCGTGAGCGTGGCGTTTCTGTTGCGTGTCAGCTGCGTGGCGTTTTCCATGTCTTTGCACACCAGAAGCGTGTCTGACGCGGCGCTGCTGCTGCTAGGTGACATTGGTGATATATTTGACATATGGGGAGAGAGTTGTGGAAGGCCTATACTTCATGTTAAACATAAATATATAGCAGCAAAGACAACGTCGGCAGTGTTGACGGCAATATAGACTATAGAATATTTCGTTCTGTATTGACAGGTGAAGTATTTGAAAATCGATAATATTTTTTTAAATTGCATTTATATTTGCATTTATGTCAAACCCTAAACACTTTCAAACATCAAAATGGCATTTATTAATATGTATTCATGTCAAAATGTCATAAACATATTTTCCTATTCAATTTTGCTTGGAAGCGCTTCCAAGACGCTTGCGTGTCGCGTGAAAAATAGGCGTCGGTTCTATTTCTAGCATGCACGCGTTTTCCGCGCGGCTCACGCAGGCAGTGTGCAAACTCTAACCTGTTAACATGGCAGCCGAAATAAAAACTGACACGCCACGCAGCTGAGACACTTACGCCACGCATCCAGTGTTTCAGCCTTATCTCTCTCTCAGTATACGAGTAGCGCGGGGGCTTTTCAGTGCGTTCAGTCTCACGTCTCTTTCCCGCGTCCACTTGGGATATTACGTCACTCAAATACAAGATAATATGTATTTTTATCACACATAACGACACATTTCATCCTCTGTTGGAACGAAAGTGGCTAACTTCTGTCGACATCATCTACAAGCAAGGACAAAAATAAAGCAATTGAATTTGAATTAATATCGATTCTGGAATAAAAAAAATATTTTAGAATCGTAAACATTTATTGCGATAGCTAGGTGAATTGATTTTTTTCTCTCAACACTAATCCCTAGTATGTAATAGTAAACAAGAAAATAGGCACAGGCTTCCCTTGAGGAGTTCAATACGCTGATTTCACGCGGCCGTTATTTTGAAATTGAAAGCGAGGCTCCGGTGGGAAGAAAACCGGAAGTGTGCCTTTAATCACAGGAGAGTCGTGAATGCGATGGCGTATTGTTGTGTTTAATGATGTTGTCTCAATTCTAAAACTGTACATACATTTCTTTCATACTTTAGACTATATACAGTGAAATTAATTTATAAATAAAATACTTTTTTTTTATATAATTCAGAAAGTAAAAAAAGAAGCAGGAATGAACTATATACATATCCTATATTGGATATTAACATCCACTAGTGTAAATCGCGGCAGCAGCTTCAGGTTGGTAGTCCAAAGGCATTGTTGTTTATCTTTACTTCCGGGGTTCTTCCCACCGGAGCCTCACTTTCGATTTCAAAATGGCGGCTGCGTGAAATCAGCGTATTGTGAACATACTGTAGATGCCCAGTACCATTCCTCATTAATCATTATGGTTTGTAAACGTATGTTCTATTTATTTATTTCCTTACAGGCTACATCAAAAATAAATTCAATATTGAAGCAAGTATAATTAAGATGACTATCTCCCAGAAATGTGCAGATGAATGCAAGATGTCAAAAAGGCGCCACAATGATTGTGTGTGAGTCACTGATGGGCAGTAACGCGTTAGAAGTAACGCGTTACTGTAATCCGATTACTTTTTTCAAGTAACGAGTAAAGTAAGGGATTACAATTGCAAAAACAGTAATTAGATTACTGGTACTTCCCCGTAAGAAGGCTGCGTTACTGCGTTATACTGCGAGACTGTCTCGCGACGTGAGCCGTGACTCGTGAGTGACAATGACGTATGAGCGCCGCGAAGTCAGTGGTAAACACTATGGCAAGCGATCGCGTTCAAAAGTCTTTAAACGAAACGCGTGAATTTTGACGCGTCATCACGGACCATTTGTTTATTCATGAACGATGCCGTAATGGTAAACTGTATGCGCGTGCAAACATCAGACGTTATATTTGTTCATGAGGGATGCATTGGTACATTGTGAGTGATGTCAGTCTTATGTCATGATTTGTCATGCAGTTGTTCGTTTAACGTTCTTTCTCAAGGTAGAAAAGTCAACAGCACTTAGAATGGCTCTTTTATTTTAGCAAACTGCCAAAAAACATTTTCAGACTGTGTGCAGCTGAACCAAGAAAAGCTTAAGATTGCATGGAGCTGATAAGTATGAATGGCAGAAGAAAAAGACTGCAATTAAAAAACAAAATTAGAGAAAATTATTTTAATGCAAGCAATAAAAAACTGCACACATCAGCTGTGGAATAAAAGAAAAGAAATGCATGATCAACTAGATTAAGGCAAACTCCTGTCTTAATTTAAACCCTGTCCACCACCCACAAAGGTTTCACAAAGGTATTCTTGCCACTGTAACTTCCTAAAGACAGGTTTATGGGTAAATAAATGAATAATAATAAAAAATATATACCAGGGCTCAACATTTAAGCCTTTTCATTTGATCTTCGGTCGGTCATTCACTTGTCTGAGTAAAAATATTTGTTAGGACAGGAAAAAAATGTGATTTTTTGTGTGTGTTGTAAATATAATTTATTCCGAATCAGTATTCTCATCAGTTCAGTTAGCTTTAACATATATAAATCGGCATATTTATGATATTTTAACCTTTATAAAGGGCATTTTTCCCTAATCGTTTGCTTCATCTTTCATTTAAAATTCTTAAATTTGATCAATAAATTAAAATAGAATAATAAGATGCTAAAGGGTTGTTACCAATCAAATAAACTGCATTAAATAATGTAATGAGATTATTTAAAATATTTTTTGAATATACAAATAAGAAATATTTGTGCACAGAAATAATATTTATAAACCGCCAGTAGGAGGCGGCAGGCGACCATCTTAATGAGTGAGCCATTGATGCAATGTGCATAAAGTTAAAATACTGAAACTAATAAAACATTTGATTCAATTTTAGATGATGGAATATGCAGAAAGAATAGAATTAAGCAGAAAGGTCTATTGCTTTATAGCGTATTCATTTTATGCATCATGTTTTTGAAAAGTAACTAGTAAAGTAACTAGTAAATTACTAATTACTTTTTCCAAGTAACTTGACCAACACTGGTGTGAGTTTGTTTGAATCAAACTGATTTGTTCAGGATGTTTAATATTGTATCTCACAGTTGGTGTGTGTGTGTGTGTGTGTGTGTGTGTGTGTGTGTGTGTGTGTGTGTATGTGTGTGTGTGTGTGTGTGTTTGTGTGAGTGTGTGTGAGTGTGAGTTTGTGTGAATCAGACTGATTTGTTCAGGATGTTTAAAGGACAAGTTCAGTATTTTACACTTAAAGCCCTGTTTACAGATCGTTTCTGATGAAATAGAATGGTTACGATTCAATTTTGGACAAATGTCACGAGAATTTTAGGTTTATTTCGCTTTATTTTTATTTCGGGGGGGGGGGGGGGGGGGGTTGTGTGTGTGTCTGAGAGTGTGTTTGAGTGTATGTGTGTGTAGGTCTGTAATGAATATAATCTGTAAAAAGTAATAAATTCATTAGTTATGAAAGAATAAATAAATAAATGAATAAAATACTAATGAAATTAAAATAACAGAAAATGCATCTGTTTTTTTTTTTTTTCATCAATCCATTATCAGTGCCTTAGAAATGTGTGCTCTAATACTGTGTACCCAAATCACCTGCCATGTTGTTTATAATGTGACTGCAGGTTGCACAACATACATTACAGTGAACAATGTCTACATTGAGGTGAATCTAGAATCTGTTTCTCAGCTGCGCACCAAATACCTGACACGACTCCCAAGTTGCTTTTTGTAGAAATTAAGTTTTATTCACGGCCGGGAGATCACTGGTCACAACAACTAAGTGAGTCTCCTGAATAGAAAGATACATGTACATTTATATCATACAGTTGAGTAAAAATCAATGTCACTCAAGTCTTCTTCACTGTGATGTGTTCTGGTGATTGGTTTGTAATGATCTGAGCTAGTCATATGACTGTTAGTTCTACTGTGTTAAGCACTTTTTGGTTAAGTATTTATGGCTTTTGACCTGAGCATCCTTAGTCTGCGTTTCTCTGTACATTTAATGTTGAAAATAACCATTACATAAAATAATTCTATCACACTCTATAAATGAAAAGGTTTTAATGATATCTGTGGATCATTGATTGTGATCGAATGTTTGACTATTCCTTTTAACTCTTTAATGAAATTAATGTCAAAGTCAGTTAGAATAATCAAATGTAACAATTTATTATGTCACGTAAATATATCATGCCAATTTCATAATCAATTCAAAGATAATCGATACAAAACATCAAATGCTCTGGAATAAAGAGGAGAGATGTGAACCCAACTTTAAGAAATACATGAGGCTGAGAAAACTCTAAAGGTAGTAGCAGCTGCTCCAGACACAAACTTATCCTGCAGGAATTCCAGCACTGAACCGACCGGGCAGCTGACTGGGTCCCCTGCATGAGCCGAACACCAAGACTCAAAGACCTTCCACTTAGAAAAATATAGCCGCCTAGTAGAAGGCACACAAGTGTTATCAATGGTCTCACTCTCACAGGGTTTCCGCGGGGCATTAAAAAGCATTAAAAGTCCTTAAATGGATTTTGCAAAAAATAAGGCCTTAAAAGGCATTAAAAAGCATTAAATTTGATTCCTACAGGCATTAAATTTTTTTATAGTTTTGAAGAGAATTTTATATCAATTTCTTTGAATATAGACTTCATAATTAATAATTTTATTTGCTGTCGCAAAATGTACTTTAGTGTGATAAACACACGGAACCAGTTTGGTAATTAGTTTCGGCCGGTCGTGATACGGAGGTGACGCGGGCGGCGGGCATTTTGTACAGCTGTGGACGAGGTCTGAGGAAAAATGGGAAAGTGCAAATTCCAACTGAAGTGGCTGGAAAACGAAAATTTCAAGACATGGTTGCAGCCTGTTAGTGGTAAAAATGATGAAGGATTTTGCGGTGTTTGCAGAAAAGCATTTAAGTTGGGGACAATGGGAATTAGCGCCGTAAAATCCCATATGCAGTGTGACGGCCACAAATCGGCGGTAAGAGTAAGACAGCAAACTACTATGTCTAGTTACTTTGGCGTGACCGACAAATCTACACGTAGTAACGTTACGACGACAACTGATGCTGTCACCAACGTTTGTGGAGCAGCTAACGTTACCACAGCAAAATCGAGCGACATTCGATCAACGTTTGGCTCAAATGCGACTTTGCAGGCGGAGGTGCTCTGGTGTCTGAACACAGCTGTCCATCACCACTCTTACGCGTCCAATGAAGGTGTTTCTGAGTTGTTTCAAGCAATGTTTCCTGATTCTGAAATCGTCAAATCTTTCTCTTGTGGAAAGGACAAAACCAGCTACATTTTAAAATTTGGACTTGCCCCATACTTCAAAAATCAACTGATTACTGCAGTTAACAATGCAGGACCATTTGTTTTGATGTTTGATGAGAGTTTAAACCACTCAACAAAAAATAAACAACTAGATGTCCATGTTCGATTTTGGGAGGCTGGTTGTGTCCAGTCCCGTTATCTGGGATCACAGTTCATGGGACATTCAAAGAGTGAGGATCTACTGCACCATTTCAAAGTAAGTATAATTGTTCTTTTGTTCTTGCATTTATGTCATTCTAACTGATTAGAAACTGAAAGAAAAGATTAGACTTTTTATGCTATGTCTCCATCTAGTGGACAACCTTAGTATTGCAGCCTTCATTTTGTCATATAATTGTTTATCATTCGTTTATCAATCATTTTGTCATTATAATGGTTTATAATTTGATGTTAGGCCACAGAGAGCATCATAAATTCATTAAATTAAGCATGTTTCCTCAGAATAACTTATTCTCCATACGTAAAATAAAAAAATAGGGAGTTTGGACAATGCACTCTACAGGGTTAGTTCACCCAAAATGAGTCGTTAATTACTCACCCTAATGTCATTCCAAACCTTATTATATGAAACACTTTTTTTCTCCGTTGTTTTTATTTCTGCTTATATTATTACTGACTATTTATTGTCTTTAATAATGTTTGAAATTTATATTAATTTTTGAAAGTGTTGTCCAAGCAATAAATGGAAAGCTAAGTTGTTGTTTTTGCGCTGATCCAAAAGAATGATCTGAGTCGTGACTCACAAACTGTATTATCTGAACTGTGAGTCTTGTGATCCATTGCACCCCAATTCTTCAGTGATTCCTATTTCTTGTTGATAGTGATTATTTTGTTATTCTATATATATATATATATATATATATATATATATATATATATATATATATATATATATATATATATATATATATTATTATTATTATTATTATTATTATTATTATTTTTTTTAATTAAAGAACATGTCTGTAACATCTTTTCAGCATTTTTTGTTGGTGTCTCATCATTTATTTATTTCTGTTCTCAGAAATGTGTGCAGCTACTAGACCTGAAACATCTAATTTCAATTAGTATGGATGGTCCCAACGTGAACTTTAAGTTCCTCAATAATCTCCAGCAAGAACATGGTGAACTACATGGAGGTCGGCAGCTAATTTCGGTTGGGAGCTGTGGACTGCACACGGTACATAATTCATTCAAGACTGGCTTCTCCGCATGGAATATCGAGAAACTTCTGAGAGCAATGCACTATGTTTTTCACAATGTTCCTGCAAGAAGAGAAGATTATACAAAACTTACTGGCACATCTCTTTTTCCACTCCCCTTCTGTGGACACAGATGGGTGGAAAATCTGCCTGTTGCAGAGAGAGCCATTGAGGTATGGCCAAAGCTGAAAGAATACGTGGAAGCAGTCCGTAGAAAAGAACTACCAAACCCTGGAACCTCTTCTTTTGATACAATTGAAGCAGCAACTAAAGATCCCCTGATCTTAGCCAAACTTCAGTTTTTCATGGCACTATCCAGAACATTTTGTCCATTCTTGAAGAAATACCAGACTGATGAGCCAGTCTTACCATTTCTGTGCAGAGACTTGACGGAGTTAATGATGGTAATAATCTAATTTCTGCATCGTTTAATGGCTTAATCTTTTGTTTTATGATGACTTTTGAAGTGGGTATACCACATTGAATAACCTGTGTAGGATGGAATAACAAAGCTGGTTAACAGGATGCTAAATAAAAATTTGTTTTTCCTTTTTGTAGAGTCTGGTGAGACGTTTCATCAAAAGGGAGCTACTCCAAGACATCACTCCATTTAAACTGACCAAACTTGACACTGATGACCAGAAAAACTGGGTCAGTGCAAGCCTCACTGACATTGGATTGGGTGCTGGGTGCTGAATCTGTCCTTAAGGTAATGCATTGTTACTGTTTATGTATACCAGTGGCGTAACTTTGTTTTAAAAGGTGGGTGGGACAGGTGGGGGTTGCATACAATGTTAAATCAGATATATGTACAATAACATTACGATGTCCAGCAATCGATTTAAATAGTTGGCTACATGGGGTTTAATTTGTCGTTTAATGAGATGTTTATCCGTTTATCCACGCCACTGATTGCAGCGGCAACGAGCACTTTGATCACTTGATTTAAAAAAACACATTTCAGCGCTAGATCATCTCTTATTTAAAAAACAACTAAATGAATGCTCTACCAGTTAACTGGAGATGTTTTATTTGTAGAATTGGTACATTCGTGTCGCGAGATGTTTTAAAAAGTGGTGGGGACAATATCGACCCTGGCAAAAAGTGGTGGGGACATGTCCCACCCGTCCCACCCGCAAATTACGCCTATGATGTATACATAAACTTTAAACATGCCTGATATATTACTATATAACTAACATGATGTGTGCTATCCCTCCTTGATAGGCTCTTCAGAGCAAATCAAGCAACAGAGTAGGTGACCTCACTGTCCTCGAATTTAGAAGGGACTGCATAATGTGCCTCTCCAGAATCGTTAAGAAAATGCAAGAAAAGAGCCCTTTGAAATACCCCACTGTCAGGCAGATAGCATGCTTAGACCCCTCCGTCATGAGCAGAGACCCAGAATGGTGCAAGGGAAAGATGAAGTCTCTAGTTCAAAGATTTCTGCAGGACAAGCAGTTGACAGGAGGAGTTTCAGCTGGTAGGAATATAGGAAAATAAAGGTTACACACAGCACAGTATGCATAAGATGTGTTCTCAGTACTTTGATCATAAGAACATTTTAAAGATTAGTTTAAGTTTGTTTTTAAATGTGCTTGCTTAAAAATAGTATGATATGGAAGTATAATATGGGCTTATACAGTAAATTATTAGATGTTACACATGCATTTTATATGCATTAGTCTTCCTTTCATGTTCAAACTCAGATTAAACAAATACATTTACATCAATATCCTGTACCAGGTATATAAATATCCATCCATTTAAATTGATGTGATTTATTTTTTTGTGTTTGTCCATTGCAGGTGATGCTGTTGTGCAACAGTTTGACAGCTTTCTCTCTCTGCATGGCAAAAGTGAGGAGTTCCTCTCTTTCAAACCCATGGAGCAACGACTTGATACTTTCCTTCACCAAACTCTCAACGCGTCTTATCCTGAGCTTCGGAGTTTCATTCAACGCCTCCTGCTGTTATCTCATGGGCAAGCTACGGTAGAGAGAGGCTTCTCCGTGAACAAGGAAGTAGAGACATGCAACATAAAAGAAGAAACTGTTGAGGCCCACAGACTTGTCTGTGACCAAGTTTAGGGGGGGTTCTCAAAGTGTCCCTCACAAAGGAACTTCTGGCTTCTGTAGCCTCAGCCAGGACCAGATACAGGATCTACCTTGATGAGGAGAGGAGGAAGAGAGAGGGTGCCATGCGTGGACTAAAGAGAAAAGCTTTGGAAGATGAGTTGGAAGAACTGAAAAAGAAAAAGGGGGTGTTGACGGTCGTGTGCGCCAGCCTTCAGAAGGACGCCGATCAACTAGCTGAGCAGGCCGAAAACAAATCGAAAACGCTCATGGCTGAAATGATAACAAAATCTAATACTCTAAGGAGGAGATTCAAGGAAAAGTGCTGTGAATTGAAAAATGTTGAGTCAGAGTTGGAACTAAAATCGACTGAATTAAGGCACATGCCTTAATGAACTTATTTACACAGTAAATGACTGAAATTTCTATAGCTCTTGCTTATGTATGTACTTTGAATACATTAAGTTCCAGTGTTTAAAAAGTTGAGCTTATTGAAGAGCTGTTTTTGTGATGATAAAATTATAAATACAATAATTCTCTTTTTGCTAATTTTGAAATATCTCCAAATAAATTGACAATTAATTAAGCTGCCTCCTGAGCCATTTCTAATTCAGTTCAGAGTTATATAATTTCATCATTGCATCATCGTCAAACTGAATGGTTGCAATTCATAATTAGGGACACGTCTTTTTAAAATAAAACGATTATATATAATATATATATATATATATATATATATATATATATATATATATATATATATATATAATATCCGTGGTTAGTCATGGGTCGTGTATGGCATTAAATTGTTTTAAAATGGCATTAAAAAGGCATTAAAAAGGCATTAAATTTAATTTGAAGATACCTGCAGAAACCCTGTCTCAGCCTCACGGGCGAATCTGAGGTACAGAAAGACCCGGACCCTTTGCTACATTCCATTATATAGACCAATGGTGTCCAAACTCAGTCCTGGAGGGCTACTGTCCTGCAGAGTTTAGCTCTAGCCTGCCTCAACACACCTACCTGGAAGTTTCTAGAATGCCTAGTAAGACCTTGATTAACTGGTTCAGGTGTGTTTAATTGGGGTTGGAGTTAAACTCTGCAGGGCAGTGGCCCTCCAGGAGCAGGATTGGACATCCCTGATATAGACAGACCTCTTTCACTTGGAAACATGTACTAACAAAATAAATTTGCATTCAGAGGTTGCACCTTTTGGGGGTGAGTGACCATTTGCCAGGAGATCACCTTCCTTTGTGTGCCAGTTATCCCTAAACTCTTAAAAACCTTATTACCTTTTGTTTTACTTATTTGGAAATGAGAAATTTGTACCAGTCACACTGAGACATTTCAAATGATACTAAATATGTTCAATACTCGATGTCAATCATTCACATCAAACTATAAATTTTCTTGGGTGAATTCAGATGATCTGAGCATGAGAGAGAGGGGGTGAGAGAAGAGGGAAAGAGATGTAGATTAGGATGACTCGGGGGTGAGACTTTCGTCTCGATAGTGCACGAGGGCTAGTTCAGATGTTAATTTCCAGAGAGGTCCTTTTGTCCTCTCAGGGTCTGGTCGCTCTTCAACCAGACTGTCCGGCATCTCCTAATTTCTCAGTTCTTACACTGTGCTCTGCTGGTTTTGGTCCTAGTTTGGATCAAATCTTCACTTCAGCTTTTCAGTGTGACTAGATATAGATATATATAGATAGATATAGATATCTACAGAAATAGATCAGCAAAGTGTTCCAACCACACCAGTCATGATGACTCACATGCACTCATATCACACACACACACACACACACACACACACACACACACACACACACACACACACACACACACACACACACTCTCATGTGTGTATATATATACACACACTTATACTTACACACACATTTTATATATATATATTTATTTTTTTGATGTGTGATAGTTATCAGTGCATTGCACTTGTAAAAAACACAGTTAATGACCTTTTTAAATCAAAAATTGTAAAAAGAAATGGTTGAGCCTTATTTGTTGGCAGATGCCACTTAGTTTGATATACTGTGTCGAATGCAATGAAATGTACACATTTTAAAGTGTCATTTAAGTGCTGTTTTCAAGTACTACTTTGAGCCACTCAAATGCAGTGACAAATTATAAATGATGTCTTTATAAATGATGTCTTAAAAATCACACAAGGCAAATCAGTTAGAGCCAAGTACTTAAGTAAACACAAAAACAGTTAAATAAATATAGACATTGAAAAGAGTATATTTTGGCTCCGTCCGTCCATGCACATATACAGATACAGAGCTGTATCTTGTGAGGGAAGACGTGAGAAGATGGAGGCCACCTGATAACAGCCTCTTGTGTGACTCTTGGTCAGGCAGCTCTGTGGCATCATGGGCTGAGTTTCATCTGCAGGCCACGTTTACTCTAACTTTAAAATTAAGTAATTAATGATCTAAAATGAATTGCTGCTTGACAGAATCCAGTTAAAAAAGCTGGCTAATTTAGCTGCTGTTTGGTGGGATTAGTTCATTAACATCCATATTTAGAGTGGAAGAATGTGACTAATAAACTTAGGCCTACTAACACTATGCATTATGTTTTGAAAAAGAAGTAGATTATCTTAATATCAAAACCTTAAATTTTCTCTGGACTCAATGATAAATACATGTCTGACCGTGTCGGACATAAATAGGTTACATGTCCGACATCTAGTGTATATATCTATGACTTCGCACGACGGTGTAATTTACTTCTGGGTAAAGATAGGATCAGTCAAATGAAATACAATAAACGTACAAATAAATATTACAAATTAAAAAAATGATCGGAAATGTCGTCCAATTTTCTAATACTATTATTTGATGACAACAATACATTTGGAAAACAAAATACAGCCATTTCTGCTTTTTTTCTTTAAAAAAAAAAAAAAAAAAAAGCTGCACCCTTTTTTAAATTTCATCTTTCATTCCGAAATAGAATAATGAATGAACGAAAAAGTACACGGACCGGTGTGCATTTTCTTCTCTCAATGAACAGATAATTGCTATAGTTACCAAATTATTTTATAGCATATTTCTTTTAGTTTTCTCTTCATTTATTAGTACATTTGTTGCTGCTGCCGATGATGATTTTGACCTTTTTTTTGTTTTTGCAGTGTGTATATGTGATTGGTGTGCAGTTGTGTTTGCTTTTATTTGTAGATGATGAAGTCCACAATTCCAAGAAGAAAACCGCTGTTATTAAAGCTTTCAGCAAAACCAGACAAAGGTATGTATAGACAAGCAAATACACACATACAAACTTTTTTTGATGTGGAATGTAAATGTAATATTCTTTTAAAACCACTCCCATTACCCAGACCACTATTGGAGGACAGGACACATTGAAAACCCAGGAAAGTGATTTGATTGGTTACTTTTAGAACATAGCCCACCCTAGGCCTTATCGCACAGTGATTTGATTGGTTATAGGCCAGCTATGCAGATATTGCTCAGTATACACTAAACCCCCCTTACCCCAATTTTAATACATTCAAATATAATTTTAAAAACACACACAAAGAACAATGAGAAAGTCTGACATTTTTATTAAGGTATATAAAACATTCCAACGAGCATTATAAACAAGCATTAAAAAGGAATGAGGGAACAAAAATATTTGAGGGGATGAAAATGTAAAGGAACAAAAACAAACATAACATGAACATTCCAAAGAACATTATAAAAATACATTAAAATGAATGGTGAAAAAGAAATGTGAACAAAGGTGTAAAGGAATAAAATACAAAACGTGGAGATAAGCAACATGCACATCAAAAAGGAACAAATATACAAAGTATACAATATAAAACGAGATCAATAAATAAATATAGAAATTAAAGTGTATATATGTAAATATTCATTTTTCAAACTGCCATGATGCACTGGTGGTGTGACGTAGCGTGGGTCAGCCTCTAGTCTGGTTTGTAGTACCTGGCAGAGAGCAGATAACTCTGTGGTTCTGTTTGGTGGAGACCTCACCATCCACACTGGCCTTCCATCAGCAATAGCATCTTCATCAGACATCAGTTCTATTGTTGCAGTCTTCCACAGTTCCCTTTCTGTGTTGGATTTGTACAACACTGGACCTGGTCTCCAGCAACTGCAAAACATAACAGTAATTTAACCACTAAAACACAGAGAGGAGGACAGTTACATTCTGAAAACAAAAAACAAAAACTGCTTATCCAGTTTCTTAAAGGTATACTAATTTTAGAAAAGAACCGCCCTCTCCACTTTCACATGTGCAACACTCTACCTGCTCCCAAGAGAGAACGCCTATTAAACGTGTGCGAGAGAGCATGCACGGTAGTGTTGGGCGATATGCTCCATTTGTATATCGTCCTATCGACAGCCTGTGTGATCGGCGATACACGATATTATCGTGAGGGGGGCGGGGCTTACTTATTTGATTATTAACTTGCTTATTTACTCGTTAATTTGCTTGTTTTATTAGTTAGTTTTATATATGAGAATTGTTTTCTATTTTGCTAGCAAAGGTGGAGTGTTTATTAATAGGCTAAATCAGGTTATTTCCTGGTATAGTGAGGTAAAAAAAGATCCTAATCATTCTTGTATCTGATTCAGAGTATTTCATCATGTCAGCGGGAAATTTACGGACACGCATTATCCTCATGCCGTTACAGATGCAGCGTTTTGACTGTAGGCTACTTCTGCACGAGATGTGAACACGTTTTAATAATTTCTTAGGTGAAGAAAGAGTCGGAGTTTGTGATATGTCCTCCTACCAGTGCATGCACTTCACACATCGCACTTCAATAAGCCCAAAGAACGCGGGTTAATGTGTTTTAAATGCCGGGAGAAATCAGAGGCAAAAATCTAAAAGTCGATCGGTTATACTTAAACCTATGACTTGACTCTGATAAAGGAAAACGCGTTTACATGACCACATGCATTGTCTGTTTATTCAGCATAATCGAGTTAATAACGAGCATGTAAACGCGCTCATTCCCTGAAAATGAAAGCAGAAACGGACTGAGCTTTCGCTGCATTAACGGCGCGTTCTCTCAGAGACGTCGGTGGATAACGGTACAGCAACTATCTTAATTTACTAGCTTAAAGGGGGGGTGAATTACTGTTTCATGCATACTGAGTTTTTTACACTGTTAAAGAGTTGGATTCCCATGCTAAACATGGTCAAAGTTTCAAAAGTTAAGTTGTACGTTTGAAGGAGTATTTTTGTTCCAAAAATTGTCCTTCCGGTTTGTCACAAGTTTCGGACAGTTTTTTTCGAGTATGGCTCTCTCTGACGTAAGAGAGGGCGGAATTTCCTTATATGGGTCCTAAGGGCACTTCTCCGGTAAGATCGCGGGCGCGCGCGCACTCGTAAAACAGAGCAAGAGAGTGAAAGCAGTTCGCCATCAAAGCGCCCTGCCCGGCTTTTGGGAAGTCAATGTCACCAAAGAAGTGTGTTTTTAGTTGCCAGGGCAAGACAACCCTGCACAGATTCCCAAAGAACCCGGCGTTAAGGCACCCGTGGATGGAGTTTGTTTTCCTGAGCATAAACGTTGTGTAAGACTGTTGTTCCCTGCATTTCGACGATGATTGTTTTATAAACAAAGCCCAGATCGTCTAATGCTTAAGGATCGAGCAGGATCGAGCAGTCACAATGATAAAGTTTCGCGGTCGTGCGTTGGAACGGTGAGTAAAACTGTTGAACAAATGTCTCTGTGTGTTGTTAGCTCGACGCGTTAGCACAGCTTTAGCTTCGCCCACACGGCCCGCCCCCAGCCGCTCGTTTTTTTCCGGAAAGACTCGGTACAGCCAATCTTTCAATTAAAAATATAATAAAACAAAAGACTTTTTGGAGATATGAAGGATGCAATACTACTCTATAGGTACTCAAGATTAACAGGAGATTGAGTGAAAATGAGCATTTCACCCCCCCTTTAATATTTCTCTTGTGGACTTACATTATTGACAGTGAAACAATTAGAAGAATATTACTTGTTAAACAAGTTTGAAGTTGCTTTTGATTTTCACAGATGGCAGAGTTGTGCTGCGTTCGTGAACTAAAGACTTTTATTAGGCCTATTTAATTTTAGTGATATTATTATTATCATTAATATTTTGTAATTGTATTGTTTTTAGTGTTATTAGTGTCATTAAATGTTTTTGTTAATGTGCTATGGAAACAAAATACTGATGAACAACGATGCTGTCTTCATCTTGGCTCTGTATAAGAATGATGCGGCTGTTAAAACAAGCACTCTTGACAATTTGTGAATGGATCTCATACGTGCGTCGGTGATGTCACAAGTGTGGTTATGTGGTGATGTCGTTATGAATTTAGGCAAGGCAAATTAATTGTAGTTCATAATTAATTTAATAACAATACTAGCTTCATAATAATAATAATGATTTAATACATTAATGTGAAAACGAGCTAATTACCGTATTGATATCGTCAAAGGCATCTGCCAGCAGCGATATCTCTGTCTATCGGCGATACATGATACTATCGTCTATCGGCACAACCCTAATGCCCAGTTCTCCTCGTGCATGCTCTGTTTACAATTTGCTGTCGGCATCGCTCATACATGCTTACTTGCAAGCACATACGACGGCCTTACGTAAACATATCACCAGAATGATTGACAATTAGGAGGACCAATAGTCTTGATGATCCACCCGGAAAAAGAAAATCCTCCACTATACCTTTAACTTACCCATCTCTTTCTTTGACGGTTCTTTGCAATGTTCTTCATAGTGTTTCTTTTCTGGGCCTTTTCAGGCTGAGCCAAATACTTCCTCCGCAAAGTCTCAAAATACGTCTTGCAACCTGTTAAATAAATAATAAATAAATGTAATGCCAAATAAGTAAAACAGAGGACATTAAAATGATTACAACATCTTTAAGATTACCTTTTACACATTCAGGGTCAACATCTGTCAAAGTTGTCCTTAATTCTTTGAAGAGATAAGTGGTCACAGCCAGGTTATGTGATGAATTTATTCTGGGGGAAAAAGTTGCAGGCATCATTAATGAAATTCAGTTTTGGTATTTCAAATCCATATAGTAGTAGATTAAACTAACATTTACAGTATACAATATGCAGTCTTACCCGGTTTGTGGATCGTATTGGTGTGGGTTGTTCTCTGAATTATGGAGGCACCTTATAGATTCCTGTAAAGTTTGAAATTAAAAAGCGTTTAAATGGATTCACAATCTGAAAGAACCACAAAACTGAATTTTCAGTTTGAATAAGATGGCCATCACAGTAAACATAAGTATCAGACAAAACATATCAGTTCATAAATCTCTAAGATGTCAGTCAGCGCCTCTGATATCTTATCGGTTCGTGCCGCCTTCTGCCTATACAAGGCCACCAGTGCAGGTGTATGTTGGTCAAGCACAGCGAAGAACTGGTTCCATATGTTGACCGTGATATCATCGTCCAGCTCAGTTCAGATCTCATATAATAGTGTCAACGCAGGCAGATCAATAATATTGTTGAATATTAAATTAAATGTCCCCAACTAAGCAAGCTAAAAGCCAATTGTGAAAAAGGTGACAAATGTTGTTGTCTGCAATTTGTAAAACCTCACAATAAAATTTGAGATATTCATTTTTCTTTATTTGTTCCATTAAAGGGATAGTTCACCCAAAAATGAAAATTCTGTCAGTAATTACTCACCCTCATGTTGTTCCAACCCCGTAAGACCTTCGTTCATCTTCGGAACACAAATTAAGATATTTTTGATTAAATCTGAGAGTTGTCTAACTCCTCCATAGACTTCTAAGGGACTGAAACTTGCTGGCCCAGAAAAGTTATTAAAGAGATCATTAATATAGTCCAAGTGACTCCAGTGGCTCAATCTTAAGTTTATCAAGCGACGAGAATACAAAAATAACGACTCTATTCCACTATTCATTTCCTTCTCTCTGGGCCTCGAGTGAGTTAACGTAGTGTTTTTGCGCCGCGCGTCAGTGTTGCACGTAACCACGTAGGCTCACTATTGGACAACGCTGGTCATGTGTGTGACGCGCTGCGCAAAAACAATATGTTAACTCACTGGTGGCCCAGAGAGAAGGAAATGAATAGTGGAATAAAGTCGTTATTTTTGTTTTGTTTTTAGCGCAAAAAGTATTCTCGTTGCTTTATAAACTTACAGTAAGATTGAGCCACTGGAGTCACTTGGACTATATTAACGATCTCTTTAATAACTTTTCTGGGCCAGCAAGTTTCAGTCCCTTAGAAGTCTATGGAGAAGTGAGATAGTGCTCAGATTTAATTTAAAAAATATCTTAAACTGTGTTCCGCAGATGAACGAAGGTCTTACGCGGTTGGAACAACATGAGGGTGAGTAATTACTGACAGAATTTTCATTTTTGGGTGAACTATCCCTTTAAATTCCTTTGTTTATTTCATTAAATATTCAGATGTTTTTGTGAACGTATATGTTCAGACTGGGTGTTTATTTTGTCCTGTATTTATAAAAAATATTTGATTAAGAGACTTTTTTTCATGCAGTGGTTTTAAGGCCCTGACACAGGCGACATGAGCCTACCCTAGAGTCGGCTTTAGTCATTGCTAGTTCTTTGACGTTGGTTTTGTGTTTCAGGGCCTTAAGAATTTATTTAGATTTCTGTACAAAAAGCTTGTTTGCTGTAGCCTATAGTAATCCAGAGATAATTCAATCCTGAAGTCCTCCCTGGCCACCCCTCCCTCTGAGAACAGCCAGCACTGTGTTAGTGTCAGTCATTAACATATGAAAGGTCTTCACACCTAACAGTCGTCAGCAGTGGTTAAAGTGGGATTTGGCAGGTGGGGGAACCCTCAAATTTTGTTTTGGTGCAATAGGGAAAAATGACTCGCCGTGGGACAACATATTGAGTATCGTGGTATAGCAATAGTTTTTGGGACAAGATTGTCACTGTGGCACCAAGTATCACAATACTTATTTAATACTTATTGTAATGTTTTTATCTACATCTACACTGATATGATGATGATACTATGTCAAAATTGCTGAACACCACAATATGGAACACAACCTTGTTTTTCACAAACCTAAAAATGGGAAGTCCAAAAGTGACAGAAATGTTCGGTAGTTAGGGGGGTTCGGGGGCATGCTCCCCCGAGAAAATTTGGGTTTCTCTGGCCAACATATGTGCAATTTAGGGCTTTTGAAGGCCAAAACAAATTTGATAAGAAATAGCTTTAAAACTTTGTCATTAGATTATTTGTCAATACCTGCTCTCTCCTCATCTTCATCTTTCTTTTTCTCTCAGTCTCCTTATTCCCTAATTGTTCCCCTCCTAAAGCTGACCTTTGACTGATAGTCTTTTCATTTTCTACTGTGTCAGTGAAGAAAGTAAACAGGCTCAACTGATGTTTATATGTTTTATGAATCATTTTCTTAGACATGTTAATTTACTCAAGGCTACCAGGAACGCTGTAGCCTAAGTCAGTATTGCCAATAGGAACCTTCTGCAAGCTTTGGAATTTGAAAACGTCTGTTTTTAAATGTTAAAAGTAATTTTAAATAATACAAATTATAGTCTACGTTTAACGCAGTTGGTGGAATTGGCAGACGTTCCCTTAAGTATCATGCGCTGTGAAAACGCGTCAAAGCATTCTCAGGTATAAATATATATAATATCATAATAAATAATAAAATATATTACAAGGGAAAACCTTGTCCGGCGAATATCGAACCCAAAACTTACTTTACCGCGCTCAACCCCCGTGAGTGCAATCACGCATTAGTAACCGCTGGCGTTCAGTGGGGAGGGGAGACGTGAACCGGCAGATGCACTCAATCAGACAGGAGAACCGTGACTGAGAACTTAAGGTCGGGAAGCGTGTTTGTGAAGGCGCGGCCAGGCGGTGATATTCAGTAGCCTATTGATTTGATGAATGATGAGAATCATTGAATTTGATGAGAATGATTTGATTTGAATCTATTTATTTATTAATTTATCTGAGGTGCCGGAACGCAGTTCCGGACCGTTCCGGCCCACTTTAACCCCTGGTCGTCAGTCCTCTCACACCCAGCAGTGTTAATGTCCCTGAAATTTTACGTATTCCTGGATATGTCTGCATATGTGAGGTTTCCGGGTTTATCTGGAAATATACTGTTCCATGTTACTCTGATCCGCTTTTTCCCACATACATCCGGCATACATCAAATTACACAGGAGTTTACCATGCCCGTATTTTGCCGGATTTGAGTCTTTTCATGCAGTGAAAGGTACAATTATCCACAGAGAAAAAGGCAAACTAGGAGATGACAAAAGCGTACAGGAAGGTGTTGTTGCACATGAAAAATAATAACCATAATAACCACTGTGTGTTAGTGACTGATAGTGAATATGAGTATCTGGGCTTTGTAGAACACCTGGACAGGTGGGAACAGAATAATTTCTATAACGCTAAAAGTAAACCGTTGGCGCAAGCTGAATTATGGAGAAGTATAAGTGAGAATAATAAGATTGTGAAACCGAGAGTATTGCATCAGTCAAGTCACACCTGTTCAAAAAAACGCCTGCAGCCGTCGGAAATAAGGAAATTGACCAATACATTCGGATAGGTGCGGTTACCAATAAAAGCAAGAGGAACTTGCAGGAACTGCATGACAAACTGAATCACCCTTCAACAACGTATGTTGCAGAATACTGTCAGCAGATGTGCCTGCACTGTTCAGTTTTACTTCAGCTTACAAAGACAGTTCTATAAGTAATAGAAAGAGCATTATAGTATATCTTGCGAGACCAAGGACAACGAAGGATCCAGGAGAGATTCTGCTGGAGGGTAAGTATGAATTTGATCAATAGGCCTAGTTGTCAATAGCCGCTTTCCGACCAAGTAGTTACAGGAACTTAGTTATAGGAACTGTCCACTTCTAAACAGTTCTAAGAACTACTCTCCCCCAAACTCGGTTTCGCTGTTTGCGTTCGCACTGGCCAAGTGGCCATAGGAACTGGTAGGAGGGGTAAGGGACTGACGCAAGCACGCTGACTTTTATTTTGACGGCGCGACGGACCTTTATTTTGGCGGCGCTGAGAACGCCAGAGCAAACAATGCTCGCATTCTCTGTGTTTATTAGTTAGTGATATGTCTAACAGTACTGTATAATATCTTATTAGATAGAACTGTTATAGAAAGTAGACAGTATATTAAAAAAAGATTATTAGCCTATGCCGTGTGGTTGATGTCCAGTGTTGCTAGCTGGGCAGAAATACATAATCATGTTTGGCTTGGTCCCCTCAAAGTTGCGTTGGATTTTCTCTTCAGCATAAAGGTTTAGAGACCCATCTATCACTGTTTTCCATGTTTGTATAGTTAGTTTCTGGAGTAAATATATAGGCTATCATCTGTGTGTTTACATATAGCTGTTTTAAAAATGGTGGGTGCTGGTGCTCCGCGTGCGTTCGGTCAATCAGCGTACACTAACGTCACGGGTAGTTCCTATAGAGCTGGTTTATACCCTACTCTGAAGTAGGACCTAAATTAGTTCCTCCAAATGGAGTTCCTAGAACTAAAATCGTTCCTAGTTCCTGCGGTGCGAACACGCCGACATCCGGGTACTTTAGCCAATAGTTCTAGGAACTGTGAAAAGGTTCCTCCGGTTGGAAAGTGGCTATTGATTGTTATTGTTGCACGAAGGTGTAGAGACACACCTTGATTTACTGGTATAGGCTAAACAAGCCAGTGAGGATTTAATCATATTCTGACCTGACAGCAAGACTACCTAGCTAGGGGTTCTTCAGGAGATGAGATAAATACAAGATCGCAACACAAAGTTTTCTTTAAGGTCCTGTCGGAACCAGTTTCCATTTCAGGTTCTTGATATTCATTTGATGATGATGATGATCAGCTCATAAACTTCATCATCTGTTTCCCAGGTGAAAAGGAAATGTATTTAAATTGTGCTTTTTTGGACATACTTAATATATTTAAATTATACTGTACTAAGTGCATATTAAATGTATTATTTTGAAACAACAGTATATTAAATGTATTTCAAGATATGCTTAAGATCAATTTTAAGATATTTGCAATATATTTTAATATATTCGATTGTGCTAAAATGGAACTTCAAGTACATTTAGTGCATTTAAGTGTATGTCTTTACAGTTCATTTAAAATATACTTTCATATTTCTTAAACTACAGTTATCATATATTTGAGGCTTAATTTTAATGTACTTCAAGAACATTTCAATAGCATTTCAGCTCATTAGAAATATATTAGCATTACAGTAATAGTTTATTATAAAGCTGTTTTAATCAGTATTCAAAATGATATATTAAAAGTGCAAAAATAATTAAATATAAATGTGAAGACATACACTTTGAAATCAAGAAAACTTTAATATAGTATCTTGTTGTGTACATTGCAAATAAATACCTAGAGTACATTAAAAAAGTACAGCAGCAGGTATAATCTCTTGAACAAAATACATTATAATAAAGATCAGTGAAATGCTATGGCACAAGCTATATTACCAGCCTGGTCTCATTGTTAATACGTAGGTATTAATACGTAATTTTCAAAGATAGAAAACGTACTTTTTGTACGTTTGGATAGATGCTGAAACGTATGATATGGACGTATCTGCAACAATTAAACGTAACATTATTACGTTTTTACTGCTACAAAACGTAAAATATTTACGAATCTTTCATATCATAAGGATATCTGTATAATTTACGTTTTACCGTTTTATAGATAAATGGAAGATCCCTTAACCCTACTCCCAGACCTAAACATAGGCTACCCATTTTATACAGAATATAAAAAGGATAAAACGTACAGAGATGTGTAGGGAAATGGCACGTTTATTAACAATATAGCATTAAAAGATATTTTGAGCAGCTAGTCCTACTCCTACCCCTAAACATTTCTTAAAACTACATAGGCTACAATTATGAAGAAAAACAACATGCGTGTAATCAAAATAATTTATTTATTGCGAAAATGTCGAACCGGTACCAAAAGTCGTTCACATGACGATGTGTTGCAGTTGCAGTCGCAGTCCTCTCTGGCAGTATATAATAGTTTAGAATGAGGTACAGAGCAGAATTTAAGTTATTAATCCATGAAAATGTTAATCCGGCTTCGCTCTGTGTGAAGGTGCGCGCGCTTCTCCATTTCAAATAGTTTACCGACTGAAACACGGCATGTCGCAATCTGTGACGAACAGGCGAGAGCCAATGAGCGTTTGATATCACTGCCGTAAAACATGTCGTAACGCTTCGGGCGCAATTTTTTAATTTGAACTCATCACGAGCGCGGGATTTGACGTTTACGGTCGCTGCTGAGAAATGGAGATGAAGAGCGCTGGATAAAGGGCTGAATTTGGATCTCTTTCTTGCAAACGTGTGGATTCTAAAGATTTGGATTATATCAAGCTAATAAAATTGATGTCTTTTGTGAATTTATGTTGGGTTTTGGTGTAGTATGGTTCTATTGGAGAAAACGCATTTTGTGTCTCACGGTAAATAAACTAAATTTACAAAATGGTTAAACGATTAAAGAAGGTATTTTAAAGGTTTTAGAGTGTAGTCTTGTTTAACACCATGTAACGTTAGGCTAATCCTCCGAAACGAGTTTGCAGAAGGCACGAACAGAGTGAAATGTTATTATTTCTTGAGTAAACTGCATTTAATAAATGCGACTGAAAACGTAACTGATACGACAATTGAATGCAATAGAGTCAATACATTAACGCCACGATTTTAATATGCATAAATAGCAATACGTACAAATTTGTACGTCGGTAGAGTTAATTTACGTTTTTGTGCCGTAAGTAAATGTACGTATGATAGAACTACACTTTACGTAAAAATACAAACGTATTCTCATGAGATCACGTTGATATTACATTTACATTTATTCATTTAGCAGACGCTTTTATCCAAAGCGACTTACAAATGAGAACAATAGTGTCACAGTGTCTGGTTGTGTTCCACGTGTATCCACTAGATGTCCTCCTTTTCTCCACGGTGTCATGCACATGAACTTCATCTCCCATAATTCCTGTCTGTGTATCACACCCAGGTGTTAGTAATTGTAATCACCAGCTGTCTCTCGTTTTCCCCTCGTCATGCATGTATTTAATGCCCTGTTTGTCTTGTGTTCTTTGTGGATCAATGTTGTATGTCACGCCGCTTCTGTTCTCGTGTTTTCCTGCCTTGCCTGTTTATTGTTTTGTATTGATTTCCTGGATATTGAACCCTGCCTGTCTTGACTTCGTTTTTGGATTACCCTATTAAAGCTCATCTTGCTGCATTTTGGATCCCGTCTGCTTTCATCCTTGTGCGGTTCGTGACAGATTGATCCACCCCAAGAAGATCCAAGCAGTATGAGTTCCCGTCGCCATTTCTCCACTGCAAGAGGTGAGCGGAGGCAACCACCACCAGAACCGTCTTTCAGTGAGTCCCAACCCAGGATGAAAATTTTTGAGTGTTTTGCTCTGTGGGCTCGGAGAACAGACGAAAGGTTCATCGTCAAACCCCCTGAGCCTCAGCCCACAGAGAGTTTTGTGTCGGACCACGCCCCCCGCCATGAATAGTCCTTCAAGGGGACCCGCTTGGCCAAGTTCCGTGGAACTCGGGGAGGTCGTAGAGGAGGCGGGGAGGGTCGGGAGGAGGTCCAGTCCCATCACTCGGTCTGGCCACCTTTCGATGCCGAAATTCCTCCGCCACGGGCTCCACCCAGTCAAGAGTCATCCACTCGCCATCAGAGACGGCAGAGGAGGAGGAAGTTTCCCGGTCCTGACCTCGATCTCGAGACAGTGTCCGTGATCCCGAAGCCCGTGCAACCAGACAAGGTTCCTAAGCCCGTGCACGTGCAGCCGGCTGTCATCCCGAAGCCCGTTCAGCCGGCAGTCATCCCAAAGCCCGTGCAACCAGCCAAGATTCCGAAGCCCGTCCACGTGCAGCCGGCTGTCATCCCGAAGCCCGTGCAGCCGGCTGTCATCCCTAAGCCCGTGCAGCCAGCTGTCCCTAAAGACATCCTGGAACGGCCCGTCATCTCTGCAGTTATGGTGAGTGGAACTTCCCATAAGGCGGTGGGCTCTGTGCTACCGCCTTGCCATCGTAGGCGGAGAAGGAGGAAGGTCACGTCTGCCCAGCCAGAGACTGTTCACGTCACGTCTGCCCAGCCAGAGACTGTTCACGTCACGTCTGCCCAGCCAGAGACTGTTCACGTCACGTCTGCCCAGCCAGAGACTGTTCACGTCACGTCTGCCCAGCCAGAGACTGTTCACGTCACGTCTGCCCAGCCAGAGACTGTTCACGTCACGTCTGCCCAGCCAGAGACTGTTCACGTCACGTCTGCCCAGCCAGAGACTGTTCACGTCACGTCTGCCCAGCCAGAGCCTGTTCACGTCACGCCTGCCGAGCCTGTGTCTTCGGACAAGATGGCCGCCGCCGAGCCTGTTCACGTCACGCCTGCCAAGCCTGTGTCCCCTGACAAGATGGCCGCCGTCGAGTCTGTGTCTGAGCCGGTGGTGTCTGTTCCTGAGCCCTCAGTGACCGCGACACTGGCCATTATGGCCACAGCCATGTGGTGTGTGTGGGCTACGCACACACTTGAGCCGGTGGTGTCTGTTCCTGAGCCGGTGGTGTCTGTTCCTGAGCCGGTGATGTCTGTTCCTGTTCCTGAGCCGGAGCCAGTGTCTGTTCCTGAGCCGGAGCCAGTGTCTGTTCCTGAGCCGGAGCCAGTGTCTGTTCCTGAGCCGGAGCCAGTGTCTGTTCCTGAGCCGGAGCCAGTGTCTGTTCCTGAGCCGGAGCCAGTGTCTGTTCCTGAGCCGGAGCCAGTGTCTGTTCCTGAGCCGGAGCCAGTGTCTGTTCCTGAGCCGGAGCCAGTGTCTGTTCCTGAGCCGGAGCCAGTGTCTGTTCCTGAGCCGGAGCCAGTGTCTGTTCCTGAGCCGGAGCCAGTGTCTGTTCCTGAGCCGGAGCCAGTGTCTGTTCCTGAGCCGGAGCCAGTGTCTGTTCCTGAGCCGGAGCCAGTGTCTGTTCCTGAGCCGGAGCCAGTGTCTGTTCCTGAGCCGGAGCCAGTGTCTGTTCCTGAGCCGGAGCCAGTGTCTGTTCCTGAGCCGGAGCCAGTGTCTGTTCCTGAGCCGGAGCCAGTGTCTGTTCCTGAGCCGGAGCCAGTGTCTGTTCCTGAGCCGGAGCCAGTGTCTGTTCCTGAGCCGGAGCCAGTGTCTGTTCCTGAGCCGGAGCCAGTGTCTGTTCCTGAGCCGGAGCCAGTGTCTGTTCCTGAGCCGGAGCCAGTGTCTGTTCCTGAGCCGGAGCCAGTGTCTGTTCCTGAGCCGGAGCCAGTGTCTGTTCCTGAGCCGGAGCCAGTGTCTGTTCCTGAGCCGGAGCCAGTGTCTGTGTCTGTTCCAGTTCCTGAGCCGGAGCCAGTGTCTGGGTCTGTTCCTGAACCTGAGCCGGTGGTTCCAGTTCCAGTGCCCGAGCCGGTGGTGCCAGTTCCAGTGCCCGAGCCGGTGGTGCCAGTTCCAGTGCCCGAGCCGGTGGTTCCAGTGCCCGAGCCGGTGGTGCCAGTTCCAGTGCCCGAGCCGGTGGTGCCAGTTCCAGTGCCCGTGCCAGTTCCTGTGCCTGAGCCGGTGGTGCCAGTTCCTGTGCCTGAGCCGGTGGTGTCTGTTCCAGTTCCTGAGCCGGTGTCTGTTTCTGTGCCCTGGCCGCCCGAGTGGTCGTCTCTGCCTTGGCCGCCCGAGGGAGAGTCTCCGCCCTGGCCGCCCGAGGGAGAGTCTCCGCCCTGGCCGCCCGAGGGGAAGTCTCCGCCGGGGAAGTCTCCGCCCTGGCCGCCCGAGGGGAAGTCTCCGCCCTGGCCGCCCGAGGGAAAGTCTCCGCCCTGGCCGCCCGAGGGAAAGTCTCCGCCCTGGCCGCCCGAGGGAAAGTCTCCGCCCTGGCCGCCCGAGGGAAAGTCTCCGCCCTGGCCGCCCGAGGGAAAGTCTCCGCCCTGGCCGCCCGAGGGAAAGTCTCCGCCCTGGCCGCCCGAGGGAAAGTCTCCGCCCTGGCCGCCCGAGGGAAAGTCTCCGCCCTGGCCGCCCGAGGGAAAGTCTCCGCCCTGGCCGCCCGAGGGAAAGTCTCCGCCCTGGCCGCCCGAGGGAAAGTCTCCGCCCTGGCCGCCCGATGAACTTTTCACGTTGCCCCGGCCACCCGATGGTCCGTTCCCCTTGCCCCGACCGCCTGATGAACTGTTCCCCTTGCCTCGACCGCCTAATGAACTATTTGTTTTCCCCTGTTTCCCCGTTCTACTGTCCATGTTTCCCTGGTCCTCATGGAGTCTGTCGCCCCTTGTGTCTGTTTCCCCGCACGGACCTGGCCCCCCATCCCTCCCCCTGGTCCTCCACCGGGCCACCTCCCTCCTGAGTTTTTGTTTGTTCCTTGTCCTGTCTTGTAGTGTCTGGGAGCCACTCCGTTGAAGGGGGGTAATGTCACAGTGTCTGGTTGTGTTCCACGTGTATCCACTAGATGTCCTCCTTTTCTCCACGGTGTCATGCACATGAACTTCATCTCCCATAATTCCTGTCTGTGTATCACACCCAGGTGTTAGTAATTGTAATCACCAGCTGTCTCTCGTTTTCCCCTCGTCATGCATGTATTTAATGCCCTGTTTGTCTTGTGTTCTTTGTGGATCAATGTTGTATGTCACGCCGCTTCTGTTCTCGTGTTTTCCTGCCTTGCCTGTTTATTGTTTTGTATTGATTTCCTGGATATTGAACCCTGCCTGTCTTGACTTCGTTTTTGGATTACCCTATTAAAGCTCATCTTGCTGCATTTTGGATCCCGTCTACTTTCATCCTTGTGCGGTTCGTGACAAATAGAAGCAGTTAAATTAACAGTAGGACAACAATATGCAAGTGCTATGACCCTTCTCAGTTTAATCTAATGTCACAACGCACAGACAAAGTCACAGACTGATGATCTCTCCTGTTGTTCGACTGCTTCTTCTGCTTCTTTAAAAGTGTATATTATACACTTTTGTAGAACATTTTGTAGAACATTTCTACAAATAATAATACAAATAGTAATAGTAATAGTAATACCGATATTACTGAAAAATACACTATGGATATTACATCACTAAATAAATAATCCATCCATCTGAGTTTGATCATCATTCTGAATATGATCTGGATGAAGTCTGACATAAACATGATTTTCTCAGCTTTTTGCTCAAAATAGTTTAGTTTTTTTATTAAACTTTCCCACTTTCAAGTGTTGTTAAAAAGAAGAACTTTCTTTTAATATATTACATGTTCAGATATTCATACAACAAAAATATTCTGTGGGCCGTGAAGCTTTAGTGAAAATGAGCTAAAACACTTGCGGGGAAAGAGTTATAAACACTAAGTGAACTTTAAAAATGAAAGCATCAGATATAAAGCGTTGTCAGATTACTTCAGTCGTCGTAGTTGAGCCGAACCGTTTGTGAAAGTTAGACTGGTTTTTCACTCAAAGCACCATTGTTAGTTAATTGTGTCTTTAAGGTAATTACAGTTGCACACGTTGGATCAAATAGTTTGTCTGTAATCTCAGGCATTTCCTACATTAGATCCACAAGCTTTAAGATGTGTGTTTTTACAGTGTGTGCAGTGAATGAAGAGCTCTTTAAACATGGCAGTGGAAACTTGTGAAACATCTGTCAGTCTGTGTGTTGCTCCACAAACTTCTGCTTTGACCTGCAGACGAAACACACAATCCTGTCAGTAACGCAAGTTCTTCAAGATTTATTCCTAGTTTAATAAACCATTGTAAACTTGCAGCTGTGCTGGACTGAATATTCAGAACAACAGCATTCTTGCTTCTGTGATATTGTTCAAATGGAGGATTTCCAAACTTTAATCTTACATTTCACGTATTTCAAGCTTTCTAACATTACACACATCTCCTCTAAAGAACATGTGAAGCAAACTGAGGAAACTTCATTTCAACAATCACACAGAAAACAAATGATGTCATAAATTTTTCCCTAATGTTTTTAATAAAGTAGTAAATAGTAAATGAATGCATGTTTTTAAACTAATGACTGGTTTGTTATTTAGTGTTGCCTGTCAAGATTTCATGAAACAATGGCAGAACAAAACGCCAGCAGCAACGGACCAAGTGGAGTAAATTATCAAGATGAATGGAGCCGTCAGATATGGGAGTTTTACTGGAAACTTAAATCTGCACAGCCATTCATTGTCAGTATAATTTCAGCCATTGAGATTCCAATCATGATCTTAACTCTGTTTGCGTTGTGTGCTCTTATCAAATCTCATCGCTCCACTCCAGTGTTTGTTATTCATTTGATTCTTTCAGATCTCATTCAGATCATTTGTAGATTAACATGGACAATCAAATGGTCAGAGGATGTCTATATTGCATATTTCTATAGTTTGATTGTGGGTCTGTTTTTTATGGCATGTGTTGCTTTTGAACGATATCTTATGGTTTCTAATCCTATCTGGTACAGTTCTCATCATTCACTAAAAGTCTGCTGTGTCGTTTCTGTGATCATCTGTTTTTTTCCTCTGCCCTTTGCAGTCAAACGCTTTACAGACAATGACTCTCTTTGGCTGTTTAGACGTCTGTCTTCAATGACCGCCTGTTTAATCGCCTACCTGATAGTCATTCTGTGTTTTGTTGGCACTTGTCGTGTTCTTTCACACACAATATCACTTACTTCTCTACAGCGCAAGAAAATTTTGGGCAGTTTGTTCCTGGTGCTTCTGACTTACACTTTTCTAATTCTCCCCCACGTAATCCTGACTTTAATATATGCATCTGGTCACATCAGCGATACACTGTTTTATATAATTTTGCATTTTACTGAATATCTCCTGTTTCTGAACCCACTGGCTGACTGTGTATTGTACATGTTCTTGAGGCCTGATGTTGGAGGGTTAATGAAGTCTGTTCACTGCTGTTGTAGAACTGACACACATCAGAGTTCGACACACAGCCGGGACGAAAACTCTCGAGACAGTAGTGCAGCGTTTGCCTGCTGTGTTTCAATGCAAAAGCCTGCGTCTCATTCACAGACCGCCTGCAGTTCAGTTTAAACATCTGCACTCAATAAATGAAGTCAATGTCATTCTTTTCACTCACACACCCTTCCTTTCTGTGACATTTAGGGTTATTAGAGATAACTCTTGACTCATAAAACTCAAAACTCAATTGCTCTGTTTGCGCTCCATTAAACACATACGGTAAACAGAGTTTTATTAAAGATGTATTGATGTGCCGTTGATGCTTCTGCTGACGTTCTGTATCAGCAGGACTTTATCATACGATGGAGAGGAGGGTTGTATAAAGCACGGTTTATTCTCATTAATTCCCCCGATAGACTGACAGATCAACAACATCAAGTAGTTTAATGTCATAGTCTTGCTTGTGTTCCTAATGCATGTACATTATACTCTTTTACCAAATAACTACTATTCACGCTATTATTCACAGCACTTGAATATTGTTAGTTTAACTTCTATTGTTCTCCTCATTTGTAAATCGCTTTGGATTAAAGCGTCTGCTAAATGATTCAATGTAAATGTAATAAAAAGATGGTTAATTCAAAAATGAAAATTGACATAATGTACATATGCCCTCATGTCGACCAAAAGCTGGATAACTTTCTTTCTTCTGTGGAACATAAAAGACAATATTTAGAGATTTCTTTGTCCATACATTAGAAGTCAGTGGACAGTTTCGGGTGAACTATCCCTAAAAAGAATTGATTTAAAGTGCACAGAATATATTAGAAGAGAACTAAGTTTATATAAAATATTAACCATATTGCATGGAAATCAGAAGAGAGTTATTTGTAATATTGTTGTGTCTTTATAGAAGTGTTTTATATCGAGTCAGAGGCTGTCCTGTATTCTCTCTTTTCCATCATTAATATAATTAAAGAGCTCTCAGTTCTCCTGCATGTGTTTCTGTCTGTGATTATTTGACAAATAGCAGCTGAGTTGAACTGTGAAGGTCCACTTCCAGAAGAGAGAATCCACTTGCTCGTATGACTTTAATGCAGTGATTCTCAACCGGTGGGCCGCGGCCCTCTGGTGGGCCTCGGAGCGTCATCTGGTGGGCCGTGTAGGCAGTGGTAGACTACCCCCAATTCATTTTTATTTATTTTTTAATTTACAAATCTTGCTATTTTCTAATTATCTAATTGTTCTTAAGAATTAATATAATCAAAAACACTCAAGTCAAGTCAAATTGCATTATCTAAAAGCAAATTTAGGTTTAAATATCACAACACCAATCATGTCAGATTGAACGTTTGTTCGATCAGACGCAGTAGCCTAACATTACGTGTAATATCGTTAATCGTTTTCTGAAAAGAAAAGCAGATGTGGGAGACAGACCTGTGCAGGGAAAAGCTTTGAAGTGTGTGGTGAGAAAATATGACGCTGAATACATTAAGTTTGGTTTTATAAGGGCAGGTACTGAGGGAGTCACACACGGACGAGAAGCGCAGTGCTGCGTCTACAACTCGAGGTATCGAACACGCGCACTTTCTCAGTTTATGGCCAGCAATATTGTTATGTTTAAGGACATTACGAAATTAAGATAATGTCTGCACTATGTTATGATTGCAATTCAGTTTTTAATTACAATTAAATACAATTGTTGCTGCAGTCTGCAGTCTGAACACTTTAACTCAGAACGTACATTAAGTGAATTAATTGAGAATCTCACCTGAAAATCTGGTCATTTTCATCCACGCAGCTGATTTCTGTACATTTGAATATAAAACTAAATGTATCTTGCAGCACAGGGTCAGTATATAGGCTACATTAAGGACGCTTTGATACAAATATAATGTAGTAAATTTAATATAAAACTATGTAAATGGCGCTTTGTGGCGCTGTAACGGTGGCAGGCCCAAACGAAATGTAAATCAACAAATGAAAGATGTATGTATAAGAAAAAAAAAACAATTAGTTCGGGCGCCAGACAAGCTTAATCTTGTCAAATGTTTTTCCTCAGAATAGCTCTTTAAGCCACCGGTTACGAATAAACATGAATCAGAGATCACACAAAGAAAGTTCAGCTTCACAGTTATATTTTCATAATTTTCAAAGAAATCAGACAAAAATCTCAGTTTCACCATAAGCAAAGAATCAAACCAAACTAAATACACACCAAATAACTTTGGTTCAAGTTCAAAAACCTACAGTATTTACACCACTGGTTTTTGTATTGGTAAAAAATAAAATAAATCAAACTGACAATGAAATCAACCGTTTAAACATAACAAAACACTTCACTGTATTATACAGATACGAAATACGTGGCGAAAGTGGTTGCGTGAATGTTTGGTTTGCTTGAAGCCGGTGGTGCATGCGTGTTCGTGTGGGTGTGTGTGAAAGAGCGTTGGCCGATAATGGCAGGAAGGAAAGTTTCCGAAGTGAGGATAAAACAGGGAATAACCTGGAGAACTTGCTCACTCGTCAGCCTCAAAGACAAACTTCGCTGTGCAGCCGGTGTCCAGAGGTGCAGCGCACTCTCAGTGCCAATCGCTAGGCAACTCCCGCTCACTCTAGATCCACGCACAGCCCAAACACAGCGTCTCGCGCCTCACTGACTGTGGATTCATCTCAGGTAACCCGTTCCTTTCTTCTCTCTTTTTTTTTTTTCCTTCCCCTCTCTCTTACAACTCCACCTTATATCCTCATTTCCTCACTTCCGGATAATTGATTTCCCTCCTCCATCCAGCCTTCAACTTACGTTTGTTTTTGTTTTTTTCGCACCGCCACACTCTCCCCCCCTGGAGAAAGCAACCCAAGGTTGTAAGATAGAAAGTGTGGATTAAAATCCCAAGAACTCTTCATCTTCCTCTGACGATTCTTGGAATATTTCAAGGAGTCTTTTCCTCTCCTGGATTTCCAACTCCTCGGCTGTGGGGAAGCATGCTTTTAAATTACTCACATGCACATTACGCACATCTTCCCCAGAGGACTCCAATGCCACTTGATAATTTATTGGTCCCTGCTGCTTTATTATCCGATAAGGACCCTTCCATCGTTGTGCAAGTTTTGCACTGAAATGGTGTTGGGCACTAGATTGGGGAAAATTCCTTAGCCACACACGGTCCTTTTCTTTAAAGGAGGCATCACGTCGGTTCTTATTGTATCCCCGTAGTTGTCTTTTCTGTGCCTTTTGGCAGCATTCTTTCGCTTTAGCTTGAAGTTGAACTAGATGGCTGACCACATCATAGGAAGGTAAATCAGGAGAGACGTTCTTGCCACGCAACAGTTTGTCCATGGGACCTTGCAATTTCCTCCCCAGGTGAAGCTCTGCTGGGGTCATGCCGATGGACTCCTGGACAGCTGAATTGACTGCAAATCGTAGTTCAGGCAAGTACTGATCCCATTTTTTGTGGTTATCTTCTACATAAGCCGCCATCATGTACTTTAGGTTACGGTTTACTCTCTCTGTCATATTCGTTTGTGGGTGGTAAGCAGTAGTGAGTTTCTGTGTGACCCCCCATTTACCACAAATCTCCTTGAATACAGCAGAAAGGAACTGAGAACCTCTATCAGACAGAATAAAGTCAGGAACCCCCCATCGAGTCAGAATCTCTCTCCTGAAAAGTGCTGCAACAGTCTCTGCACGGGCATTCCGCATAGGAAACAGCTCCACCCAGCGGGTAAAGTAGTCCACAAAGACAAGAAGGTACTCATTCTGATGGGTACTGCGGGGCATTGGTCCCATGATGTCTACCCCTAGCATCTCATTGGGATGTGATGTACTGACTTGTTGTATTTTTCCCGCAGGTTTACGATTTTCCCCTTTGAGTGTTTGGCATTTAACACATCTTTTGACATGATTCTTCACATCCGTCCACATCCCAGGCCAAAATGCAATATCATGCAGCCTCTGGTAAGTCTTGTAAATACCCATGTGGCCACTTAAAGGATTTGAATGGTAGTGGTGGAGAACGGCTGGAATCAGACTGTTAGGAAGGTACACCCGATAATGGCGTTGGCCACTCTTCAGCTGAGTTGTGTGGTACAATTTATCCTCTACTACCTCGTACTGATTTTTCAGCTGATCATCTCCTGCCAGTGTTTGGAATAGTTTTATGATTACAGGGTCCTTGTGCTGCTCTTCCCAGATGGCAGCGGCAGTGATTGGAAGGTCTGACTCCTCCGTTTGCCTGACATATAAGCTACAACCAGGTTGGGTGTGGATCCGAGAAAGAGCATCTGGTGCTACATTCAACCTTCCTTTACGATACTCAATTACAAAATCAAACTTCTGCAATCGAAGAACCCATCTAATGAGACGACTGGTGGTTTTTGAGGAGCTCATTACCCATTGCAGGGCTGAGTGATCAGTCACAACCGTGAATAGTTTAGGCTCTAGGTAATGTTGCCATCTTTCCAGAGCCCATATGACGGCAAGGCATTCTTTCTCTGTCGCAGAGTAGTTGGTTTCGGCTTTGCTCAGGGATCTACTGGCGTACGCAATCACCTGTTCTGAGCCCTGGTCCTTCCGCTGCGTCAACACCGCACCTAGTCCGATGTCACTGGCATCCGTGTATACAATAAATGGAAGTTCAAGGTTGGGATGACCCAGAATGGGAGGTGAGGTAAGGTAGGCTTTTAGCTGTTCAAAAGCTTGTTGACATTGGGGTGACCAATGAAATGCACGACCCTTTTTTTTCAAGGAATTGATGGGCTCAGCGATCCTCGAGAAATTTGGGACGAACCGGTGGTACCACCCGGCGAGTCCAAGGAAGCGCTGAACCTCTTTGATGTTACGAGGTACAGGGTATGCACGTATGGCTTCTACCTTACTCAGGTCTGTGGAAATACCATGAATGTTCACCACATGTCCAAGGAATGTTAACTCCTGAAGACAAAACTTGCTCTTCTTTAGGTTGATAGTCAAACCCGCTGTCTGCAATCGATGGAGAACAGTTTGGAGATCGAGGAAGTGCTGGTCCATGGATGGTGAGTAGATTATAATATCATCAATGTAAACAAAGCATATGTTACCTCGTAATTCCCCCAAAACCGTCTCCATCAGTCTTTGAAATGTCGCTGGGGCATTTTTTAACCCAAAAGGCATGACTGTAAACTGATACAACCCTGATGGAGTGATAAAGGCAGTCATGGGTTTGCTATCTGGACCCATTGTCACCTGCCAGTAGCCACTGTTGAGGTCGATTGTAGAAAAGATCGATGCACCAGAGAGGGATTCCATAATCTCTGTAATGTTAGGGAGGGGGTATGCATCACTCTCTGTTATGGCGTTGACCTTCCGGTAATCCACACAAAATCTCATTTTACCATCTTTTTTTGGAACTAGGACAACAGGGGATGCCCATGCCGAGTGAGATGGTTCCACGATACCTGCCTTTAACATTTCCTCCAGTTGCTCTCTCACAACAGCTTGTTTAGAAGGACTCATGCGATAGGGTCGCTGTTTGAGGGGCACTGGATGCGTGATATAGAGGTGGTGTTGGAGAACATCAGTTCGTCCAGGTTGGAGGGTACACACCTGAGAGTTGGACTCCAAGATTTGCCGTAGTTGTTGTTTCCCGTCAGGTGGTAAGTGAGCACCATTTACAGCAAGGTTTATTAATGCTTGTTCATCCAGGCTATCAAGTGGTCGTGATAGCAATGGGGGTTGGGGTGGAGGAATGGAACTGAGTAGGGAGAGGCTTTGATTAACACTGTTCAGATGTGGTCTTTTTTCCAGGTGTGATGGTTTCACCACAGGTACACTTGCCTGGCCGGGTTGGAAGAGATAGTGTTCATCAGGGGCAGACTTGAAGGAATATTTCCTGTCTGTCACATCAATCTGCAGTCCGCTGGAGAAGATGAAATCTAATCCCAAGATCACTGCATATGCAAGGGCTGTGTAGGAGAGGACAGCAACCTGTACTGGAAAAGTCTTATTATGAAGAATAATTGGCAGGTATATCCATCCTAATGGAACTTCTGCTTCACCATTAGCTAAATAAAGAGGACCAAGGGTCCAAGGGTGAAGGTTATCAGGTGGATTGAGTTCTGTCCATAGGCTCTCATGGATAAGGGTGTAACTTGCGCCTGTATCCACAATGGCCTTCCCTCTCCAAGGACCAATACTGATGGGCACCACTAATTGTTGTGGTACAGCCGTTAGCTGATTTGAAGTATTGGAACAAGTGGGGGTACTTTCTTCCAAGACTGCAGATGACCAAGGCGTAGTTGTTGCAGATACCGTGTTGCTGGAAGGAGTAACTGGCTGTCGAGGCGGACCTCCAGACTTCATAGGTTGGAAGAAACGCTTGTTATGGGGGGGACGCTGCTGAACAGATGGCTGGTTGGAAGCAGACGTAAAGTGAGGACAATTTCCAGGTGAATGGGAACCTTTACACCGCCAGCACTGTACTTGAGGCTTCTCCGCAGGTTGGCTAGAGATTGGTCTTTGTGGCATGGTAGGTTGTGGTTTAAAATCCTTGCGCCCCTCATATTGTACTTGTTGCAAGTAATCCTTCTCCAACTGATGTCCCAGTTTCACTAGCTCCTCAACATTGCTGACCCTGCTGCGTAACTGGCTGGCGAGATAGGGCTTTATGTTTTTAAGGATCATTTTTACCATGTCACTTTCTGTTAGAGAAGGCTTCCACCTTTTGCAGAGAGCTCGATATGAGAAAGCAAAATCCCTGATGGATTCCTTCTCTCCCTGGGTCCTCGTTCTGATCCGATCAGCCAGCTCATCTTCGTAATCTTCAGATAGGAAGGCAGAAAGAAAAGCTGATTCAAACTCACCCCATGTTGTTACAGAGGATCTGGCAACCTCCCACCAGTCACGGGCAGTTCCATAGAGTACAGTTCGGAAAGTGGCTAGCAGGTCTGCATCAACCAAGGGATGTAATGCTAGAAAATCTTGACAGCGTGTCAAATATAGTAAAGGGTCTGGATCATCTGATGGCTTTCCAAAGGTGGGAAAGGTTATCTTAAGGTGGTCACTTCTTACCACTGTGGTAGTGGGAGGAGTTGCAGGAGCAGTCAATGCGGACGGTAGTGAAGAGAGGGAGGAAGTGCCAGGTAGTGAAGGTATTCTCTCCTTAATTAGATCTGCTAATTTCTTTTCGTGCATCTTGCTTCGATCCACCATTTCAGTTTGAAACTTTTTAAAGTCTGTACATAGACTAGCAATTTGGACGTTGTGCTGATGGATTTCAGTTGTAAGCTGGTCATGGCTTTGTTGAAAGTTCTGTTGCAGGGTTTTGAGATCTTGTTGAAGTTCCTGCTGAAGCTGATCCACCATAAAGCGCACCTCGGAGACAAAGGTGGTTTCAACTTTTTGAAGTTCGCCTGTAATCATGAGTTTAATGGCTTTAGTTAGTTGATCAGTCTCCTCCTCATCCTGTTTTTTATTTGAAGCAACTAGTGTGAGAACTTGCTGCTGGTTGTCCTTAATTTTAGTTGCAAGGCTGGTAATCTGGTCATAGTGCTGAGAAGAAGTTGCTTTCCACCCATGGGTAAGTTCAGAGATGGCTCTCTCCTGTTCCTTTATTGAGTCCAGCAGTTTTTCCCAATTACCTTGAACTTGTGAAGTAATTTGTTGCATTTCTCTACCAGGAGTGGGAAGTACACCAGGCAAATCCTGCTGTGCCACTGAAGAGGGAGTGGAAAGTTCAGGTGATGTGCATAGATGCATAGGACCTGGTCCCTGGTTCCAGGTAGGGGTTTGCATTGGAGTGCTGCTGCCAGCCAGTGCTGAAGCGAACTGCACCTGGGCTCCATGGCCTCCTGGATAGCTGGAAGGCGTTTGGATGTATGGGCCATGGAAGACCGGAGGTGAAAGAGGTCCAGGAGTAAACCGGGGATGTGATGCAATGGGCCATATTGGGGTTGCAACATCTGGAGGAGCTTCAATATCCACACACGTTGACAAAGGAGATGGTGTTGTGGTCATAATTCACTGGTGTCTCTGGAGATTCAATGAAGTGTGTAAAATGTTATGCAAAATGTAATGTTTGTCAGCAAAAAAACAAAAAAACAAAAAAACAATAAAATACAATGTTATCTCAGTGTTCAATAAACAAATAAACCCAGAGAATTTACAATTTATGTTCTAACACGTATTCAAATTCAAAGTCACACTTTAATCATTAACTTAAAGCTAACCCTCAATTAGTGCAACCAAGAAAATAAGTAATACACTCACATAACACTTTCCACCAAAATTGACAATTTGATCAGTTTTTTTTTTCAATTTTTTTTTTCAGAGAGTTCAGTTCAAGTGTCTTTTCTTTTTCTTAAAGTGTTCAGTTCAAGTGTCTTTTTTTTTTCTTAAAGAGTTCAGTTCAAGTCCCTGTTCGGGCGCCACTTCTGTAACGGTGGCAGGCCCAAACGAAATGTAAATCAACAAATGAAAGATGTATGTATAAGAAAAAAAAAACAATTAGTTCGGGCGCCAGACAAGCTTAATCTTGTCAAATGTTTTTCCTCAGAATAGCTCTTTAAGCCACCGGTTACGAATAAACATGAATCAGAGATCACACAAAGAAAGTTCAGCTTCACAGTTATATTTTCATAATTTTCAAAGAAATCAGACAAAAATCTCAGTTTCACCATAAGCAAAGAATCAAACCAAACTAAATACACACCAAATAACTTTGGTTCAAGTTCAAAAACCTACAGTATTTACACCACTGGTTTTTGTATTGGTAAAAAATAAAATAAATCAAACTGACAATGAAATCAACCGTTTAAACATAACAAAACACTTCACTGTATTATACAGATACGAAATACGTGGCGAAAGTGGTTGCGTGAATGTTTGGTTTGCTTGAAGCCGGTGGTGCATGCGTGTTCGTGTGGGTGTGTGTGAAAGAGCGTTGGCCGATAATGGCAGGAAGGAAAGTTTCCGAAGTGAGGATAAAACAGGGAATAACCTGGAGAACTTGCTCACTCGTCAGCCTCAAAGACAAACTTCGCTGTGCAGCCGGTGTCCAGAGGTGCAGCGCACTCTCAGTGCCAATCGCTAGGCAACTCCCGCTCACTCTAGATCCACGCACAGCCCAAACACAGCGTCTCGCGCCTCACTGACTGTGGATTCGTCTCAGGTAACCCGTTCCTTTCTTCTCTCTTTTTTTTTTTCCTTCCCCTCTCTCTTACAACTCCACCTTATATCCTCATTTCCTCACTTCCGGATAATTGATTTCCCTCCTCCATCCAGCCTTCAACTTACGTTTGTTTTTGTTTTTTTCGCACCGCCACAGCGCGACTTTTTGAACAGAATCTTGAGCCATAGCTGGCGCTGCGGACAGACGCCGCCAGTGTGTGTAGGCCTTCACTCATAGAAAATAATGTGTTCGAATTTTAAAAGATGTGCCGCTGCGCTTCTCGTCCGGGTGTGCGACCCCCTTAAGCCGATTAAGGCGCATGTGGAGAAATGTTTTTGAATGTGGATTCAGGTGTTGAATGTGGAGAAATATTGTCATATGAGGCGCTAAAACCATCAAAGCTGCAGAGACATTTGAACAAAACTGAGCTGTTTAATATTGTTTTAAACAGTCAAGTTCATATCACTAACTGTATTTGATAAAATACAATTACAGTATAGGCTATGCAAATTGGGGTGAATGAACTTTGTTGAACATTTCGTATCTATACCACGAATGTTATTTCTCGTGCCATTTATACGGCAAACATTTTTTGGCGTGCATATGATACTGATACGCAGTTTTCGCGTACATATGATACGCACTGTATGGCGTGTAATACGCACGCACTCCCCACCGCTAATCCTATGCATATGCACGCAAAAAACATTTTTGGCGTATAAATGGCACGAGAAACAGAGATCGTGTTGCAGCGAATAGAAAGAATCCCCTCTTGTGTGTCTGACCTGTTGTTACAGGTATGTTAGCCTGTTATTGTTACAGGAATGGTTACTGAGTAAACCTGCAAAGTCTTTTTGATACAAGGACAGTTTTCATCTATATAGCTGACTCTACTACAGTGGCATAACAGAATAACAGCAGAGTATATCATTGTACTTTTAGAATTTTCTGTTATTCTGTGTTCATAATATCACATGTGAAAAGGTGGTCCTCGGAATGTTTTTAAACACTCATTGGTGGGCCATGAGTTGCAAAAGGTTGAGAACCCCTGCTTTAATGCAGAGACTCCACATGGAAAGAGCTCTCGCTCCGCTACAGTATAAACCTTATTCCGCCTCTCCCACTGTTAATAAAATGTTAACAATTATCATACAGTTTTATAAATGTTTGGTATCCAACTATCTCTCTCTGGTAACATTTTTCATATCCCTTACGAAAATTAACCATGGTTTTACTATGGTAAAACTGTAGTTAACTACGACCGTAGTAACCGTGGTATTTTGGCGGAAACCATGGTATTTAAAAACCATGGTTTTGATACCATGGTTTTACTACAGTTATATTGTAGTAATACTATAGTAAAACTGTAGTTAACTACGACCGTAGTAACCGTGGTATTTTGGCGGAAACCATGGTATTTAAAAACCATGGTTTTGATACCATGGTTTTACTACAGTTATATTGTAATACTATAGCAAAACGGTAGTTAACTACAACCGTAGTAAACGTGGTATTTTGGCGGAAACCATGGTATTTAAAAACCATGGTTTTGATACCATGGTTTTACTACAGTTATATTGTAGAAATACTATAGTAAAACTGTAGTTAACTACGACCGTAGTAACCGTGGTATTTTGGCGGAAACCATGGTATTTAAAAACCATGGTTTTGATACCATGGTTTTACTACAGTTATAGGCCTATTGTAGTAATACTATAGTAAAACTGTAGTTAACTACGACCGTAGTAACCGTGGTATTTTGGCGGAAACCATGGTATTTAAAAACCATGGTTTTGATACCATGGTTTTACTACAGTTATATTGTAGTAATACTATAGTAAAACTGTAGTTAACTACAACCGTAGTAAACGTGGTATTTTGGCGGAAACCATGGTATTTAAAAACCATGGTTTTGATACCATGGTTTTACTACAGTTATATTGTAGTAATACTATAGTAAAACTGTAGTTAACTACGACCGTAGTAACCGTGGTATTTTGGCGGAAACCATGGTATTTAAAAACCATGGTTTTGATACCATGGTTTTACTACAGTTATATTGTAATACTATAGTAAAACGGTAGTTAACTACAACCGTAGTAAACGTGGTATTTTGGCGGAAACCATGGTATTTAAAAACCATGGTTTTGATACCATGGTTTTACTACAGTTATATTGTAGAAATACTATAGTAAAACTGTAGTTAACTACGACCGTAGTAACCGTGGTATTTTGGCGGAAACCATGGTATTTAAAAACCATGGTTTTGATACCATGGTTTTACTACAGTTATAGGCCTATTGTAGTAATACTATAGTAAAACTGTAGTTAACTACAACCGTAGTAAACGTGGTATTTTGGCGGAAACCATGGTATTTAAAAACCATGGTTTTGATACCATGGTTTTACTACAGTTATATTGTAGTAATACTGTAGTAAAACTGTAGTTAACTACAACCGTAGTAAACGTGGTATTTTGGCGGAAACCATGGTATTTAAAAACCATGGTTTTGATACCATGGTTTTACTACAGTTATATTGTAGTAATACTATAGTAAAACGGTAGTTAACTACAACCGTAGTAAACGTGGTATTTTGGCGGAAACCATGGTATTTAAAAACCATGGTTTTGATACCATGGTTTTACTACAGTTATATTGTAGTAATACTATAGTAAAACTGTAGTTATCTACGACCGTAGTAACCGTGGTATTTTGGCGGAAACCATGGTATTTAAAAACCATGGTTTTGATACCATGGTTTTACCACAGTTATATTGTAGCAATATTATAGTAAAACTGTAGTTAACTATGACTGTAGTAACCGTGGTATTTTGGTGCGAACTACGATTTTTACAAACCATGGTTTTGATACCATGGTTTTACTACAGCTATATTGTAGTAATGCTACAGTAAAACCATAGTAACCATGACTGTAGTTTTCTCCAAAAACCACAGTTACTACAGTCATTGTTACTATGGTTTTACTGTAGGATTACCACAGTGTAGCCATGGTTTTACAAAATTCTTGAAATTACATTTAAGCCATTTACTTACAACAAACATCTACAAAATAACAGAAAGAAGTTACCATTCTATGATACAGACTTTATTACAGAAATACATAATCTGAAAAATATAAACTTGCATTTGTTCTCACATGTGACAAAACAAACTACAAAGTTATACAAAATTATTGGTGATAAAGTGGTGCTGTGCAATGGTTAAATTCAGTTGCTAATTTACAAATAAAAAAATAGCTATTTGTTCCACTGTAATAATGACTTAGTAAACATGACTTAGAGCACCTTTAAATACACAGCATCTACCTCTAGTCAGGGGGCCAAAATTGATATTAAAACTTTGTCGGACACTTTTTGGTACAAGTATACAACCTATCCAGTATTAGTCTCAGCCTCAGACGTCACGCCCACGGAACGTTGGCTAAACGTCTGATGCATATGGCACACTTTTCTGGAAACACTTCAGGAGTTTCGAAGTCGCGACCTGATTGGTTGAATTCTACAGGATGCCCGCGAGACGTGTGTGTCGCGTTTTTTAACGGTCCGTCTGGAAATAAATGCCGTGACGCCAAAACCCCTCGTTGAAGAAGAAAGCCGTTGTGTTTACAACTGAGACAAAGAGAGCTTACCAGGATCAACTAAACGCTGGATTTTCAAAAGTATGTGAAGTTTGCGGCTCCATTGTTGCAGTAAACTTGCACAACGTTCTTGAATGAATAATTTATTAAATGCACGCCGGTCTGTTATTGTAGGGACATCGACATTATACTGGCACGCCCCTAAACATGACGCGGAACAAAACGAACTGTGATTGGTTGCGTTATATGTCAGTCAAACGTCCTCTTGGCCAAGAAAAGCTGCGATAGAGTCCAGACCTTCTGCCGTCAGTCTGAAGGTCTGGCTACGCGAGATTAATCCAGTATTAATATTTATCCCCTCAACATGTGTTCTAGCCAGGTTGTCAGCTTAGAAAATGTTTTTTTGTCCATTTTAACACTATATTCTTAAAAGTGGTAAAAGCGGATTTTTTTCCCCAAAGTGCTTCCATTTTCTTCCATGTTACCTATTGTAATTTTGGGCAAATGTGCAATATAATCCAACTTATGTGCAAGCATGATCATTAAAAAATAATAATCAATAAATACCACAAGAATATAACACCTCAAGGGGCACTGTTGTGTCAGCTCAGCTGTGATTTGGCAGCAGATTGAGGCAGCAGATCCAGAGAAGATGATCACAGAAGGTGTCAACAGTACAGTGTGAACAAAACTTTATAAAGGAGTGAATCACACAATCACACAACAGATTAACTTGATCTATGTCTACACAAACATTTACCTCAAGATTCTACCATTCTACCATCAAATGTTGCCAGAAACAGGTAAGCTAAACTGTTTTCCAACTAGCTATATACTTACCAGACATACACTCACCTAAAGGATTGTTAGGAACACCATACTAATACTGTGTTTGACCCCCTTTCGCCTTCAGAACTGCCTTAATTCTACGTGGCATTGATTCAACAAGGTGCTGAAAGCGATTCAAGGTGCTGAAAACGATTCTCCAAATCCTCGATTCGATTACATTTTCGATTCTAAAGTCACGGTTTGATTCGATTCTCGATTTTAAAAAAATAAATTGAAAGCACAATCTATGCCATTTTAAGACTTTTATGCAATATAATAATATCTGACCTTTGTTCGCAATACCACACACTACATTGTCAAATTTAAAATGTTTATTAACAACATAATGTAACAATAACTTATATCTTCAGTCAATTGGAAACTTAAACAATATAACCTATTACCTGGCTATTATAGTCCCGGGGCTCCCTGGACTCCTCAGAGCAGTCACAGGCGAATAGCACGGCGTTTTAAATTGGGTTCCCACAGCGTTTGCAATGCAGTACGAGAGAACGTTTTCGTAAGGGAACGTAGGCTACTTGGTTACTTGCGTAACCTCGGTTCCCTTAGAGAGAAGGGAACGAGTACTGCTTTGCCTTGCCGTGTTATTTCGCTCATATCAGGTACTTCGCTTCAGTCGATTTAAACCTAAAATCCTTTGGCGAGTTTTTTTGTGAATTATACTCTACAGCCACGTCCAAATTGGCGCGCTCGAGGTTGGCAGGGCGCCATGCGCTCCCATTGGACCGTACGCCACTGCTAACTTGCCATAGGTTCGTGCAGTTGCTGCAGCACAGACAATCAGCTCGCTCAGACGAGATATGATGCTCTCGCTGTGCAGCTGCAATGTGTTTCAAAATAAAGGCTTCAATATTCTCGAGAAAAGGAGTTTTACCTATTACAGGCAAGCCGAGCTGCCGTGACATGGGGGCGTGGCAGCATCGACAATTCCATTTTTTGATTCAATAATCGAGATTGAGCATTAATTTCGATCGATTTCGATTTAAAATCGAAATCGTGACACCCTTATTCTTTAGAAATGTTGGCCCATATTGAGAGGATAGCATCTTGCAGTTGATGGAGATTTGTGGGATGCACATCCAGGGCACGAAGCTCCCGTTCCACCACATCCCAAAGATGCTCTATTGGGTTGAGATCTGGTGACTGTGGGGGCCATTTTAGTACAGTGAACTCATTGTCATGTTCAAGAAACCAATTTGAAATGATTGGAGCTTTGTGACATGGTGCATTATCCTGCTGGAAGTAGCCATCAGAGGATGGGTACATGGTGGTCATAAAGGGATGGAAATGGTCAGAAACAATGCTCAGGTAGGCCATGGCATTTATGACTGGGTCCACTACATGAGCCGAACACCAAGACTCAAAGACCTTCCACTTAGAAAAATATAGATCCTAGTAGAAGGCGCACAAACATTATCAATGGTCTCCCGAACATTAAGTCAAGTCAAGTCAAGTCAACTTTATTTATATAGCGCTTTTCACAATACAGATTGTATCAAAGCAGCTTCACAGTATTAAATAAAATAGTACATCAGTGTTTGTTTCTAGTGTAAAACATCCATGTTTGATAATGCTGATCAATAGTATTGTTGATTGATTAATTAAATTAAGTATCCCCAACTGAGCAAGCCAAAGGCAACAGTGGCAAGGAACCGAAAAACTCCATCAGGTGACCTAATGGAGAAAAAAAAAAACCTTGGGAGAACCCAGGCTCAGTCGGGGGCCAGTTCTCCTCTGGCGTTTATGAAGTAGAGACCGGATTTTACTGTAAGATTAAAAATATTATATGAATGCCTGGCTGAAGAGATGCGTCTTTAATCTAGTTTTAAACTGGGAGAGCGAGTCTGAGCAACGAACAGTATCAGGAAGGCTATTCCAGAGTTTTGGTGCTAAATGTGAAAATGATCTCCCTCCTTTGGTTGATCTGGATATCCTAGGTATGACCAAAAGCCTCGAATTTAGTGATCGTAAAGAGCGCAATGGAATATAGGGCGATAGAAGATCCGTTAAATAAACTGGAGCTAAGCCGTTTAGTGCTTTATAAGTCAGTAGCAATACCTTGTAATTAATACGGAACTTTATAGGTAACCAATGCAGTGATGATAAAATTGGTGTTATATGGTCAAATTTTCTTGATCTAGTAAGAACTCTAGCGGCGGCATTTTGGACTAACTGTAGCTTGTTTATTGAGGATGCAGGACAACCAGCTAATAAAGCATTACAGTAATCTAATCTCGAGGTCATGAACGCATGAACTAACTTTTCTGCATCAGAAACTGATAGCATATTACGTAGCTTAGCAATGTTTCTGAGGTGGAAAAAGGCTGTTTTTGTAACATATGAAATATGATTTTCAAAAGACAGGTTACAATCTAATATAACACCCAGGTCTTTTACTGTAGAGGATAAAGTAACAGGACATCCTACTATGTTAAAGTTGTATTGTAAGAGGTTTTGTGGGCATTTTTTTGAACCGATAAGTAGTACCTCTGTCTTGTCTGGATTTAATAAAAGAAAATTGCGCATCATCCAATCTTTTATATCTTTAACACACTCTGTCAATTTGGATAATTTAGCGTTTTCATCCGGCCGTGATGAAATATATATTTGAGTGTCATCAGCATAACAATGGAAACTAATTCCATGTTTCCTTATAATATTTCCAAGTGGCAGCATATATATTGAGAATAATAGAGGGCCTAACACAGATCCTTGCGGCACTCCATAGTTTACTGGAGTTATGATCGATTTTTCTCCATTTAAATAGACAAAATGGTATCGGTCAGATAGGTATGATCTGAACCAGCTTAGTGCTTGTCCTTGAACACCGGTATAATTTTGTAGTCGATCTAAGAGTATTGTATGATCTATAGTATCGAACGCAGCACTAAGATCAAGTAAAACTAATATTGAGATACAGCCTTGGTCAGAAGCTAAGAGTAAATCATTTGTGATTTTAACGAGCGCAGTTTCAGTGCTATGATGCGGCCGGAAACCAGACTGAAACTTTTCATAGACGTCATTTTCTTGTAAGAAAGAGCCTAGTTGGGCGGACACAACTTTTTCTAGTATTTTGGACATAAAGGGAAGATTTGAAATGGGTCAATAATTTGCTAGGTTATTTGGGTCTAATTGTGGTTTCTTAATGAGAGGTTTTATAACTGCCAGTTTAAATGTTTTTGGAACATGACCTAAAGTTAAAGATGAGTTAATAATATTGAGGAGAGGCTCTTCCACTATAGGTAACACTTCTTTCAGTAGTTTAGTTGGTATGGGATCTAATAAACATGTTGTTGTTTTAGAGGAAGTGATAAGTTTATTTAACTCTATTTGTTCTATAGTTGTAAAGCACTGTAATTGTTCTTGCGGGGTGATAATCGAGGCTGAATTATAAGGCGTGATTGAGGATTGAACGTTTACAATTGTGGTTCTGATGTTTTCTATTTTCTCAGTGAAAAATTTCATGAAATCATTACTACTAAACTGTAACGGAATATTTTGTTCAGGTGACGCTTGTTTATTTGTTAGTCTAGCCACGGTGTTAAATAAAAACCTAGGATAGTTTTGGTTATTTTCTATTAGTTTGCGGAGGTGCTCAGCCCTGGCCGCTTTTAGGGCCTTTTTATAACGTGACGTACTGTCTTTCCAAGCGATTCTAAAAACCTCTAAATTAGTTTGTTTCCATTTACGCTCTAAATTACGAGTTTCTCTCTTTAGAACACGCGTAGTATTGTTGTACCATGGTACTTTAATTTTCTCTCTGACCTTTTTTTGTCTCATAGGTGCAACAATATTCAATTTTCCAGAGAGAATGGTGCTCATAGTGCTGGTTAGTTCCTCTAGTTCATCTGTTTGTTTAGATTCAGACAGCAGCTGAGACAGATCCGATAAGCAATTTGAAAAATTATCTATGGTGGATGGAAGGATTGTTCTGCCTAATCGATAACGCGGCGCAGCATGATATATTACAGGGGTACGTAATATGCAAGTTACCATGTAATGGTCAGTGACATCATCACTTTGTGGAATGATATCTATATCGGTTGGATCGGTTCCATGTGATATAATTAAATCTAGTGTATGATTAAAACGATGATTTGGTCCGGTAACGTTTTGCTTAACCCCAAAAGAGTTTAATAAATCTATAAACGCAGCCCCTAACGCATCATTTTGATTATCTACATGTATGTTAAAATCTCCAACAATTAATGCTTTATCGACATTGACCAATAGGTCTGAGAGAAAATCTGCAAATTATTTTAGGAAATCAGCGTAAGGCCCTGGCGGTCTGTATACGGTAGCCAAGGCTAAAGATAATAGGGATGTTTTTCTAGCGTCTAAGAGCGTAACATTTAGTACAAGTACTTCAAATGAAATAAACTTATAACCCGTTTTCTGAGTAACACTAAGAAAATCTCTATAGATTGTTGCAATACCACCGCCAATACCAATCAGACGGGGCTCATGTGTATAGGAGTATCCTGATGGAGTAGACTCATTTAGACCAAAATAATCATTTGGTTTAAGCCAGGTTTCAGTAAGGCAAAGTACATCGAAGCTATTATCTGTGACTATTTCATTTACAATAACTGCCTTAGGTGTGAGTGATCTAATGTTTAGAAGACCTAGCTTTAGAAATTGTTTTTGTTTACTAATAGCAACATTTTCTGTTTTAATAACAATGAGTTCTCTTACGAGAGTTAAGTTTTTTTTAATTAAAACGCTATGGGAAAAGTCTCTTTTTCACGAAATACTGAAGCAAAAAATTATCCTTAATTTTAGTATATTGTAAAACGCGTTGCAGCAGTACACAGCTATGGCGAGACGGCTTGCTCACTCATTGGCTGCTCTGCGGCAACTGCATAAGCCTATCGAGCGAGGCCTGAAGTGACGTCAGGCCAATGAGGGCGCTTCGCGCCCTCCTTGCCAATTCCCGCCGAGACGGGCGTGTCTAACCTCTATAAAAGGAGCTCGAAAAGGCTGATTCACTCAATTTTAATCTCTTCAGCGAAGCACACGCATCGCTGGATCACGGAAGCAAGCGTCGTCAGAAGCAAGCTTGTTCAGCGGGACGAGCCCTCGAAGCCGCTGGCCAACGCCGCCTTCTACAGCCGTACCTGCTGCGCTTTCCGACGCACTGTACCCTTTATTGCTTTGCTCTGTCTGTGTGTGTGTTTGAGTGTTCTTGTACACTCACCCCCTAAAAGAGCTGCGTCTTTTTAAAGACGCCTTCTCATGCAGCGCTCGCGCTCGCTGACGGCGAAACGCCTTCACTCCGAGCCAATTGCCTACGGTGACTCTGAGGACTCGCCGGGCATCCTTTCCGAGGCTGCCCTTCCTGGAAGCGGATGGCGGGATTAGTTTTTTCTTTACGTTACAAGAAAAGCTACCCTGCCTCTGCACGCGTCATTCACCGGCGAAGGAGAAAAGAGTGTTCTGAGTCCCACCGTCGGTCGGTCTGACCTCTTTTCTCTCACATTTCTCAGTTCCCTGTTCGGAAACTGGAAATATTCAGCAAACGCTGAAGTATACATGTTGACGCCGTTTTCAAAGCCTGTAACCCCCTGTGGCTCAGTGGTGGAATTATAGGTTTTCCACACGGGAGACCGGAGTTCGAATCCCTGTCTAGCGGCATACATTTATGCCGCCAATGCTTGATCTGTCAGTCCCCTGAAGGCAACTGCAGAGATGCATTTTGCAGCCAGCGAGCGCGTAGTACCCGCTTGCCTGCAACCGAACACCGTTTCTACGGTTCCCGTGCGTCACTGGCGAAAGGAGAATGGAGTGTTTTCTGCCCCGCTGAAACTGGGCGATATCCACTCTTCTCACATTCTGGCATTTTGCAGGCTTCTGAAAATGCAAATCACTCTGTTTGTTCCCCGAGAGGCAACTGCAGACGTGTTTTTTGCTGCCCACGAGCACGTGGTACATGCTTGCAAGCAAAAGCCAGTGTGGATAATACTCGCGCTGACTTTGTCTATGTAACTTCACTGTGGTCCAGTGGTAGATTCTTAGGCTGTCGCGCGGCGGATCCGAGTTTGAATCCCAGGTCTGCGGCAGAAAATATTTTCGACGCCGAATGCAAATCACTCTGTTTGTTCCCCGAGAGGCAACTGCAGACGTGTTTTTTGCAGCCCACGAGCACGTGGTACAGGCCTGCAAGCAAACGCCAGTGTGAATAATACTCGCGCTGACTTTGTCTATGTAACTTCACTGTGGTCCAGTGGTAGATTCTTAGGCTGTCACGCGGGGGATCCGAGTTCGAATTCCGGGTCTGCGGCAGAAAATATTTTCGCCGCTGAATGCAAATCACTCTGTTTGTTCCCCGAGAGGCAACTGCAGACGTGTTTTTTGCAGCCCACGAGCACGTGGTACATGGCCGGACTTCTGCCGAAGTTCCGGCCATGACCGATGATGCTATATGTGTAGAGAGGATGCCCACTGCCTGGGCACCATCCCTACACACTAGCACAGCCCTTCACACAGGGCCCGCGCTCATATATTCGACTCGGGTCGATCACGCACACAACATAGTGAACGTGCCCACTGCCTAGTGCCCACAAACACTATGCTCTGCATGCCTTGTGGTTTCTGTAAAGACGAAACCTGTGTGCATTCACTCTGCTCAGGCAGACAGTGCACTCATAAGGGCGTGATCTCTGGTGTCCCGGCCACGGCCGATGGTGCTATAAATGTAGTGTCGATGCCGACTCCTCAGTGCCCATCCCTACACACAAGCACAGCCCTACACTTAGGGCTCGCGCACAAAAAAAAATCGACTTAGGTCGATTGCGCTTCCAACATAGTAAAAGTGCCCACTTCCCAGTGCCCACGAACACTATGTTTAACAGATCACAGGCTCTCTGTAAAAACAAGACCCGTGAGCGCGCGCTCTGCTCAGGCAGACAGCGCGCCCAAAGCAGTAAATGTGCCCGCTCCCAGCCCACATCTGCTCGCACACATGAGTCCCACGGGACTTTCGCAGTCCTCCCTCACTCAGCTAAGCACTGTAGTAAGGTCGAGGACGAGCGTTCCGCCCGCTGTATTAAGCGCGCCCCCCGCCTCAAATGCCACAGGCATAACGCCTATGTTTGTGAGCCCCGAAGCGCCTCTGTCGCACGGCGAACAGAGCGCGCTCTGTATCCGGCCCTTAGCCAACCAACGCTTCCAGGGGTCTCGGACTGGGTCCTAGGCATTATAAAGAGAGGCTTCTCGCTACAGTTTTGTCGACGCCCTCCCTGCTTCACAGCGCGCGTCGAAACTTTGGTGTCGTTGGAAGTAGCACACCTACTTCGCGCCGAAATATCAAAACTAATAAGCAAAGGGGCGATAGAGCGTGTTCCCCGAGCTCAAAACGAAGGGGAGCTATACAGCAGATACTTTCTAGTCCCCAAAAAAGGACGGCGGTATCAGACCCATTTTGAATCTAAGTCGGCTGAACAGAGTATTAGTGAAACGTAGTTTCAAAATGCTCACGACCAGCAAAATTCTCGCGCATGTTCGCCGAGAAGACTGGTTCATGTCGATAGATCTGAAGGACGCGTATTTTCAAATACAGATAGCGTCACATCACAGGCGATACTTGAGATCCGCCTTCGAGGGTCAGACATACCAGTATACAGTCCTGCCCTTCGGCTTGTCCCTGGCACCTCGTACATTTACGTAATGCATGGACGCAGCGCTCGCTCCTCTCAGACACAGAGGCATGCGAGTGCTGAACTATTTGGACGACTGGTTGATCCTAGCTCAATCACGATCTCAGCTCGTGGAGCACAGAACCATTTTACTCGATCACCTCGAGAATCTTGGTATCACGGTCAATTGGGCGAAGAGTTCACTGAACCCCAGTCAAACGATTTCGTTTCTGGGTATCGTTCTGGACTCACAGTCTAGGACAGCGCGGCTGTTGCCACAGCGCGTGCTGCACATTCAGCACGCGGCAAAATCTTTCCGCTGCAGCGCTTTCACCCCGCTCAGGAAGTTTCAAAGGATGCTGGGTCTCATGGCCTCAGCATCATCAGCTCTCCAGCTGGGCTTGCTCCGCATGCGCCCGCTGCAGTTCTGTTTGAAAGCGCGGGTGTCCGGTCGATTACGCCTCAAGGTCGATCAGAACTGTGTTACAGCCCTGGTGCCTTGGATGGCGGACGACTGGTACCGATCAGGTGTAAGCCTGGGGACTTCCTCGGGAGTGAGGATGGTGTCGACAGACGCATCCACCTCGGGATGGGGAGCGCTGCTCGAGGGCAGACCGTTCTTCGGCCTGTGGTCGGAACGAGAAAAGCTCCAACACATAAACTGCCTAGAAATGCTGGCAGTGCACAACGCGCTGACGCGTTTTTGTCCCCACATCAAGGACCAACACGTCATAGTCCGTTCGGACAACATGGCTGTGGTGTCCTACATAAATCGCACAGGGCGGGCTGAGATCTACATCCCTGTACAGGTTGGCGAAACGCCTCCTAATATGGGCTCAGCACAACTTGCGCTCGCTGAGAGCTGTGCACGTACCTGGGCTCCGGAATGTGGGCCCAGACAGACTGTCCAGGAACGATGTTCCCTAGGGCGAATGGTCTCTACGCCCGCAAACAGTCCGGCTGTTGTGGGAGAGATTCGGCAGAGCGGAGGTGGACCTATTCGCGTCCCAAGAAAACGCTCATTGCCCCACGTTCTTTTCCAAGAACGACAACGCGCTATCGCGGAGGTGGCCACGCTGCCCGCTATACGTTTTTCCCCCCGTCTCCCTCCTGCCACAGGTGTTAGAGCGGGTCAGGGAAACAAAAAGCCCAGTGATGCTTGTAACACAGTTCTGGAAGAATCAAGCATGGTTCCCAGTCCTCATGCAGTAAGCAGAGATCGCTCCATGGCCAGTACCGCTGAGGAGGGATCTCCTCTCACAGGCCGGGGGCTCGATTTGGCACCCACACCCGGAGCTGTGGTCCCTTCACGTGTGGGCGCTCAACGGATATCCGTTGGTCTCGCAGAGGGAGTGAAGAATACCATCACTCAGGCTAGAGCGCCGTCGACTCGACGGCTTTATGCCTCAAAGTGGTCTGTTTTCTCCAGCTGGTGTACAGCTCGGAGCTTATCACCCCTCGATTGTGAGGTATCGGAGGTTCTCTCCTTCCTACAGGAGCTGTTGGATAAGGGCAGATCCCCTTCCACGCTCAAAGTTTATGTGGCGGCTATTTCAGCGTTCTCTGGATCAACGCTGGGTCAGTCACTAGGAAGGAGCGATTTAGTCATCCGCTTCCTCAGGGGAGCTAGGAGACTAAATCCCTCCAGACCTCCTTCAGTCCCTATGTGGGACCTTTCTACTGTGTTGGCAGCCATGAAAGGTGCCCCTTTCGAGCCTATCCAGTCTATCAGCTTAAAACATCTGTCTTTCAAGACAGTGTTTTTGATGGCTCTCGCTTCAGTGAAGCGCATAGGCGATCTGCACGCGCTCTCTGTAAGCTCAGCGTGCTTAGAGTTTGGACCTAATGACTCTAAAGTCATACTCAAACCTAAGCATGGTTATTTCCCTGTCTGCCCTACCAGGATCAAGTGAGGAAGGGGACTCGAGTTTTCTTTGCCCTGTTAGGGCTTTAAGAGCTTATGTGTCCCGCTCTGCTGTCTTTAGACAGACAGAGCAGCTCTTTGTCTCGTTCAGTGGACGTTCCAAGGGAATGGCTGTTTCGAAACAGAGTCTATCCAGATGGATAGTTGACGCCATAGCGCTGGCTTATGCTGTCAAGGGCACCCAGTGCCCGTTGGGAGTTAGAGCGCACTCCACGAGAGGTGTCGCCTCCTCGTGGGCTTGGTCTAGCGGGATTTCCCTACAGGATATATGTACGGCGGCAGGCTGGGCCTAACCGTCTGCATTTATCAGGTTTTATAACCTAGAGGTTCCCGCCTTGCAGGCTAAGCTTTTATCAGTGTAGTCGATTCAGTTCGCTACCGTTATCTTTGGGCAAAACTGTGTAAGACCCACATTTTCCGCATTAGTTCAGGTTCCTACCCTGTCTATGTGATGTCATATTCGCGTCTGCATTTATGGCCATATAAGGACGGAGGTAATCCCCTCTCGTCTCTAGACTCTCTATGTGAGGTCATGTTAAGCCTGCGGATGCTACAGTATAGGGAATCAAGGCCTCTCTTCCCTTATTCCCTGACTCTATGTGAGTTTATCTAGTGATTGTGCACTGTATTTCTGGATTAGCTTCCAGTGATCGGTGTTTCTATCCTAGTACGCACGGCGTCTTTCAGGGGGTTCCCATAGCGTTTTAATAAAAACGCAGTACGAGAGAACTCTCGTAAGAGAACGTACTCGGTTACTAACGTAACCTCGGTTCTCTCTAGAAGAGGGAACGAGTACTGCGTTCCCATGCCGTGCGTAAGGTTCACTCTGGTTTTCTTCGGCGATCAAAATTGAGTGAATCAGCCTTTCGAGCTCCTTTTATAGAGGTTAGCCACGCCCGTCTCGGCGGGAAGTGGCAAGGAGGGCGCGAAGCGCCCTCATTGGCCTGACGTCACTTCAGGCCTCGCTCGATAGGCTTATGCAGTTGCCGCAGAGCAGCCAATGAGTGAGCAAGCCGTCTCGCCATAGCTGTGTACTGCTGCAACGCGTTTTACAATATACTAAAATTAAGGATAATTTTTTGCTTCAGTATTTCGTGAAAAAGAGACTTTTCCCATAGCGTTTTAATAAAAACGCAGTACTCGTTCCCTCTTCTAGAGAGAACCGAGGTTACGTTAGTAACCGAGTACGATTTTTCCTAGATCCTGCAGTAGATTTATTATTTGATCTCACTAAACGAGGAATAGACACAATTTCTATGCAATGTTCTACACTAGTATTTATATCAGTTAATTTGGTGCAGCAGAGACTATGATTTGGACTTTTGGTTACTAGTCAAAAGGTATTTAACATTTTGGAGATGTTATCTGACAGAAGATCCGATCCGAATCTGTTTGGATGTAAGCCCTCAGCACGGTAAAGCCTAGGACGCTCCCAAAACAGATTCCAATTATTTACAAAGAGCAATTTCTGCTCATTGCACCATGATATTAACCATTCATTTAGCGCGAATAATCTGCTAAACTTTTCATGACCAAGTCGTTACGTGGGAAGCGGTCCTGACACAATGATCGTTATATCAGGCGATGTGCTGTGTACCGTATCGATCAGATTCCTGATGTCTTTCTTCAGAACCTCCGTCTGGCGCAGCCTGATGTCGGCCCCTCCCGCGTGCAGGACCACAGTTCCGACGCACTCGTTCAGAATCTCGGGGACACGAGCAGCGATTTCAGAAACACGAGCACCAGGAAAGCAGTGATTGTGCACCTTATTTTTACCTAATGTAGCGTGTATGTGTCGAACGATGGAATCACCGATGATCACAGCATCGCGTTCTGTTTCGCGAAGAAGGGAGAAGCGGTTTTGTGTGGATATCTCGAAAACCGGGAGGGTCGGAGAGAGTTTTCTTGGTCTAGACCTGACTCGTGTCTTCCGCTGCGGAAATATCCAGGCTTCGTGATGGCGTGTTGGAGCCGGAGTGAACGAGACCATGGCTGGTCGTGACCTCGACGCTCTGGACCGATGCTGAGTAACGCACGGAGTAGACGAGGTCAGAGTCAGCGGGTTAGTAACATTAATCTCTGATTTGTGAGCATCGGCGGCGGCGCGAGATGTTTCAAGAGCTAACCGCCGGTCTATTAGCTCGGCTTGTCTCACTAAAAGGTCGTGGATCTGTTTCTCAACAGCTTCCAGCTCAGACTGCACCGCGTGCAGCTCAAATGTGTCCTCACCTGCACCAAAAGGTAGACTACTTACATCTGATATATTCGCCATTTTAACAGGTGGACAGTAAGTTAGCAACGACGCTACCAGTGATGCTATCAATATTAATACTAATTTCTGACTAACGTCTTAGATATAATCCGTCTTTTAGCGGTACGGGTGCAGAGTAGACGCACGATAGGCGAAAAAAAAAAATGTTTGTAAGTGTGTGTTGAAAAGATGCGTTCAGCCGTGATCCCCGGGAGTAATCTATAAGAGTATCCAGCGTTGGATCACTAACAGGCTTGAGACGCGTCTGCTCAACAGTCCGCGTTGTAACTATGAGGTTTGAGCAGTAGTGCTTCTCGGTGAGGAAAAGTAGAAAATGTTTGTTGTAAGTAAGTTTAAAGAGTAAAATGAAGAATTATAAATCAGATCGATGGAGCTCCAAAGACACCAACGCGTTCAGACGCGACGCATGCGCATTCGGCAACAGGAAGTTGAAAGCACACAGAAAGTTCAAAACAACAGCGGGAAGACCAGACATTAGCATTCAAAACATTAGTGGGAAGACCAGACGCCACTGTCGTTAGTGAATCCCTTTTATCGGCCACACCCACAGCCTCCATATCTCCGGTCGAGGACGCCAAATCCTGCCCTGGAGCTGAGACAATGGATCTCTCCTGATAGGAATCTGCCACTAGGACCCCTCCACCAGGGAGCTCAGTTCGGAGAACCATGTCTGGGATGGTCAGAATGGGGCTACCAGAAGGAGGTGGATTCCACACTCCCTTTCTCTGCAAAGGACTGCAGGGATTAGCTTAACTGGAGGGAATGCATACAGTCTCAAATCCGGCCACAGATGAGCGAAGGCATCTATCCCCAGAGGCGTCGGATGAGACAGGGAAAACCACAGTATACGTTCACTGTATAAGAGTGAGTGACGTAGGGTCCCTGAGGAGGCGCCCGCGCCATCAGCCAATTTATTGGCGTGGTTCTATACAGGTTCAGACTAGTGTTGTCAAAAGATCGGGTACTTCGGTACCAAGTCGGTACTAGAAAAATTAACCCCCTAAGGTCGGCAATCATGCCGGCGCGATAGGCTCGCTTTTTTTCTTATCAGTTCAAAAGAGATTCAGAATACTCTGTTGACTTTGATTTTACAAACTAGTTTCATACATCAATCGATCCTGTTAAGTGTGTATTATTTTTGTGTATACTCACAATAAAAACAGTGTTGTGCTTTTTGCCAAATAAAGAAAAATAAACACGAAATGAGTTCTGCCTTCTCTCTGTCAGTGAAGTCAATCCTGAAACGTGTCCGAAAATGAACCATAACTCAGCGAATACTCAGTCAAACAGGCATACAGACACACAGGGATGAAGCTTGAATTCTCTTCTTTTAAATGAAGTAATGTTTATAAAAAACAAATATTCTCAGTTTATGTAATATGTATGAAAAGAGAGAGATGTCAGTCGTTCTCATCTCAGCTCATCATGTTTTAATGTGACCCCGCCCACGGATTAAACACACCGCGAGTTCACTTTCAGACTCATGTACTTTACGACGCTGTGAGGAATAATACTATCTTGATAATAATCCTGGAAAATTCACCTCAGAAGTGCTGGAAGTTTCATTTCGAGGAGCAACAGATCCTGCTGAGGAATAGGTCAGTTCTATATTTGCTTTGTTCTAATCGCAAGTGTCTGTACACGCAAAAAGACTGTTTAAATATGAATCGCGTTTCTGTGTGTGAATGAATGAACGCACAGATGCGTGCTGTTGTGGAGCTTCTACAGCTGGCACAAACTGTTTGAAAATGAATCTTTGTTTGAATGAATAGCTTTTACCAAACTCTATTGCTATACTGAGATGAGTAAAAATCGACTACAAAAATCGGATAGATTATAAAGTTTTTACTGTAAAATACTGCCACATCAAATAAGCTTATAATGTTGCCAATTTCTGCTCATGTGTTAAATATATATATATATATATATATATATATATATATATATATATTGTTGTGTGAAACATGCAATTGATTCTGTTATGACCTGGCTTATAATCAATATGTAAAGGGAAACACTGTAATGCGATTCCTTATAAGAGAAATCGAGGTGTAAAGGGAAAACACTGTAATGCGATTCCTTATAAGAGAAATCGAGGTGTAAAGGTTTTTATAAGAAACCTTATGAAGGAAAGCAAGATAAAGAGTTTTTATAAGAAACTCATGACTTTGATTTATAGTAAGACACTAAGACATGTTTAATTGGAAATTGTTTAATTGTTTTATAATAAGACACTGAGACATGTTTAATTGGAAATTGTTTAATTGTTTTATTGTAAAAGACACTGAGACATGTTTAATTTGAAATTGTTTTATTTGTTAATCTGATTGATTAAAGAAAAGACACTGTAAACCATTTGGGAGAAAAATATGTTTATAGAAATAATACAATACTGAACCAACTGAAATATATCCTGTGTTGTAAGCATGTATCAAAGAAAGAAATAGGTTAGATAGAAAAAATAACATGTATTAGAAAGTATATTCAGTAAAATGAAAAAGTATTACCTGGTTGTTATATTCTAGACCAAGAGGAGAAGACAGCTGAGGGTCCGAGCTCGTATGAGGAAAGCCAGGCAAAGCAAAGCGTCTTTTATGGAGATTGTAAAAAGACTGAAGGAGTTGACAATTGTTCCAGATCTGGGATTGGAGAAATTGTCCATATGTAATTGAATATGTAATGAAGGGGTGTGATGAAATGAATTATAAAAAGTACAGTGAGACATATGAGAAGCAGACGCTGTGAAGGAAGACAGCCTCTCCCTTGTTTGATGGTCCAAGCCTGCCACCTGCTGACGAAGCTTGTGAACTGACAACTTTTGAACTTTATATTGACTTTTGATGTTGTATGTAGAACAACTGTTATAGGAAAAATAAAATACTAATAATTGATATAAAAAGAACCAACTTGCCATAAGTCTCTACTTTATGAAAGAGTTGAGCTGAACTAAACCACGGAGAAGTCTTTCGACTGAATTGTGAGTATGGGCATTTGAATACTTATTATTTAGAACGAATTTGACTTACTTTACCTTAACCTGAGAATAATTAAAATAAGGTAGAAGGTGTAAATATTTAAGAACCATAGAGAGAATTAAATTGAACACCATAAAACAATATATATGAAGAGTTCAGATGCAAAAGCCTCTAAGTGCATCTGAAATTTTCTTCTAGAATGATCATTTTTATCAAGCTCGTATATTTATCTGAACTCTATCTGAAAAAAAATTTATTGCATCTGAACTCTTCATATATATATATATATATGTATATATATATATATATATATATATATATATATATATATATATATATGTATATATATATATATATATATATATATATATGTTTTGTCAAAAATAATCAACTAAGATGTTAGTGTTTGTTCCAATGTAGGCAATATTCAAACCAATGAATCCTTAACTTTGAAATACGTATGATAAAATGTATTTTTACAAAGAAAGATTACACTGGAAATATTGTTAAAATTTTAATTGTGGGGGACACGTGATGGCGGCATAAGAGACAGACGTGTTTGCGGGAGTTCCGCGGGCGGCCAAACATTTTGCAATATTCCGTTAGATATTTCCCTCTTTTTGCAAATGCTGTATTATGACTTTTGAACACTTTTGAACTAAACAACATGAAACAATGCCCTCCAGTAAGTGAAAGAACGTCAAATTGGATCAACAGGCTATGGACACCTCGGCCACAGTTCTAGCTCAACATGGCGAACAAGATGTCGAAAACAGCAGCAACCCGTCTGAACCTGAACTGGAGCCCAGGCTTGCTAAAGCTTTTGAGGAAATGACAAAAAAAGATCATGCTCCAAATCAGCGAAAAGCTGGATCCTTTGGCGAAAACAGTTGCGTCGCATACAACCGAGCTGACACGAGCTAATGATGCCTGGACGAAGCGGAAGCCAGAATTCTACAGCTAGAAACGGCTACCGAGCCTCTCGCTGCTAAAACACAGGCCCTAGAGCAGAAAGTTAAGGCCTTCGCTGACCATATTGACGATTTGGAAAACAGGGGACGGCGAAAGAATATATGTATCTTTAATATCCCTGAAGACACAGAAGGCGAAAATGCTCCAGTTTTTTTTTGAAAACTGGCTGCCAACTTTCCTCGGCGTGGATATGAAGGGTGGCCGTGTCAAGCTTGAGCGTGCACACCGCTCCCTCGCACCCAAACCCGGGGATGGCCAGCGTATTCGCCCGGTCATTGTCAGTTTCCACTCGTTTCCAGATAAGCAAAGAGTGATGGCGGCAGCGCGATGGAAAGCGGCGAAAGGCGACAATACTATGGGCGGCAAGCGGATTTATTTCTACAATGACCTCTCTGCTGCAGTGCTGCGGAAACGAAAAGAGTTCGCGGAGGCTAAACAGCGTCTCAGAGATATTGGCGCACAATACTCCATGCTCTACCCAGCGAAGCTACAGGTGTCATTCAACGGGATATAGAAGACCTTCCTTTCGCCGGCCGATGTTTTTTCTTTTGTGTCCAGTGTTGCAAACCGAGGTTGAGGAACGTTTATTTACTATGACGCGGTGGGTTATATCATGTGTGTGTTCACACATCCATCTTATGAAGACTGTAAGTCAGTCCCTGTTGTGTTTAAGATTTTGCATGTGTTTTATACTAATATTGGTTGAGAAAGCGATCTGCATTAAGATTTGATCACATATTTACTCGCGGGCGCTTGCTTTTGTCCCTACCACGTTTTGTATCAGTTCTGGCAAGTGTTTATGCACCTCTTTAGGGTGCATTCTAAAAAGGTGGCCCCCATAAAATCTGGGGGAAGTCTCCCCTCAAAAGAACTTTTATGTTATAGCTTTCTACTGTACCTTACAATTTTACATTTTTCCTTTTCTTCTACAATGGTCCTTTGCTGTTCTTTTTTTCCCCTCATGTCTAGTGAGGTTTGGTTGGTCATTATGCTCAGCTCTGATCTGGTTATTTTTTGTATTTTACGATGCATCATTATGTTGCCGAAATTGCTTTATTGTGCAAGGTTTAATTACATGTTATATTAATAATCTTGATAATGTCAAATAACAAAGTCAAATTTTGTTCATGGAATGTGAGGGGTTTGCGAGGCAAGGTTAAACAGAGAAAAGTATTTGCTTTACTAAAAAAGGAGAAAATTGATGTGGCGCTGCTTCAGGAATCGCATCTTAATGATAGTGAGCATCTTAGATCGAAATATTGTTGGGTTAGCCAGGTTTACTTTTCCTCTTTCACCACCAGCAGTAGGGGTGTTGTAATACTTATAAGTAAGAAAATACCATTTCATTTAAAGACGTGGAAGATATGTTATTATTAAGGGAATCTTACAGGGAGAAGAAACTACTGTGATGAATCTCTACTGCCCTCCTAATTATTCTCCTGATCTTTTAACAAAAGCATTTTTAGAATTTACAGAAATATCGTCATCTGTAGCTTTAGTGGGGGGTGACTTTAACTGCTTGCTCAATCCCCTAATCGATAAGAATCCCTCGTGTAGCTCTGCTTTAAAGGGATAGTTCACCCAAAAATGAAAATTCTGTCATCATTTACTCACCCTCAAGTTGTTCCAAACCTGTATGAATTTCTTTGTTCTGCTGAACGCAAAGGAAGATATTTGGAAGAATGTTTGTAATCAACAGATCTCGGTCACCATTGACTTCCATAGTAGGAAAAAAATATACTATGGTAGTCAATGGTGACCGAGATCTGTTTGCTTCAGTTATCACTAATGGCTGTAGGTCTAACAATTTTTCACTTCACCGCTCGACACGCCAAGGCTGTCCTCTCAGCCCCTCCCTCTTTGCCCTGGCGATTGAGGCCCTGGCCGTGGCCGTCAGGCAAGATTTATTAATAAAAGGAATTAGCGCTGGCAACACTCAACATAAAATTTCTCTATACGCGGATGATATTTTATTATATACAGGTGCTGGTCATAAAATTAGAATATCATCAAAAAGTTGATTTATTTCAAGAATTCAACTTAACAGGTGAAATTAATATATTATATAGACTCATTGCTGGGATATTTCAAGCCTTTATTTGATATAATTTTGATGATTATGGCTTACAGCTTATGAAACTAAGAAATCAAAATCCCAGAAAATTAGAATATTACATGAAATCACACAGTAATTACACAATAATATCATGGTTATTGAACCAGGTTTTGGTTCTTTTGGCAGTGTGGGCAGGTGCAAATCCTGCTGGAAAATGAAGTCAGCATGAAGTGCTCTGAAAAATGTCCTGGTAGAAGGCTGCGTTGACTCTGGATTTAATAAAGCACAGTGGACCAAAGTCCTCTTTTCTGATGAGAGCAAATTTTGCATCTCATTTGGAAACCAAGGTCCCAGAGTCTGGAGGAAGAATGGAGAGGCACACAATCCAAGATGCTTGAAGTCCAGTGTGAAGTTTCCACAGTCAGTGATGGTTTGGGGTGCCATGTCATCGGCTGGTGTTGGTCCACTGTGTTTTCTGAGGTCCAAGGTCAACACAGCCGTCTACCAGGAAGTTTTAGAGCACTTCATGCTTCCTGCTGCTGACCAACTTTATGGAGATGCAGATTTCATTTTCCAACAGGACTTGGCAACTGCACACAGTGCCAAAGCTTCCAGTACCTGGTTTAAGGACCATGGTATCCCTGTTCTTAATTGGCCAGCAAACTCGCCTGACCTTAACCCTATAGAAAATCTATGGGGTATTGTGAAGAGGAAGATGCGATACGCCAGACCCAACAATGCAGAAGAGCTGAAGGCCCCTATCACAGCAACCAGGGCTCTCATAACACCTGAGCACTGCCACAGACTGATCGACTCCATGCCACGCCGCATTGCTGCAGTAATTCAGGCAAAAGGAGCCCCAACTAAGTATTGAGTGCTGTACATGCTCATACTTTTCAGTTGGCCAGCATTTCTAAAAATCCTTTTTTTGTATTGGTCTTAAGTAATATTCTAATTTTCTGGGATTTTGATTTCTTGGTTTCATAAGCTGTAAGCCATAATCATCAAAATTATAACAAATAAAGGCTTGAAATATCTCAGTTTGCATGTAATGAGTCTATATAATATATTAGTTTCACCTGTTAAAGGTATAGCGGAGGATTTTTTTACTTCCGGATGGATAGTGTATACTATTGGTCCTCCTAATTGTCAATCATACTGGTGAATCAATCAAACTTATTCAAAAAGTGGAGAGGGTGGGTCTTATCTAAAATCGGAAAGATCCTCCGCTATACCTTTAAGTTGAATTCTTGAAATAAATCAACTTTTTGATGATATTCTAATTTTATGACCAGCACCTGTACTTCTCTCAAACTGTGTGAAGAACTCCGTGGAATAAACATTTTCAAAACAACATGGATACCTGTAGGGGTTTCACAACTACTGATTTTTGCTAGTCGACTAGTTTTGCATAACAGTCGACGACTAGTTGACTAGTCGTTAAATTATTTATTCATTAAATTGACGCATTAACGCATTGAGCATTGTTAAGGAAGACACAGAGGAAGGAGTTCTGGTGAATCATTGGAAATGTATTTTTGAAATTCAGAAATAACATAATAAATAAATTCATCAGTTATTCTTTTCATCAACATGTGTTAATACAAAAACATCAGCATTAATTTAGAACATTCTTGTAATTAAAACATTCCTGTAATGAACCGCGCCACACGCGCATCAGCGAACGTTGCAGATAAACATTGCCACATGGCTAGCCTCATTGTCAACAGCATCACAACTCTGAGTTTTGCATATAGTTTTAACTGTGCATTTTTCATTGCATCTTTAAGCAAATATCATTTAATCATGTAGCCTATAGGCCAATACAAGTTTGACGTAGGTTATATTGAACCATTATATTTTTGTATAGCCGGCGACACACTGGCTGCGTGCATGAGCGTCTCAGCTTAACATTTTGGAGTTTGCACACTGCCTGCGTCAGACACGCGTCTCAGGCGCGACTCGAGCCACGCAGAAAACGCGTACATGCTAGAAATAACTGTTCCTGCAACGGGAGTGTTCTGGCTAGAGCGCAGCGGAGTTTGTATGGACCGAAGTGTATGCCCGAGCTTGTGTTTTGGGTTAAGCTTAAGCTGCGTTGCTTCGACATTGTGATAGAAACAAAATGTATTAGCCTTTTTACCCGTTATTATCAATCTAAATTAATCTCGTTTTTAATTTAACTTAATTTCGTTTTTCTTTATTTAAATTTCTTTTTTCTTTATTTAAATTTCGTTTTTTCTTTATATAAATATTGTTTTTTCTTTATTTAAATTTCGTTTTTTCTTTATTTAAATATCGTTTTTTCTTTATTTAAATTTCGTTTTTTCTTTATTTAAATTTCGTTTTTCTTTATTTAGATTTCATTTTTTCTTTATTTAAATTTCATTTTTTCTTTATTTAAATTTCGTTTTTTCTTTATTTAAATTTCGTTTTTTCTTTCTATCTTTTTTTTCTTTATTTAAATTTCGTTTTTTCTTTCTATCTTTTTTTTCTTTATTTAAATTTCGTTTTTCTTTATTTAAATTTCGTTTTTCTTTATTTAAATCTATCTACCCTTTACTGTGTCAGTAATTTGTTAGTCAGAAAAATATTAGACTACCTTAAAAGTATTGCCTACGTTAACGGACCTGTGTGTGTGCGTTTTATATCACTAGTGCAGTGTCTGTTCTGTAGCATATAAGCCCTGCCCGCGTGAGGTGCGCTGTTTCCCACTCGCGCTGTTCTGTAGTTTACTAAATGTTTATTAATTCTGAATGTGTCCCGTTTTGCGTGTCCATCTATATTGCACCAAATGGGAAACTGCACTCCATGACCTTGACTGTTTTGGACGCATAGGTACCGCAACGCCTGATGCCATTTTGTTTCCGACTAGTCGATTAGGGCCGACAGCGCCGACTAGTGGTTGTGACAGTCGACTAGTTGACTAGTCGACTAGTTGATGAAACCCCTGGATACCTGTGTATATTTTTTCTATCTAGAGCATGAGATAAATGCATTGTCATTAAGCTGAGCAATATTATCAGTGTTTAAAAACTATACAGCAACATTGTGTGATGCTATAAGGTCCGTTACAGCACACACTGTAAAAAAAGTGTAATTTTACAGGTAATTGTCTGTATTTTTTTTACAGATTTTTACCGTTTTGTTATTATTTTAGCAAATATCTATAAAATAAAAGGCATTTGCTGTAATTTAAAGGTCCACTGTTAAATTTGCAGGTAATTGCTTGTATTTTGGTTTTACATCAATTTTACGTTTTTTAAAAGGAACTTGTCTGTATTTTTACAGAGTTATGTGTAATTTTACAGAAATTATTAGGTAATATTTTACAGATTTTTTTTCTGTGAAATTAGAAAACAAAGTAAAGAAGGTATAACTGCGGAAATCAGCATCTATTCAATGTTTTCCTTACAGATTATTAAGCATGTGGGGGTTAAAGTGAGTTTTTTTAAGGTTAAATAATAGTATTTGTACATACAGTACCCTACATAGGCTACAGTTGTTACAGTTCTGTGTTCCTGAGTTCTGTTTCTGAGTTTTTTCTGTGTTCCGTTTTCCCCTGTTCTCTGATTTTGGTCTAGTCCTTGTTTCCATGGTTTTTGTAATTAGTTCATCCGTGTCACCTGTTCTGCCCTCGTTAGTCTAGTCAGCTGTGTCTTGTTTCCCTGATCCGTTCTCCTGTGTATTTAAGCCCTGTGTGTTTCAGTCTCCAGTGTCGGTTCTCGTTGATATTACGTTTATGTCACGTTAATGTATAGTGTGTGTACTGCCCGTTGTTCCTGTGTTTAGAGATCTTTTTGAATTAAACTCCTTGAATTGAAGAGCTCTGTCGTCTTCACCTTCCTCCTGCACAACACTACCGTAACAGAAGAACCGACCAAAAACAGATCGATGAACATGGACCTAGCAGCGGGATGGAAGATTTTGCGGCCACGCCTAATTCTGGTACCCAGGGTGGCCGCCTTAACATCGCCGGTGAGTTACCAGCCAAGGAGGCGGCCACACCTAGTTCTTATTCCCAGGGTGGCCGCCTTCCCACCACCTGAGATTCTCCACTCCTGCCCGCCAGAGCCAGAGCCCGTCGCCTGCCCGCCAGAGCCAGAGCCCGTCGCCTGCCCGCCAGAGCCAGAGCCCGTCGCCTGCCCGCCAGAGCCAGAGCCCGTCGCCTGCCCGCCAGAGCCAGAGCCCGTCGCCTGCCCGCCAGAGCCAGAGCCCGTCGCCTGCCCGCCAGAGCCAGAGCCCGTCGCCTGCCCGCCAGAGCCAGAGCCCGTCGCCTGCCCGCTAGAGCCAGAGCCCGTTGCCTGCCTGCTAGAGCCAGAGCCTGTTGCCTGCCCGCTAGTGTCTGTGAACGTCGAGACAGAGCCTTCATCTCCGCTGGTCCCGTCCAGCATAGTGCTTCCATCTCCGCTGGTCCCGTCCAGCATAGTGACTTCTTCTCCGCTGGTCCCGTCCAGCATAGTGACTTCTTCTCCGCTGGTCCCGTCCAGCATAGTGCATTCTTCTCCGCTGGTCCCGTCCAGCACAGTGCCTTCATCTCCGCTGGTCCCGTCCAGCATAGGGCATTCTTCTCCGCTGGTCCCGTCCAGCACAGTGTCTTCATCTCCGCTGGTCCCGTCCAGCACAAAGCCTTCTCCGTTGGTCCCGTCCAGCACAGATCCTTCACCGCTGGTCCCGTCCAGCATAGAGACTTCTTCACCGCTGGTCCCGTCCAGCACAAAGCCTTCACCGCTGGTCCCGTCCAGCACAGATCCTTCACCGCTGGTCCCGTCCAGCATAGAGACTTCTTCGCCGCTGTTACTGCACAGCTCCGAGCCCTCTTCGCCGCTGTTACTGCGCAGCTCCGAGCCCTCTTCGCCGCTGTTACTGCACAGCTCCGAGCCCTCTTCGCTGCTGTTCCTGCGCAGCTCCGAGCCCTCTTCGCCGCTGTTCCTGCACAGCTCAGAGCCCTCATCGTTGCCCTGCACCGAGCCCTCTTCGCCGCTGTTACTGCGCAGCTCCGAGCCCTCTTCGCCGCTGTTATTGCACAGCTCCGAGCCCTCTTCGCCGCTGTTCCTGCACAGCTCCGAGCCCTCTTCGCCGCTGTTCCTGCACAGCTCCGAGCCCTCTTCGCCGCTGTTCCTGCACAGCTCAGAGCCCTCATCGCTGCCCTGCACCGAGCCCTCTTTGACACCCGGGACTTTGCCCAAGTATTTTTTGGGGGGGGGCCATATACCTCTGTCCTGGCCATCTGAAAAAGATTCCCCGCCATGGCCGCCCGAGGGGGTTTCCCCGCCATGGCCGCCCGAAGGGGTTTCCCCGCCATGGCCACACCCTCAGCCTGCTCCGCCATGGCCACGCCCACAGCCTGCTCCGCCATGGCCACGCCCACAGCCTGCTCCGCCATGGCTACGCCCACAGCCTGCTCCGCCGTGGTCACGCCCACAGCCTGCTCCGCCATGGCTACGCCCACAGCCTGCTCCGCCATGGCCACACCCTCAGCCTGCTCCGCCATGGCCACGCCCACAGCCTGCTCCGCCATGGCTACGCCCACAGCCTGCTCCGCCGTGGTCACGCCCACAGCCTGCTCCGCCATGGCTACGCCCACAGCCTGCTCCGCCGTGGTCACGCCCACAGCCTGCTCCGCCATGGCCACGCCCACAGCCTGCTCCGCCGTGGTCACGCCCACAGCCTGCTCCACGCCCACAGCCTGCTCCACGCCCACAGCCTGCTCCGCCCTGGAGGCTTCCTATTGTGTCTCCCTTGCCTGGTCTCCCCTGTCAGCCTCCAGGGCGCCCACCCTCCCACCCCTTTGGATGTTTATTAGGCGCGAGGACGCGCCTACCGGGAGGGGGGTGTAATGTTACAGTTCTGTGTTCCTGAGTTCTGTTTCTGAGTTTTTTCTGTGTTCCGTTTTCCCCTGTTCTCTGATTTTGGTCTAGTCCTTGTTTCCATGGTTTTTGTAATTAGTTCATCCGTGTCACCTGTTCTGCCCTCGTTAGTCTAGTCAGCTGTGTCTTGTTTCCCTGATCCGTTCTCCTGTGTATTTAAGCCCTGTGTGTTTCAGTCTCCAGTGTCGGTTCTCGTTGATATTACGTTTATGTCACGTTAATGTATAGTGTGTGTACTGCCCGTTGTTCCTGTGTTTAGAGATCTTTTTGAATTAAACTCCTTGAATTGAAGAGCTCTGTCGTCTTCACCTTCCTCCTGCACAACACTACCGTAACAACAGTAGGCCGGTATTGAATTATTTTTTATTTCACATTTTATTTTATACTCATTTTGATCATTATTTCATTGTCTTATCCTCCCATAATTTCATGTATATTTTATGAATATTTTTCCAAATCTCCGTTGCTGCACATTCAGGGCTTTGTGTGTGTGCGTGCGCGTGCGCGATGACGCAGATTCAAATTCGCCGCCATTACTTTCCCGCTGTTTACTCCCGCCCACAACGGTTAACGTTAGCTGATCAGTCGAGTTTGGGCAAGCGGGAGATTTGAATTCAGTCTACTCTCGTGAAGTGGATTGTGAGATCAACAGGGGTTCAAAGCAATCGTATTCGTCAAGAGCAGCCGTGAGCAGGAGTTCTGTTGTCAGTCAGTCCGTTTGGATTCTTTGGAAATAACGCCCTTTTCAGTGAGCCTTGTGTTCGTCACAGCGGACATCATGCCAACCGATCACCTGCTGAGGTAAGAGTCTCATTATACTAAGTTACATGTGAACGATATTTTATATTACATTTGTGTTACGTTTATAGTTTTCAAGCTAACATTAGCATTCTTAAATGATTTTCAGTCATAACTGGCGAGAGCTGGAGGGCAAAACACTGAAAATGTAGCATGCGTCTTTACATTTTCCATCTGTTTTAAGAAAGATCAGTTGAACCCACATCTCAAAAGACCTAAAACAAGCTTTCGTAGACTTGTTATACATATCAAAGTCTGTTTAATTATGTATAAAATCTTTGTTAATAGGCCTACGCGATATCTGTCAGTAAATCAATCTCTTAAATGGCCGGACATTTTGAATCACTGTCTGGAAGCTGAAAACTCTTCTCTTAAAAAATATCCTCAGTTTTTATTATAGTAACCACGTTTTTGGCGGATTTTTATTACCATTTTTAATAACCACAGTTATACTACAAATACAAATAGGCCTAGCATGTTTTTTTGTTTGTTTTTTTTCTTTGTGGTTAAACCATAGTTAATTTTCGTAAGGGTTAACATGGCTATCTCAAGACTGGTAAGAAAACGAATTCAGTAAATACTGTACTTGTTGATGATCCAGGAAAGCACATGAGACTAGAATATGAACACAACATGATAAATAGCATATTCTGGCTGCATCTGCTTGTTAACACATAGAATGCATACATGTGCATATATTAGGCTTATAAAATAAAAGTTGATAGAATGTATGTGTTCTGATGAAGAAATTAACGTATCTACATTTTGGATGGCCTAGGGTCATCATAGTAGCCTTTTTCATAGGATACTTTTGATCATTGGTTATGAAAATTGCATTGATCCAGATGAACAGACAGTTACACCCCTAACGTTAGGTGTCTCAGCTCAAAACTTCACTGTTAGCCTTTCCTGCTCAGCTTCCAGATCATAGTCAGGTTTTGCATTGTCTCAGTGGAACATATTCTTACATGTGTAAATGTAATACTGAGTTGTTATTTTTTTTTTATTTTTTTTTTGTGTGATTTCAGGTCAAGTGGAAAGCAGAATGATCATGGCAAACAAGGTATGGGAAGAAGTAATTTAAAATATTGTAATGGGTGAGTCTTCTGATTCCATATGATTGCACTAAAAGTGGCAGAAAATTTAATTTGTTTTATACTATATTTTCCCATATGAATATTCATTTGATCCTTGTGAGGCCACTGTAGCTGCACAAGGTTTGTTTTTACTACAGTAAAACCACGATTGTGTTAGATTCCACCCATCTATTTAATTTTTTATTTATTTTTTTTGTAGCGGTAACTAGGCTTTGTCATTTAGAAACATGACTTTTCCTATCACTTAATGACACATATCTCTACCTTTAATTCCAGCTAGAGGATCTGACGGTAGCATCTCAGCCTACCTGATGGAAAATTCTTGCTGGATGAATGACCTTCACCTTCAACTCAACCTTGCCAAGACAGAACTGCTAATGGTTTCAGCCAAACCATGCGATCCTGCTGATTTGCCTTATACAACATCAGAAAAATCCGGCCCTTCCTATCGGAGCCACACAACTCCTTGTCTAAACTTTTGTTCTATCCAGACTGGACTATTGTAATGCTCTCCTGGCAGCTCTTCCAGCATCAGTCAAACCTCTGCAACTGATCCAGATGCTGCAGCAAGACCTAAACTCACGGCTTCAGATCTATGTGTCTCCAGAAGCTTGTGTTCTGCAAGTGAATGGCGCCTTGTGGTGCCATCATCCCAAAGAGACACAAAATCACTTTCACTGACCTTTCCCTGGACTGTTCCCTGCTGGTGGGATGACCTGCCCAACTCAACACATTTTCAAGAAACTGCTAAAGATCCATCTTTTCATAAACACTTGACCAAATAATACTAAATCTTTGTTTTAATTAAAAAAAAATAAAAAAAATAAAAATTGTGCACTGTGCTACACTAACTGGGACTTGTCACTGCACTTGTTGCTTCTATTGTTCCCTTTCAAGGGAACTTGCGTTGCGTCGAGATTGACGCTATGGGAACGCATTGCGTGATTGCATCATGAAGCACTTGTAAAATCAGTCCAATGGCGTATAGGCGGGTGACGTCATGGCAGGAAGCTATAAAGCGCACACAGACCAAACATTGTCAGCTTCTGTGTCTTCAGCAAGCGCTCTCTGTGAAATCTGTCTCTGTCTATTTATTGTTGTTTGTCCTCAAGCATATTATATATCTAGACATGAATATAATGGCGAGCAAACAGCATTTTGGATCGTGTGTTCCTCCCCGCTCTCGCTTCATTACAAGTGGGGATACACGCGATTTATGTGTTGTTTGTTTGGGAGTAGAGCATGCACGGTCAGCTCTAGTAAAAGGTGGCTGACAGTGTTCATTCATAATTCCTGACGTGTAACATATGCACTTCGAGAGTTTTAGCTCTGCTCCTGTTGGCTTTCTTCTCGAGGGAAGAAAGTCGAGAAAGATTCTTTGGCTTGGATCTCGCGTTTGTCGAGGCAGCGCGTAGATTAGGCTACGGGTCTGCAATAAAGATTCTGTGACTCGATCTCCGATCTCGCGTGTGCTGAGGCAGCGCGTAGATTACGGGGCTGCAATAAGAATGGCTCAGATCGCGCGTTTGCCGAGGCAGCGCGTAGATTATGAGTCTGCATCTCTGCAATAAGAATAATGGTTCAGATCGCGCGTTTGCCGAGGCAGCGCGTAGATTATGAGTCTGCATCTCTGCAATAAGAATCTAATAGCTCAGATCGCGCGTTTGCCGAGGCAGCGAGTAGATTATGAGTCTGCATCTCTGCAATAAGAATAATGGTTCAGATCACGCGTTTGCCGAGGCAGCGAGTAGATTATGAGTCTGCATCTCTGCAATAAGAATAATGGCTCAGATCGTGCGTTTGCCGAGGCAGCGAGTAGATTATGAGTCTGCATCTCTGCAATAAGAATCTAATGGCTCAGATCGCGCGTTTGCCGAGGCAGCGCGTAGATTATGAGTCTGCATCTCTGCAATAAGAATCTAGTGGCTCAGATCGCGCGTTTGCAGAGGCAACGTGTAGATAAGGTCCGATATATTTATATTATCACAGGGAACTGAGCAGACGGGAATTTCCTTTTCTCTCTTTCTCTTATGATCGTCTGCAAACTAATTATGTGTTTGTAGACTATTATTGTGGTTTTTTTTGTTTGAGAATAGCCTATAATATGAATTTTATTTGGATAAATTATTTATTTGTCTGGCTTTGAAAGAAGATGTATGAAAATAATATATTCTATTTTTCATCCAGACCAAGTTCTGTATTAATACACTAAATTCAGCCTTTCACCTAGACCGTTTCTACTTGTCTGGTTGACATTTGGCTGCATTTAATTTGAGAAAATTAAATATGTACTTATCTGATCTCTGAGGAGTTAGATTTCGGTATTAATATGCTGGGGCCGTTCTGCCAACCCCATCATCTCGTGTGCTTTGGGGCGCAACAGTCTCCAGTGAATTCTAGTCTCAGATGAGCCTTTATCTCACTGTCCGCCCGGAAACGTAGCGGCGCTGGGATTCTTGCCCCCTCCGAGGAGGGTCTCAGAGCAATCATTTCGGCTGTTCCCTGCCGGTGCGCCGTTTCAGGGCAACGAATTGGTCGCTTGAGTAATACCAGAGACCAGTCTTGAGAGGCTGGTTCTCTTAATTTCCGGGGGGAAGTGGTTAACACCTCACTATATGGATCCCATTTCTCTTTGATGTCTTCGGGGGGCCGTTCTGCTACCCCGCCACCTCGTGTACGTCGGGGCGCAACGGTCTCTGACAAGCCCACATCTCCGTGTCTACCCGGAAACGTAGCGGCACTGGGATGTTCACCCCCTATGTTGAGGGTCTCAGAGCAGTTAGTTTGGTCGTTCCCTGCTGGTTTGCCATACAGGGCACCGAATTGGTTGCTTGAGTAACACCTAGAACAATCTGAAGAGCTTGGTTCTCTTATTAGATTTTTTGGCAGCGTGGGAACTTCTGCCAAACATATCTCAACAGAAACAGAGTGTTTGCTCCTGATCCCCCACTAAAAGACTGGGGTTGGGTTGGCACTCTCAACCGCAGCCTACAAGGGGTAAGGCGGATCTGAGGACCGTTATTATTTCCAAGAAGGCTGTGGAGAAAAGGTCCTGACGCCCGAGGGGTCAGGCCAATGAGGGCAATCTCCTCTGAAGGTAAGCAGTTAACACCTCATTATACGGTGTCCGCTGCCCTTCGGTGCCCTCAGGGGACAATTATGCTAACCCCGCCACCTTGTGTGTTTCGGGGCGCAGCGGTCTCCGGCGGCACATATCTCAGGGTCCACCCGGAAACGTAGTGGTCCTGGGATGCCCGCCCCGTCCAAGGAGGGTTACAGAGCATTCAGTTTGATCGTTCCCTGCCGGTTCGCCCGTACAGGGCATCGAATTGGTCGCTCGAGTAACACCTACACCAGTCTTGAGAGACTGGTTCTCTTAGTAGATTTTTTGGCAGCGTGGGAACTTCTGCCAAACATATCTCAACAGTAGCAGAGCATCCGCTCCCGAGCCCCCACTAAAGGACTGGGGTTCGGGATGGCACTCTCATCTGCAGCCTTTAAGGGGTAAGACAGATCTGAGGACCGTCTTTATTTCCAAGAAGGCTGTGGGGAAAAGGTCCTGACGCCTGATGGGTCAGGCCAACGAGGGCAGTCTCCCCCGAAGTAAAGCGGTTAACACCTCATTATACGGTGCCCGTTGACCTTCGGTGCCCTCAGGAGACCATTATGCTAACCCTGCCACCTTGTGTGTTTCGGGGTGCAGTGGTCTCCGGCGAGCACATATCTCAGGGTCCACCCGGAAACGTAGTGGTCCTGGGATGCCCGCCCCCTCCAAGGAGGGTTCCAGAGCATTCAGTTCGATCGTTCCCTGCCGGTTCGCCGTACAGGGCACCGAATTGGTCGCTCGAGTAACACCTACACCAGTCTTGAGAGGCTGGTTCTCTTAGTAGATTTTTTGACAGCGTGGGAACTTCTGTCAAACATATCTCAACAGTAGCAGAGCATCTGCTCCCGAGCTCCCACTAAAGGACTGGGGTTCGGGATGGCACTATCAACTGCAGCCTTTAAGGAGTAAGACAGATCTGAGGACCGTCTTTATTTCCAAGAAGGCTGTGGGGAAAGGGTCCTGACGTCTGAGGGGTCAGGCCAACGAGGGCAGTCTCCCCTGAAGTAAAGCGGTTAACACCTCATTATACGGTGCCCGCTGCCCTTCGGTGCCCTCAGGGGACCATTATGCTAACCCCGCCACCTTGTGTGTTTCGGGGCGCAGTGGTCTCCGGCGAGCACATATCTCAGGGTCCACCCGGAAACGTAGTGGTCCTGGGATGCTTGCCCCCTCCGAGGAGGGTCCCAGAGCATTCAGTTCAGTCGTTCCCTGCCGGTTCGCGTTACAGGACGACGGACTGACTGTTCAACAACAACTAAATCCAGAAGCCAGTGTCGAGAGGCTGGTACCTCTGCTAGAATTTTTGACAGCGTGGAAGATGCTGCCAAATATTTCTTGTTGGGTCCTGCAGACCAGAGAAAAGGGTTATCATCGGGTCTCACCCGACCAGGTTTGTTGGGGTCCTATCCACCGTGTTGGGCCCCAAGCAGGTTCTGGTAATGGAACAAGAAGTGAAACCCTGTTGGAGAAAGGGGCCATAGAACATGTACCTCCCTCCAGCAGGGACACCGGGTTTTACTGTCGGTATTTCATCGTTCAAAGAAGGATGGGGGATTGCGTCCCATTTTGGATCTGAGTGTTCTGAACGAGTCAGTCATTCAGCTAAAGTTCAAAATGTTAACACTGAGACAAATCATGCCACAGATCAGATCCGAGGACTGGTTTGTCACGATAGATCTCAAGGACGCATACTTCCACATTTCCATCCTTCCATATCACAGGAAGTTCCTGAGGTTTGCTTTTGGGGGCAAAGCATACCAATATCGAGTTCTTCGTTCGGCCTAGCACTATCACCCCAAACTTTCACGATCAGTGTCATCAGTTGGCAGTTCGGCATCAAGATGTCGATCTCGCCCACAGGAAGGAGTTGCGGTTACGGCTAAACGCCAAAAATAGTGTGCTTTCTCCACTACAGAGGACCACTTTTTCTAGGCGTGGTTGGGACTTAATGTTGATGCAGGCATACCTCTCACCTGCACGCATAGGGTACATCCTGTCAGCTGTGAAAAGAATAAAGCTAGGCCAGTCACTCACTGTGAAACAGTTTCCGAGACTGTGGGGTCTGATGGCAGCAGTGTCCAACGTGACACCTTTTGGCCTGTTGTACATGAGACCCCTGCAGTGGTGGCTCAGGACCAAAGAGTTTCCCCGAGGGGCAACCCCTTTCGCATGATCAGGGTCACGCGGCTATGCTTACGTGCCCTAGTTATGTGGAAGAAGCCTTGGTTCTTGTCCCCAGGATCCTGTGCTGGGAGCTCATTGTCGTCGCTTAACGCTTACGACGGATGCTTCCCTCATGGGCTGGGGTGCGATCATGGATGGTCGCTCGGTGCCCGTGGACGGGTCACCATCTCACCTGGCACTTAATCACCTGGTGATGATGGCTCAGGCTCTACATCCCTGGGCACCAGATTCAGGGAGCAGACATCCTGTCGAGGCAGGGGCTGAGGCCCAGGGGAGGGAGACTCCACCCCGAGGCGGTGGAGCTCATATGGTTCCCTGATTGTTCTACTTCTGGGAGTTCTGGAGAACAGAGTTATGTGAGTGTGGGTTTGGCCCCTGAGGGGGCCCAACTCATAGACTCGAGTCTCTCAACTGAGGTTGTTTAGGCCACAATCTCTCTAGAGCTCCCTGCACAGGAAACAAACCGGTTTCCTCCGTGGTGCGTTGGAGCAGGAGCAGTATGACGGCTTTGTAGCCTTGTATTAGGGGTATCCCTACAAGAGGTGTGTGATGCGGCGGGCGGTTCCTTTCCGCACACACTCATTGGGTTTAAAACCTACTTTTGGGCTTCACTCCTGGGTCCCAGGTTATTCTGTCTTTGTTGTGCTCGCCTGATTTCACACAAGACAGGCACTGGTCACTATGGTGGCGTTGGTATAGACGTTCCCATAGTGTCAATCTCGACGCAACGCGAGTTCCCTTGAAAGGGAACGCCTCGGTTACGACTGTAACCTCGGTTCCCTGAAGAGGGAACGAGCGCTGCGTCACCTTGCCATACTTCCGGCGCGCCTGTGATCGACTTGCTTCGACCTATCAGAAGTTGACAATGTTTGGTCTGGGTGCGCTTTATAGCTTCCTGCCATGACGTCACCCGCCTATACGCCATTGGACTGATTTTATAAGTGCTTCATGATGCAATCACGCAATGCGTTCCCATAGCGTCAATCTCGACGCAACGCTCGTTCCCTCTTCAGGGAACCGAGGTTACAGTCGTAACCGAGGCGTTCTCTTAAAGGTATAGCTAACATTATAGCTAACATATTTTAGATAACACCCACCCTCTCCACTTTTTGAATAAGTTTGATTGATTCACCAGAATGATTGACAATTAGGAGGACCAATAGTATACACTATCCACCCGGAAGTAAAAAAATCCTCCGCTATACCTTTAATTTTAAGTCACTTTGGATAAAATGTAATTGTAAATGTTTGAAATAAGTTATATTAGAGTATAAAGGTATACAGCAATTGTCTTTTAATGTGGATATTTTTACATGTTCTAAATTATATACTAAGCTTGTATTTCCTATCATTCACGTATCTTGATGTTCAGTTTAAAATATGTCAGTTTTTTACCCAGCTTCTTCAAGTTTGCATGGCGTGTGACATTTGGAACCTCATTATATTGTGATTATAGGTAAGATTTGTATTACATTAACGTTACTTGTCTGTGCCAGTGTTACGGATCAACTGGGGACGCGTGCACGCAGATAATTTTACCTGGATTTCCAGCAGATGTTAGACGGCTACAGATTCATCACAGCCATTTTTCACGGATCAATGATTAAAAACGTATGTTTCACCAGTTGTACACACACTGGTATGCATAATAAAGCGATTTGTTTTTGAAGTGTATATTCCTGCGTGTTTGATGCAAGCTTTCCTGTAGCTCTAACAGAAGAGTGTTGGCGCTTGCAATGCCATGGTCATGGGTTCGGTTCCCAGGGAAAGCAAGATCTGATAAGAATGTAAATGTGCAGTTTGAAATGCAATGTAAGTTGCTTTGGATAAAAGCGTCTGCCAAAAGTGTAAATGTACACTCAGTAGGCAACATGACATCATGACTTTGCGTATAAATAACACGCCACTTTCAAGTCAAGTGGCGTGTTATTTATACGCATTTTGAGCTTTCCGCGTGTATGTCCACGCGCGTGTATGTGTACGCCGTTAAACGTCCGAGTGATTCCGCGTGTATGTGTACGCCGTTAAATGTCCGAGCGAAACGGAGGAAAATGTATATCTACATCTGGGGAGCAATATTTTTTTTCCTAGGATGGTAGGGGAACACTCATAAATGGTATTAACCCGAGTGATGGGTAGGTTTAGGGACGCGGTTGGGGTAGGTCATATATATTTATATACAGTAATGTAACGTAAATCAACGCCGTTGATAAACACGCTGAAAAGCGATTATGCGTGTTGATAACACGCCAAAAATGGAAATACGAATTGGCGTGTCATACATACGCCATTTCATGAGATCAGTCTGCAGTAGGTGCATGAACTTGAATGTTATGTATGTAATGTCTTGTATTGGACATGTAGAGAATACTTTGTCTTAAAGTCATGTGAAAAACACTGAGAGATAACCACAAATTGTATTACTGAAATAAGCTAAACATATGATATAGTGATAATGAATTATTACAAATGAATACTGATATTCTCTATGGCTAATATTCACATAGGCCTATCATTTTTCACCTCACACGAATAGCATGCCCCTCTCTAAAACAATAGCAAATGCTTTATTTACTTTTTTGCTGACCTCTTTAACAAAAGAAATATGACACAATGGTCTATGAGTTTTATAAATAAAATGTAATGGGTGTGGGCCTCTTTTTATTAATATAAATTTAAATAATGCCAGTTCTCTTCATTTGACTGGTACCATGAATCTCATTAACATATTCTCTTTACTTGTTATTCATCACATCATGTGCTTTCATTGTTGTCGTTTGCTAACCGTTAGGAACCGATTAAAGGAGTCATAACTTAGTATTACCTTGGATACCCACGCTCTATTATAGTCTTTCAGGCCCTTCTAAAAAACAAAAGTGGAAAAAAAGTGGAAAAAAAAATAAACACAGAGCTCCTCTGACCCTTATTTCTGAAGGCATTATTGTCTCGCGAGATCTGATGCGATGTTTTGGCCGTCGTAGACGGTCATTGTAATAATGCAATTGAGGGGCGCGTTGATTGGTGGCAGGAAGGAGGGGGGTTGACACCGCAGGTAACGCTTCAGCATATCATTCCAAAATTACATCATGGCGCAAGTTGTGAATGTCAACAACAGAGCAACTCACGTGTGCACCACGTTTCTGCATCTTTCACAACTTTCAGTAATGGCGGCGCTCGACTGAATATGAGGGGGAGAGGGGCAGGGCGGCCTTCCTGCAGCATAGGTCTGCGGTGTCCATATGGTATATCCAGAAATTAACATCACGTATTTGAGTGCGCGTGCACGTGGGCTGGTTGACGAACCCAGGGGTAAACAAACGCTTCACTTTTAAATATCGGCTTCCCGGCCAGTGTATAATTGTTAGGCAATCATAACATAATTTTTTTCTTGTGGAAAAGTGAAAATTACAGGTCATGACTCCTTTAAATGGTCTATAGATGAAGTGTCATTGTTGTTAGGCCATATACTGCCACAGCAAATGGATGCAATTAAAGTTAGACAAATCAAAACTTTGCAGGATAACCAATATCCCGATTGCTGCTCAAGAAAGGAGCGTGATTATATAAAGAGGAGATGTGAAAATTTCACAATGAAGGGTGATGGTGTGTTAATGAAACCTGAGAGATTTACATCCCACGATTCATCAGGGGCCTGTTTCAGAAAGGAGGTTAAGTGAAAACTCTGAGTATGTTAACCCTGAAATGAGGGAAACTCTGAGTTTTCTGTTTCAGAATGGGAGGTATGTTAAACCTGAGAAAGCAGAGTAAGTCAAACCCGTTCCTGAAAGAGAGGTAACTTATACTCAGAGTCAGTTACCATGGCAACTAACTCTGTGAACCTAACCTGGTCGGGAGCAGGTTTTCTTCGGTAAACCCAGAGTTTCTTTCGGTCTCCTCCCCTTTTGAAAAGAGGAAGCGGTGTTTAAACACCTCATTCATTCTTTCAGTACATTTTTATTAATAAAATTATAATAAATAAAATATTCCTTTTTTTTTTTTTTTTTTATAAGATGAAGTCTATATAACTCCTTAACTGGCAACTGAAAATACAGAAGTAGATTTGAGTTACATAATGTAGTTCTAAACAAATTCTACAGAATTAAACTGTGGCATTTACTGAGAATCACTGAACTGTTCATCTGTGCACCAGAAGTTGCTGGACCGTCCTCCTGCTGTTCTTCCACACTCTGGGGGCGCGGGGAGAGATGAGAATACCCGTTTATACTTAGATTTAAACTTAGATTCTATAGGCTCATACAGGCTTCTATAGGCTTAGATTCTATAGGCTAATCCACATAAAAATGTTTAAAATCTGAATGTGTAGATTGTTTGATGTGTAGACACATAATATTAACATTACCTCTGTAGGCCTCTCTGTGGCAGCAGAAACTCTTTATCCCCATCGTCCTGTGAAGATGAGCATTTGGTCGAGTACACTTTATAACACTATTTGTCATAATGTCTGGTGTATTGAGTAGGCGACTTACAACTGACTGGGGATCTGTTGGGACAGGAGGCTCCAAAAGACAGATATTACCATCAGAATCTGTTAGGACCAACAAAAAACCCAACCTCAATGTAAAATAAATGGAAATATCAAAAATAGCCTATATAAAAAATAACACATATGTAAACCTCTTACATTTTATGAGGCCCTTGTATCTTCGGGAGTGACTGGCTCTGAAGCCCCTCCTGGAATTCCCTCAGCCAAAAATGCTGTTACACTGCTAGACACTGGATGCTATTTAGTTAATATGTCAAATGTTTGCAAAGTCAGGTAGCCTACACCCATGATATGCTCATGCCTTACCTAACTGAATTATGTTTTTATTTTTCATTTTCAGCTGCTGCCATGTTCTTTTAATGCCTGCAGGATTGCACCTACATGAACATTAAAATAAGGTTGAACAATATACTGTTCTTCCAGTTTCAGTTTTTGGGTAAGTTACTCTAAATAGTTATTAATTACTAACTACAAATGACATCTTCAACAGTGTAATTAGATTAATGTAATAATGACTATCTTTAGAAAGTATTGGTCTACTTATTACTAATTACTAAATCCCATATCAACTTCAACCACTTAAACAATACAAGGAGAGACAAGAAACTGCACTTTTAATGTTTTCAAATAAACAGTGTACAATTGCATGAATTATTCTTGCATTGACCAAAGTGTGTAGAGGGAGAAGGTTACATTAAAAAATATACCTTTTGAAATTGTTTGTTAAATATACAGAATTGTTCTATAGTCTAATGCAATTACAACAGATTTTACTTTAAATTACAGAAGAATTCAGAGTAAGCCCTTTAATTAAATTACAGTATTTAGATTACTTAGTAATTAATTACACCCAACACTGTATAACAGTAATTCTAATGTAAACTTGTGCATTGACTCAAGCAACTATTTTCTGGTGACTCATAATATCTGCGCTCCATTGATAATGGCTTTTTATAGTCTGCACCTGAGTGGTTTTTTAGAGTCCACTTGCAACGGTCGAGCTCTTCACGGACTGCTTTTGTGGTTGATTGGTGCTTTCGTGCTCAGCTGTCATGTGGTAATGTGTGTGAATTTCTGGTGGGGGATGTTGCATCCTCTGGTCTACTGAGTTTTCACACTCTTTCTCCTCGTGTCTCCACAACTGCTGACGATCACAGGTTTCTCAAGTCTCGCGCATTGGCCGTGAGAAACATGCAATTCAACCAGTTCACACACTCACACGCCACACCGTGTATTTCTCACGCTGAAAAGGCAACTCTACGCTCTACAACTACTTTGCAACCAGGCCAGAAGCTTTGGCTCAGTTTGACTAGCTTACGTTATCTGAAATAAAGGGAAATATTAGTGGGCATGGGAAGGGATGAAGATGTATTTCTTCATTTTATTTAAAATTATATATTATACTGTATTAATAGTCTTTCTAGTTACATTAAGGCTACATGTATTAAAGCAGAGTGCTCTGGGTAATATTTTATATCCTTAATCATTGCCATTGTATTTGTATTTTTCAAAGATGTTAGGGAAAAGCAACAAGATATTTTAATATTCTGGGCACCAAAGGGTAAGCCCCCTAAAAAGGTTGCCAGATTAGAGGAGGAGACAGTGGAAGAGGTGGTGGCAGAGACGCTGGAGAAGACACCAAGTGAAGACAGTAGGAGAGACAGTGGAAGAGTTATATTTTTGTAATTTTGAAATATAACATTAAAGAGTATGAATTGCTCTGTCATGTTTCAGATTTACCAATTGTTATACTGTAATTTCAATTTGTGCTGGTTAATTATGAACAATGGGTAAAATTGGGGGGTGGGGGCGGGGCTCCATTAGGGCTCCTCCCCTAACCACATGTGATCTCACTCCAAGCTTTTGATAAAACTTGAGAACCCTGCGATCACTAATGTGTGACGGAGCTCAGGTCCAACCCTAGACCTTATCATCAGGCAGACGACCTAGTCAGGCATGAAGATCCAGTGATACCGAAAGATCTTGACATTTTATAAGCCATAAAATACAGGAATCAGTATTTGAATTATGCAATTTAAGTAATTTAAATTGAAGAAGAGTTATCTACTTAGGCTTACGATGCTTATGGGGAAAGCAGCCCTGATCAATTCACACAATTAAATGAATCAGTAGCCTATTACATTATTATTATTATTTTTAAATTCACCAGAAATAATAGAAATGTACTAAAAACGCTGCTTTTTTTATTGTGCAAAGACATTCCCGTTTTTAATATTGATGATCTGATTTCTGGACAGCTGTTTATATGCAACGAGAGAAAGTAGATCATTTTATGGCTGATGATGAATCTTTTGCCTTATTAAAGGGGGGGGGGGTGAAATGCTATTTCATGCATACTGAGTTTTTTACACTGTTGAAGAGTTTGATTCCCATGCTAAACATGGACAAAGTTTCACAAATTAAATTGTACGTTTGAAGGAGTATTTATGTGCCAAAAATTGTCCTTCTGGTTTGTCACAAGTTTCGTAAAGTTTTTTTCGAGTATGGGTCTTCGTGACGTCAGCTGGGGCAGAATTTCCTTATACAGGTCCTAAGGGCACTTCTTAGCGCGGGCGCGCGCGCACTCATAGACCAGAGCAAGAGAGCGAAAGCAGTACGCCATCAAAGCGCTCTGCTCGGCTTTTGGGAAGTCAATGTCACCAAAGAAGTGTGTTTTTGGTTGCCAGGGCAAGACAACCCTGCACAGATTCCCAAAGAACCCGGCATTAAGGGACCAGTGGATGGAGTTTGTTTTTCCTGAGCATCAACGGACTGTTTGTTCCCTGCATTTCGACGATGATTGTTTTACAAACAAAGCCCAGATTGACGGATTTGCAGATCGTCTAATGCATAAGGATCGAGCAGTCACAATGATAAAGGTTCGAGGTCGTGCGTTGGAACCGGGCGGTGAGTAAAACTGCTTCAAATGTCTCTGTGTGTTGTTAGCTCGACGCGTTAGCACAGCTTTAGCTCCACCCACACGGCCCGCCTCCAGCCGCTCGTTTTTTTCCGGTACAGCCTATCTTTCTTTTATAAATATAATAAAACTAAAGACTTTTTGGAGATATGAAGGATGTAATACTACTCTATAGGTACTCAAGATTAACATGAGATTGAGTGAAAATGAGCATTTCACCCCCCCTTTAAGAAAGATTGAACCATTAGAGAGATTGAGGAAGATTCAGAATAATGCAAAAAGGTCAATTAGCCTTAGGTCCTTCATCAGATCTGGATACGGCCTGGATCCGGCGGACTGCGTTAAACCTATGGATAAACAGAGAGACTAATATTACCGTAGACGGCATTCTTCTTGTGATGTAACGAGTACATCAGGATTTATGGGAAGTGTTCCCGGTTCCGGCTGACCTAATCTATGCAGCCTAACATTGAATTATAGAAGTCTATAATGTGTTGTGTGAATGCTAGGCCAAAGAAATGTGTCTTTAGTCTAGCTTTAAACTGACAGAGTGTGTCTGCTTCCCGGACAATGTTAGGAAGACTGTTACTGCTACAAACTGATAACGGTCAGATAAGTGTGATTTAAACCATGCTAAAGCAATTCCACTAATGCCAACATAATTTTCTAGTCTATTTAAAAGAATGTTGTGGTCAATGGTGTCAAATGCAGCACTAAGATCGAGTAACACTAATAGAGAGACACAACCACGATCTGATGATAAGAGCAAATCATTTATAACTCTAATGAGAGCAGTCTCAGTACTATGGTATGGTCTAAATCCGGACTGGAAATCCTCCAGATATAATTTCTTTCTAAAAAGGAACACAGTTGTGAAGACACTGCTTTTTCTAATATCTTTGACAGATAAGGTAGTTTCGAGATCGGCCTGTAATTAACTAATTCTGTAGGATCAAGTTGTGGTTTTTTAACAAGCGGTTTAATCATAGCCAGCTTAAAGGTTTTTGGTAAGTATCCTAGAGACAAAGATGAATTAATGATATTAAGAAGAGGATCTATGACCTCTGGAAGTATTTCTTTCAGTAGTTTAGTCGGTATAGGGTCTAACATACATGTTGTAGATTTAGATGATTTAATGAGTTTAGTAAATTCTTCCTCTCCTATAGCAACGAACGAATCAAATTATTCCTCCTGGAGACTACAATGCACTGCCTGATGCAATACTGTAGTAGACGGTTGCATAGTTATAATTTTCTCCCTGATATTATCAATCTTATAAGTGAAGAAGTTCATAAAGTCATTACTGCTGTGCTGCTTGGAAACTTCAGGAGTTGAAGCTTTCTTTTTCGTTAGTTTAGCCACCGTTTCAAATAAATACCTAGGATTATGTTTATTTTCTTCTAATAGGGTTGAAAAATAAGCAGATCTGGCAGCTTTTAAAGCCTCTCTGTAAGCAATCGAGCTCTCTTTCCATGAAATGCAAAAAAACTCGGTTTCACTTTATTTTGATGGTCCCTTTAACACGTTCTGTTGAGTATAAGTAATGCTGCACCTACATGTCTACTAACTCTCATTAGAGTGTTAGTTAAGTATTAAAGCTAGGGTAGGTAATCCTGTTCAGAAACACTTTTTTTTATACTGGGTGAAATGGTCCTTCCATCCTGAGAGTAGTCAATACATTATGTGTTCAGAAAAAGGAATTAAAACAATCAGACCTCTGTAGCAGCTGCTGGACAGTAAAAACTCTGACCAATCACCGCCATTCGGTGCGAATGTAAAGAACCAATCAGATGCCTTCATGTCTCGTGCCCCACTGCGTGCGCTGCCCTGCGTGCACTCATCACATGTCACCGTTCCCGGAAATATTCAGCTCAAAGCACCTGCATATGCAGTCAGCGAAGGCAAACAAGGCAAAAACTACTTCCTCGGACCCTGCCCGCACTCTTGAACGACCTCCTCTGCTTCGCCCTCAACCCCGGACCTGTCCTCGACCCGACGATGCCGTACTTGTCTCCGGACTCGGACGTCTTCATTAGAGTCAACAATTTTTTCATCATGGAAACTCTTACATGCAAAACACCGTATATGTTATGAATCTTACATGAAATTCACCTTCATCACAGTGTAACTGATGGTAATGGAAAAACGTGTATCAATGCAACTGTTTTTAGTTTTGCCTTATAAATATAGCTCGTTACCTATAATTATAGCTCGTTACCGAATCAAACTTTACCAGTATCGATATGCTAGCTTGATAGTGCGAGTACTAAAAGAAATCTTATTTGTTTATATTCATAAACGTGATAAAGTTAGGTATTTTATTACATGTGATTCTGACATGATGTCACTGTATGTACTGCGCTCCTCTCCTCTCGTCTCAGGTAATAAATGCGTCTTCCAGCTGAGCCTGAGCGTTTGGCGTCGCGCGTTCATGTGTTTTGGGGGCGTGGCTTTTAAAGGAGCTTAGAAGGGAGGGGGTGGGAGTGAATGGAAATAATGAGCTGTGTTTATTGCAGATTAAAAGGTCTACAGTCACTCGATTTTTATATTCTCTTTTTCAGAGTACTTACATTTTAATTATGTATTGGTATATAAAGACAGTTTAAACAAATTTGGAATGTTTTTTTTTTTAGAAAAATCTTACCTACCCTAGCTTTAATAGACTGGTAGGGTTAGGGTTAGATTAAGTTGACATGTAGTTGCAAAATTACTTATAGTAGAGTGTCTGTTAGAGGACCATCAATAAAGTGTTTGCAGATATTAAGCAGACGGTCTACTTATACCCAAATGAAAGATAGTTGACATATAGTTGCAAAGTTACTTATAGTCAACAGCACTTTCAAAAGGGACCATCTGTAACGAAGCACCAGACTCAGTAGGATCCATTTGTAGCTTTATTAAGAATAGTCGTACAGGCAGGATCAACAACAGCAGACATAGCAATGGAGAAAACACAGAGAACATCCGAGTCACAGGCAGAGGTCAGGGCAGGCAGCAATAATCAGAGTCCAGTAAACAATCCAAGTCAGGCCAGGCAGAGAAACAATCAGGAAACGGTGAAACAGTCCAAGGTCAGAAATACAAGCAGCAAACACAGGAACTAACGCTCAGTAGTGACAGCCAGGGCAAATCAAGACTTCACAGAGATGTGGTGTGTGAAAGTGGCTTATATGTGTGTGTGTAAATGAGGTGCAGATGTGTTGCGCAATCAGTCCCAGGTGAGAGGTATTATGGGAATTTGAGTTCTCCTCTGTAACTCCATCAAAATAAAGTGTTACCATAAACTCTAGTTTTGTTTTCTTCCTTTCTTTTTCTGCAGGCTGCTGGTAACTAATGCATGTTATAGCTCATTCCAGAAATTCTGGTCAGACGAATAGTGGTAACTAAGGCATGTTGCTCACTCTAGGAATTGGTCAGATGAATAAATGCAGATGCCATTAAAATCTTAAAGCACGTGCAGAACGCAATGATGTGATATTAATGTCTAATGCTCCTGTGGAGTGTAGACAGTCTGGTCTGACAGCTTCTAATGGCATTAACACTGCACTCTTTGAGAATGGTTGAAGGTCTTTGTATTCAATTAGACTTTAAAGCCCTTAATAGCACAAGCACAAAACCTAAACATGCTTTCCCCCGTGCTAATTCATGGAAATGTTCTCCTCACTAATAATAATAATAATAATAATAATAAAAAACCTCAAATTCAATCCAACAGATTTGTTTTAATCAATATGTGGACTGCAGTGGGCAAAAAAAGGAAAAGCTACATTTGAGTTGTGGTGACGCAAAGTCTTCAGGCCCTCCTGCTGGTTGGAAGTGATGGATTACAGTTAAATTGTGAATTATGCAATCACCGTTTTGAGAAGTGAGGAACTCATTCATTGCTTGTTTGATTAAAAAGCTTTGGCTGCCGGCCACCCTTCAGCAGCCTTTTAAACCATTTGAGCATACGGGGGAAAAGTTAAAGTTAAAGTTTGAAGTTCATTTCCGTCGTGCTGCAACTGAGTGGTTTTTAGAGTCCACTTGCAACGGTCGAGCTCCTCACGGACTGCTTTTGTGGTTGATTGGTGTTTTCGTGCTCAGCTGTCATGTGGTAATGTGTGTGAATTTCTGGTGGGGGATGTTGCATCCTCTGGTCTACTGAGTTTTCACACTCTTTCTCCTCGTGTCTCCACAACTGCTGACAATCACTAATGTGTGGCGGAGCTCAGGTCCAACCCTAGACCTTATCATCAGGCAGACGACCTAGTCAGGCATGAAGATCCAGTGATACCGAAAGATCTTGACATTTTATAAGCCGTAAAATCAAAAATCAGTATTTGAATTATGTCATTTAAGTAATTTAAATTTAAGAAGAGTTGCTAAATTAATTCAGAAACAATTAAAATAGAATATTGGCTGTGTTTCCCAAAAGCATCAATAATCAATTGGCACCAGTGGTCTCTGTGATCTATGTCAGTGGTTCCCAAACCTGTCTTGCCGGCACCCCAACACTGCACGTTTTCTGTCTCCCTAATCAAACACACCTGATTCAACTGTGATAATGAGCTGATGAGTTGAATCAGGTGTGTTTGATTAGGGAGACAAAGAAAATGTGCAGTGTTGGGGTGCCGGCAGGACAGGCTTGGGAACCACTGATCTATGTCACCGGGTGACGAATAGGAACTACGACGAACGGAACGAGTTCCCTTAGGGAAACAGTTCCGGTGTAACACCAGGCCGGTTCCGGCGGCCTGTCATGGCCGCCCATATTGATGAACAACAGCTGCAGTGGATAATCAAGTGGCTATTTGAGCGTGTGTTGGGAACGAGTGAGTGTGCGTGGTGATTTGAAAAGAGAGAAGCAGCAGTTTGAAGAGAGGAGTGCGCAGGCAAGCAGAGCGGTTGCGATCAAAGTCGAGGTTACGAGAAGACGAGAGGCAGAGGCGGCAGGACGGCAGCGGAAGTAAAGACGGTTGGCATGGCGAGGGAAACGAGTGGGGTCTGAATTGCAGATTGTTGGTCGAACTTGGTGTCTCCCTTTTGAAATTATCATCATAGTGGATCTGCCGGCCCTGACGAGCTGAAGTGAAGGTACACTTTTCACTGTTAAGCGGTGTGTCATTGCAGTGTCTGACGATTGAAGTGAGCACGTTGAATATTTAAAGTGGTTTGATACATGCACGAGTATTTGAACGTTTGATGTTATCAGCACTCTGAAAGCTCAGTCGGAGACCGTCTAGTCTGGTGGAGTACCAAGAATTAATGTGAACATAGAGAACCTGTTATCCGCCACTGCATGCTGCCATCGCTGTTCTGTGGTAAGAAAACTCAGTTGTTAACTATTGGATTCTGTAATCACCACTGTTGTTCTGTGAACATAGAGAACCTGTTATCCGCCACTGCATGCTGCCATCGCTACCCTGTGGTAAGAAAACTCAGTTGTTAACTGTTGGATTCTGTACTCTCCACTGCGGTTCTGTGAACATAGAGAACCTGTTATCCGCCACTGCATGCTGCCATCGCTGTTCTGTGGTAAGAAAACTCAGTTGTTAACTATTGGATTCTGTACTCACCACTGTTGTTCTGTGAACATAGAGAACCTGTTATCCGTCACTGCATGCTGCCATCGCCGTTCTGTGGAAAGAAGACTCAGTTGTTAACTGCTGGATTCTGTACTCACCACTGTTGTTCTGTGAACATAGAGAAACTGCTATCCGCCACTGTATTCTGCCATCGCTGCCCTGCGAGGGATCCCATTTTCCGTCGCTACACCCCAACTGCCGCTGGCCTGTGAAAGGAAGGTGACACCCAGTGATCTGATGCTGTCCTGTGAAAAGAGAAAGCCCATTGTCTGCGGCCACCCACATGTAGCCCCTTGTACCCTGCCCGCCACCTACTGCTGACTACTGCATTTCATCTGACGGTCATTGCCTTCTGCCTACCATATACTGCTCTTTGCTCCCCACCAAAAGGTAATGGTCTTCCGTCCAATCCCCGTTTGTCCTGTGAAAGAGAGGTGACACTCAGTTATCTGATGCTGTCCTGTGAGAAGAGAAAACCTACCGCCTGTCGATCCTTACCCGTAGCCTCCTGTGTCCTGCCTACTACTTACGTTGGTCTGCTGTCTGCCATCTGAAGGTCCTGGCCTCTGGACCAATTCGTCCTTCGTCTCCCCCCCCCCCTTCACCAGTATTAACTTATGACCGACTATCTCTTTTAAATTTGGAAGTTGTTTCAAACAAACTGTTTAATCAAGCTAGAACTGGTTCATATTACGCTCCCCCTCCCTTACTGCTGTCTATACCTGACTATTTGCGCCGTTGGCCGTGCTCCCTACCGGTGAAAAAGCGCAGGAGACGGCGCGGAAGATGGGGTGGCATAGCTGTGAAGTTGAAGCTCTTCTTGACACTCCATCGTGAGTCTCAGCTTCCACTGGGGCTCCTTGCGGAGGTTTCTGACAAGAACTGCTTCATCCGATGGCGCTCTCTGGAGCCAGTACACACTGGGATTATACCCTTGATTCCGACTGCGTCGGATCTGCTTCCTGGCTTCTGTTCTCCTCGCTTCTTCTATGGAGGAGTGTGCACAGACCATCTTCGCACGCTACCTAGGGCGAAGCAACCTGAGGTATCCACCGAGCACCGGCCACGGCTAAAAATGGCCTTGATTAACGCCAGATCTGTGGTAAATAAGACTTTTATCATTAATGATTTCTTCTCTTCTCTGGATCTGGATTTTTTTATTTATAACTGAAACGTGGCTTTCTGCTGGGGATTTAAGTCCTTTCTCTGAACTGTTACCGTCAAACTGCGTATTCTTTAATTCTCCCCGTTTGACTGGTCGAGGAGGAGGATTGGCCTCCATCTACAAGGACGTTTTCTCTTGCCGTAATATTGCGTTGAATGAGTATAACAGCTTTGAACTGCAGCTGTTTACGCTGGAACTTAACGAGCCTCTTCTGATTGCAGTAATATATCGTCCTCCTAAATACAACAAGGAGTTTTTAACTGACTTTGCGGACTTCCTGGGAGAGTTTATTCTGAAATATGACAAATTTTTGATTTTAGGAGATTTTAATGTTCATATTTGTTGTGCTGACGACCTGCTAGCTAAGGAATTTTCTAATTTATTAAATGCCTTCGATTTGGCTCTTCAAGTCAACACTCCCACTCATCATCATGGTCATACACTTGACTTAGTGTTATCTCATGGTTTTTCCCTCTGTAATCTTGAGGTGTGTGAGAATGGTTTTTCTGATCATAAGTCCATTTTGTTTTCTATTCCTTTTAGTTTTGATGCACCTAAATCTATTAAATCACGCTCGCCGCTCTCGGGCGTATTACGAATGCTACCAAAAATGCCTTTTCTTTAGCTTTCCATGATGTTATTATACCTATGGAAGACTGTCTTGGTAATATGAGTGCTGAAGAGCTGTTGTCTATGTTTAATTCTATATGTGAAAACGTCTTAGACACGGTTGCACCACTCAAGGCACAAAATTCTAAACCAAGAGCTGAACCCTGGCGATGTCACGTTCTCTGTCTGTATGTGCACTACATTACCCAGGATCCTCTTTTGGCGCACCTGCAATTACTCTCCCCTGAATATAATCACCTGCACCTGTTCATCATCAGTAACCTCATCAAGCTCTATAAAACACTCACCATTGCCCCAGTTCATTGTCAAGTCTCCAACAGGAACTGACCAAGATCCGTTGTCTCCTTAGCCTCTGATGTCTCAAGACTTCAAGATGTAACGTATACTTACCTGAAACACTAACCTCTTTGTCATTGTTGTGCTGTCTTCAGAAATCCGGTCCGTTTCCACGCTGCCTGTAATCCTGTGTTCCCTCAAGCTTCCAGTGTTTTCATCCAAGCTTACTTGCTGTCGACCGCATCTGAAAGAGAAGAGACAAATATTAATGAACTGTGATTGCTTAACATCAACTTATCCGAAGTTAAAGTGTTTACCTGCTTTTCGCCCCACAACGAGTTATCTTCACAGAATCTGCACTTGAATTCAATTAATCCTCACCTTGCACTCTTGTCATCTGTAAATAAAGCTGTGTTTGGATTCACTTACCTCTGTCTCCTGGCCTGTATCCTGACAGGCGAGATGATACAATACGCTCTCTTAGGCAGATTTGTAGAAGAGCGGAGCGTAAATGGAAAAGAGACAAACTTCAGGTCTCTTTTGAAATGTTAAGAGATTCGTTATATCAATGTAGCCAGTGGGACTTTAGGACCCAGGAGCAAGTAGCAAGGGCTTAAATGTAGAGGTGTCCATAAGGGCGGGTTTTTGTGTTTTGTCAGCCGCTTGGACAGGAAACAGAGGGGAGTGGAACCGCGATTATATGAGCGTGGGCAGCCAGGTGTTGGCGTCCCGCGTGTTGAAGTGTGTGTGCATGTGCAGTCACCAGTAAATCAATTGTGGAAGCGTTTCCGAGTTTAACGCCGGTAAGTATGCTTCCCTTAAAGAGTGTGGTTTTGATGTGTGTCGTGGGATGCTGTGGTGTGTGTTTTTTTTTTTTATTTTTTATTTTTTATTTTTTTTATTGTGGTTTATTTTGTAGAATGGGCGGGTAAACAGAACCAAGTTTGATATTCGTCAGGAATTCTCTCTCTCTCGTGGCCAGGTGCATATAGTCAATAAGGCATTGAGATGGTCCCCTGCTTTACGTGCTGAGTATATTTATATCCCATGGGTTTTTTTTAACAGACTGTGCTGGTGTTACAGGGCGTTTGCGTAATTGCTGCCGTGTGTTGGTGCGGGTGGCCTAGCCCAAAGTAGGTATATGTTAGCCTGATATCCAATTAATTGTTAGACTTTGGCCTTGCAAAGACTCATGTTTGTTTCATGTGTAGCCTGCTGTTATACCAGGTCCCGTGCGTTCCTTCATCCGTGCGCGTTGGTTTGTGCACGCTCCGGCGTTTGTGTGCTTCATTGTGAATGAACGCCGTCTCTCGTGAGTGTTCGAAGGTTTACAAGTGCTTACAATGTATATCATCAGTAGGGTGCATGGGTTATGGGGATAAATAAATAAGTGTGTTTCTGTTTTTAGGTTTTTGCAGTTTGTGTACTCTGTTTGGACATCCAGCCACTGTTTTCTCATGTATGAAACTTTTGTATGTTTTTATTATTTAGTTATATCATGTCTGTGAATTTATATGATTAAGGTCATGTTTTTCTGATTATTGATATCTTACCATTGAGACAAATTGTTGTAATTGGGCAGTGTGCAATATTAACCCCCTGAGGTCGGCTATCGCGCCGGCGCGATAGGCTCGTTTTTTTCCTTATCAGTGAAAAAAATAAAATAAAATATTACTTTTTATCTTATATGCTTGTGTTGTACATCAATCGATCCTGTTAAGTGTGTATTATTTTTGTGTATACTCACAATAAAAACAAAGTGTTGTGTTTTTCGCCAAATAAAGAAAAATAAACATGATGTGAGTTCTGCTTTCTCTCTGTCAGTGTAGTCAATTCTGAAATGCGTCCGAAAATGAACCATAACTCAGTGAACACTCAGTCAAACAGGCATACAGACACACAGGCATGAAGCTAGAATTCTCCTCTTTTAAATGAAGTAATTTATATAAAAAACAAATATTCTCAGGTTGTGAAATCTGTATTAAAAGAGAGCGATTCCAGTTGAGCTAATTAGAGCTCATTCAGATGTAATGTGACCCCGCCCACGGAGAGCGCGCGCTATTCAAACGCAAATGTCTGAGGCAATCCACGCAAACTGTGAACGCCCCCATATCAGCTCGAGAAAACACATCAGATCATTGTACTTGTTTACACAGTCTTGCAGCGCTGTGAGGAATAATACTATAAAGGAAAATTTACCTCAGAAGTACGAGGGAGAGGTCACGTGACCCATGCGCGCAATGGTCGAAGGACTCTGATGCTCCGTCCAAACCTCCTTCCTTTTCCTAAATAACAATATATAGAATTGACAGCCAGCTTTTTTTTTTTACTCTGTATAGTGTCAGTATAATGTACGGAAACAAAAAACAGGACTCCTCGCCGTCCACAACTCCCTCCGGGAAGAAAAAGATGAAGCTAGCGAGCACTGAGGCTAATCTGACGGACGCCATTGCAGAGGCGCTTTCAAAACAACAACTCGCCCTTGAAACTACGATTCAAAATGCAATTCGGATGGCTATGGAGGACGTGAAATCCTCTTTGATCGAGCTCCGCCAAGAAGTGCAATCCCAAACCAACACAGTACGAGACTTGGGTTCGAAGGTAGACAAGATTCAAGGTGAGACGCGACAGATGAAGAAGGATTTGAACATGTGCACAACAGAGCAGCAAAACCTCACCTTGAAAATTGCGGAGTTAGAAGACAGGTCTCGCCGTAATAATCTACGTCTGGTGGGGCTGCCGCAGGGTCGGGAAGGGGATGATCCAATTGGCTTCCTTCAAAAGATGCTCCCTATCTGGATACCCGCGCTGAAGAGGAAGGGATCGATCGAAATAGACCGCGCACACAGAATCTATGGCTCCGGTAAATCCCGCACTTTGATCTTTCGCGTGCTACGGTACCAGGATCGACAGGCGATTCTTCAGGGAGCCAGGGAAGTGACAAAAACCGAACCAATTCGTGACCAAGAGTCTATACTGCGTTTTTTCGCAGATTACAGTGGGTTTACCTCCCGTAGACGACAGGCCTTTGGAAGTATTCAAAAGGAATTGCACACTCTGGGAATTCCAAACTTCCTCATATACCCCGCCACTCTTCGTGTCAGCTTTGGTGGTAATCAACACTCTTTTGATTCAATCAAAAAAGCGGAGGATTTCTTGGTGGAAGCTCGTAATACTCCTGGATCGAGCGCCAGACGTAAATTGTCCTTTTATGGTCCAGAGCCACCTCCAGAGTCTATGGCTGAGTAAAATGAGTCAACCGTGATAGAAGCGAGTAACTTGCACCGATAATGTAAAGTGCTAGCAATGTTGAACGACTCATTTCAGAGGAGTTCTGTTTAGTTTTTTTTAGTTTTTTTTTAGTTTTTTTTAATTGATCAAACGTTTGTATTTTGTTTTATTTATTTTATACATATAATATACGGCTGTCACTACTGTTTATACCTTGTATACTTCGTTGTTATACTACATACTTCATGTTCAATGGAAGAGAGTGTTTGACGTTCTGTTGAACGACGGTGGATGTTGTCACGGGCCCTTATAATGATGGGGGAATTTGCGGTCTCTAATGGGTTTTTTTTGTTCTTGTTACTTCTATTTACCTCTTACAATGTTTTAGTTTTGTCACAGGTTAAACAGATACATTTTGGTTTTGCAAATCGTATTAAAATTCGTACCTTTGTTTCATTAGATTATGGATAAATTAAACATTATTTCACTTAATATTAGAGGTCTTAACAGTCCAAATAAGCGAGCTAAATTCTTGATCTATTTGCGCAGGAAAGCGATTGATATCGCTCTAATTCAGGAAACTCATCTAAAGAGAGCAGATGTTCAGAGATTACAGAATAAATTTTATAAAGTTGTAGCCTTTTCTACTGATAACACTAAAACCAAAGGTACAGTTATTTTGATTGCACGTAACTGTAACCTCAAGATTGACAGAGAAAGTCAGGATCAATCTGGCAGGCTTGCATATTTTTGTACAAACATTAAGGGGAGGAAAATAGCCTTTGTATCAATCTATGCTCCTACAATATTTGAGACAAATTTTTTCCCACATGTAACTAATCATTTACTTTCATTGATAGACTATTCTCTGATTATCGGAGGGGATATGAATGCGGTGATTGACCCTGTATTGGACAGATCTTCTTCCTGTAGTCAAGTTCAGATTAATTCTTCGGCTGCGCTTAATGATTTCGTAAAAACGCTAAATTTGGTTGACGTTTGGAGATCGGGGAACCCCTCGAGTAGAAATTATACCTTTTTCTCGGCACGACATCTCTCTTTTTCTAGAATAGATTATCTACTATGCTCCAAGGAACTTTTGAACTCTTTTGACCAGACAATTATACTACCAGCTATCCTTGCCGATCATAATTCTTTAATGGTAGAATTTGAATGTGCTCCATTTGCTGAAAGATCTCCGCGGTGGCGTTTTAATATCTCTCTTTTACAGAACAATCAGTTCGATGAAGACTTCAAAGCCGGCCTGTCCGAATTTCTTTCATTTAATATTGGTTCGGTTGAAGACCCTATTTTTGTCTGGGAAGCTACGAAAGGTTTTATCAAAGATTTTTCTATAGCCTTTGCTACTAACGTAAAAAAGGCACATAATCAGAGAATTGACCATTTAGAAAAAGAATGTCAAAAACTTGATTTGTCACTAAAATCTTCTTTCTCTAATTCAAATTATAAGACGCTTCAGACCCTTAAAGCGGAATTGAACGATCTTTTGAGAAGGAAAGCAGAATTTGTGATTCACAGAACCAGACAGTCCTATTACTTTAGTGGTGCCAGACCGAGCAAACTTTTAGCCTTAAGACTGAAACAAAATCAGGCAAAAGCCTACATTGAAAAAATTAAGCACCCTTCTAAAGGACTGGTTGGAAATAGCAAAGAAATTAATTCCTCATTTTCCGATTTTTTTTCCAAACTCTATACGTCTGAACTTAATCCCTCAAGTTCAAGTTGTACTGCCTTTTTGCAGTCTCTTACTCTACCTCAACTTAGTCATGAGGAAGCTGAATCTTTAGGACAGCCAGTTACTTTGGAGGAACTTAAAGGGGCGTTACAAGGTGCTAAGAAAGGCAAGGCGCCAGGCTTAGACGGGATCCCTGCAGAATTATTTCTTAAATATTTTGATCTTCTCGGACCTGTCTTCCTGACTGCCATCCACGCGGCAGTAGAGGTGGGCGCTTTTCACCTGCAGATGAATACGGCACTTATATCGCTGATACCCAAAAAAGGGAAAGATCATACGGATTGTGCAAACTACAGACCCATTAGTTTGTTAAACACTGATATAAAAATGTATGCCAGAATTCTCGCCTTGCGACTACAGCGATATGTGAATTTTTTAGTCCATTCTGACCAGTCTGGCTTCATTCCTAATAGATTAGCGGCGGACAACATTCGGAGACTATTGCACGTCATTCATGAATCCCAGGGTTGTCCCACTCCAGCTGCGGTTCTTTCGTTGGATGCAGAGAAGGCGTTTGACAGGCTGGAGTGGGACTACCTCTGGTCTGTTTTGGAGGTGTTCGGTCTGGGCAAAGGCTTCATAAACATGATAAGAGTTTTATATAGTAACCCCACGGCATCTGTTATGACTAATGGAGTACATTCTTTACCCTTTAATTTACAACGAGGCACAAGACAAGGGTGCCCATTATCCCCTATGCTATTTGCAATGTCACTCGAGCCCCTAGCCCAACTGATAAGACAGGAAAATGTCTGTTCAATTTCAGTTAACTCTCATAAGCAACATATATCACTCTATGCCGATGATATTTTACTGTTTATCTCGGATCTTCAAGTTTCATTTCCCCAGATACTGAAGGTATTTGAAAAGTTCAGTGGGCTCTCTGGGTACAGAATTAATTGGGATAAATCCTCTTTGCTTCCACTTAATAGCATGGCTAAGAAAGTTAGACTACCTTGTAATATCTCCATACAATCTTCACTAAGTTACTTAGGCATTGTTGTTCACTCTTCCCTCCATGGCATACCTGATGCCAATTATCTACAAATTCTAACTAAGGTTGAACAAGATCTCCAAAAATGGACCTCATTGCCATTATCATTACATGCCAGAATAGCGAGTGTTAAAATGAATGTTTTGCCACGAATCAATTTTCTTAGCTCCATGATTCCGTTACCTGCACCAAAAATGTTTTGGCACAAACTCAATTCTAAAATTCGTAAATTCATCTGGAATGGTAAGCAACCCAGATTGAAATTTGAAACACTGCAGCGTGCAAAACATAATGGAGGATTAGCGCTTCCGAATTTCGAATTGTATCATAGGTCCTCTCAAATCAAATTCATTAAGGATTGGCTAGACCCGCTCTCTAGGGTTCCTTGGAGAGAGATAGAGGAGAGCTTAGCTGGCAAATATAGGTTACAAGATATACTGTTTTCTGGGCTAAACAACAAGCAATGTTTGCAAGCTTTTGGTCCAATCATGGCCTACACAGTAGTCAATTTCAAACTTATGGAAAAATGTATAAATTTTTCGCATATTTGGCACACCCATACACCTATTTGGTATAATAATAATATCCGTTCGGGAGGTAAACCATTTTTCTGTAGAGACTGGATGCAGAAGGGTATTTATACATTGAAAGATATTGCTGGTCCTAAACGCTTGTTAAGCTTTCAAGAACTGTGTGAGAGGTATGGACCAGAACCCTCTTCTTTGTTTTTATATCTGCGCCTAAGGTCGGCCATGAAGGCCTATGGGGTGCCCTGGGGGGAAACACTTCCTTTACATCCGATCATTGCTTGGTTTGAGTCGTCCTCTTCTAGTCACTTTACTTCATGGATGTACGGGAAGGCCCTAGAGGCTTCAGCAATTCGCCTAGCTATAAAGCATGCTTGGGAAAGAGATTGTGAACAACGGGAGGATGTCACTGACTGGGGAAGAGTATGGCAGAACATTTTTACTTCATCTAGGAATCCTAATCACCAACTGATTCACTATAACTTCTGTCACAGAACTTATTGGACCCCACTCAAAAGACATCGTATTGACTCCTCCTTCAGTCCTTTTTGCGATAAATGTCCTGACCAACAACTTGGTTCCTTTTTCCATATGATGTGGGAATGTGAAAAGGTTAAACATTTTTGGACTGAGGTATGTGGTATCTTATCGAAAATCATTGATTATCCAATCCCGGTGACACCCTCTGTATTATTACTTAATGATGACTCTCAGTTTGACTTCTCTAAGTTGCAAAAAATTGTCTACCTGGCCGGTTTAACGTCTGCAAAAAAACTCATAGCTCAACACTGGCTCCCACCACATACCTTGGATATTTTCAAGTGGTTGTTTCAACTTCGGGACATTATAATGTTAGAAATATCCACAGCTCGGGTGAACTTGGCTCAAATCTCGACACTAAAAATATGGACAACAGCTGCTGATAAGGTCTCCGAGTATATTGCGCAAATTAATGTTTAGGACTCAGTTTGAACACTTCAACACTTTATCCCATTTCGTTATTTTATTTTATTTATTTATTTATTATTATTATTATTGTTATTATTATTATTTTTAAAAAAAATTTTATAAATGTTTTTATCATTCCTGTGACTGTCTTTCTGTAGACTTATCTGTCCATTTTGTACCCCATTATAAAGTGACCGCGGGGTGGGGTGGGTGGGATTGGTAGATGGGTTGTTGTTTTGTTGTGTTTCTGTTTGGCATGTTTATTGTCAAAAACTGAAAATCTAATAAAAAAAAAAAAATAAAAAAATAAAAAAAAAGATTAAACAATATTCAACAATAAAAAAAAAAAAAAAAGAAGTACGAGGAGCAACAGATCCGATGGAATAATGTAGTAAGTTTTTTTTTTCATTCTCAAGTGCGGCGCATATCTGTGCATGAATGAATGAATGAACGGCAGAGATGCCGCTGTTTACCACAACTGGCAAAAGACCGTTTAAATTTGAATCGTTTCTGTCTGTGAATATTTCGCTTTTAGCAAACTGTATTGCTATAGGCTACTGAGTAAAAATCGAGTGAAATATGTTGAAATAAAATGTATTTGTATAAGCAACGTATTAAACTGCAAATTAACATTTATATTTCTTATAATAAAAACAAAAGTTACTATGTTACAGACATGTGAAAGACAACATTTCATTGATTAGTTTTGGATAGATTATACATTTTTACTGTAAAATATCTGCCACCTCAAATAAGCTTTTGTTTGCCAATTTTTGCTCATATGTTAAATATAGTATGTTTTGTCAAAAATAATCAAATAATAAGTTATAGTGTTTATTCCAATGTAGCCTAGGCTATATTCAAGTAATGAATCCTTAACTTTGAAATATGTATGATAAATGTATACTTTAGTTTTACAAAGAAAGATTACACTTGAATTGTTGTTGTAATTGTAACCTTTTTAATAAAAAAAAAATACAAGGTAGATGTAAACAAACTAATAAAAGGCAAATATAAGCCTTTTCTTTAAAATAATTTTTTATTGTGTTTTATTAGTGACAAATTTGGGGAGAGGATAAATATTCCAAAACTGAAAATACAGTATGAGAATTAACTGCATTAAGTAGGCTCATTAAGTATGCAGGCCCCATTGTCTCCAGGTGCGAACCACTAAATATGCATGATCGTTGATGCCCACTCCACATATTGCCTTTCCAGACAGAAAGTGTTTTGCAAAATTTAAATCAATGCATTGTGTTATGTTAATGATTAGGCAGGATAATTTTCACATCATTTTGAAGAAAAAACACTAGGTGATGATATCCATTAGTCACAAGTCTTATTGACACATATTTAGAATGTGTTTTATGGCCTTATTTCAGAAACTTTATTTTTTATTTTTTTCAATAACCATGCATAAACATTATTCTCTCAAAAATGAAAACATGTACATGCATGGTGCTCACATATGATGGTAGCCCTGTTTGTGCTATATAGAGTGAATTTACACCTTTGCCATTAATATGTTTATAAGCAACTGAAAAAAGCAAAAATGTCAGGGCATGTCAGAACATCTCAAGGACCCCAAAAACACCTTAGACCCCAGAGGGTTAACGATTGAGACGGGGGAGTGCTAGTGGTATGTGCAATTTGGATAGCCTCCTATACAGCTGATTGTAGTAGTATTTTCTGCACTTTACTTGTTCAAACGAAGTGGGCAGTGCTTGAGTTCTCATAGTTAGTGGGCAGGGCTCAATACTCAATGTATTAAGGTGACCACCCGTGTGGTGTGATTAGAATTGGTGTGTACTAACAGCACTTTATGGTTGATGCAGTGTAACCTCGGTTGCTGTTTTTGGTGTGCTGAACCCTTTTGGAGCCTTATACTCATGGTGAATTAAACGTGGATCCCTGTCAACATTGAGCACTGTGGTCCGGCCCAACTTTAGTTAGTGTAGTTTTCATATGAATATTTGTCTACGAGAATTCATGTAAATGCCTCTGATGTATTATTGTCATTAATGGTTGTTTTTTTTATTCAAAGCAAGTATTTTAACTACTCTGATTGAAGATTACAAATAAATAATGTTTATTGCTTTTGTTACATCAGCCTTCAATTGTTTCATTCATTTGAATATTATTAGCGTGGGGTGTATCTTTATTCTGGGGTATTAGTTGGGTCTCCCATCCCAGTCCAATAAATAAGAGTGGCATAGTTAGACCATATTTTGGGGTATACTATCCTAGAATACTCCCAAAGGCCACATCAATATCAGAAATCGCTAAAAGTAGCCAAATCAAGGTATTTTACTGAAATTAATAATAAGAACTGTCATAGACCTAAAATTATTTTTAAAATTATTAACAACACTATCAACCCTTCGGTCTGCTCTCTCGCTGATGTGTCCTCATCTATGATTTAATCATATTACTGGCACTCAGCTTCAAGAAATAGTAGAGCACCTTAGGCCTTCAGGCTCTTCTGCTGATGTGATTCCTCCGTTTTTTCTCAAACAAGTACTTGATGATGTTCGTTCTTTTCTTCTGATCATGTTAAATCGTTGTTTAGAAACTGGTTGTCACAGTTCTGTCACCCTTGTTCTGGGTTTTCTCTTGGTTTGTGACAGAGCTGTGACACTCCCGGTTTGTCATGTGTTTGTGTTTGGTCTGTTGTGAGCACATGGCTGTCATGTAATTTCCTTGTGCCATGTGCTCTCCTGTCTATTGTCTAGCCCCTCCCATCTTGTTATCCGATTATTGGTTAATTTGTCCCACCTGTCCTTCCCGTTACCCTCCTTTGTTTGTTCCCCTATTTAGCCTCCCTGTGTTTGTAGTCCTGTGCTGGTTCGTTTGTCCTAGTTGCTTGTTCCTGGTGTTTCCTTCCCGTTTTGCAATCTGAGTTTTTGAGTTTGTACCTTGTCTGCCAGTTAATAAATTTCCTCTGCATTTGAATCCTCGTCTCACATTCATCCATCCCCTGACACTGGTATTATACCTGAACCACTAAAACATGCATCAGTCTACCCTTTACTTAAAAAACAGAACCTGGACCCCACAGTGTTAGCTAATTTTAGACCAATCTCCAATTTTTCATTTATGACTAAAATTTGAGAAAATACTCCTGCAACAATTACAAAGCTTCCTAACTGATAATGCGATTTTTGAAACTTTTCAATCTGGGTTTAGAAAACATCATTCGACAGAGACTACATTGCTGAAGGTTTTTAATGATGTACTAATAACCTGTGACTCTGGCGACTTTGCAGTTCTTGTGCTTTTAGATTTAACTGCTGCATTTGATACAGTAGATCACTCTGTACTTATTGCCCGATTGGAACAGTGCGCAGGCATTACTGGTAGTGCAATGGACTGGTTTAGATCTTATTTTACAAACAGAAGTTTCTCAGTGAAGATTGGAGAATATTCCTCTAGTAAAGCTGTGTTATCGTGTGGGGTTCCTCAAGGGTCAATTTTGGCTCCCATTCTTTTTTCTTTATACATGCTTCCACTAGGTTCTATTATCAGAAAACACGGGTTGTCATTCCATTTTTACGCGGACGACACTCAGATTTATCTGCCTTTAAAACGCTCGTCTGATAATTTGGAAACACTTATGGCCTGTTTGACCGAAGTAAAGACTTGGTTGTCTTCAAACTTTCTGAATTTTAATGAGAGCAAAATGGAAATTATTTTATTTAGACCCTCAGACTTCTCCACCATTCCTAAAGTAAATTTTGGTGGTCTGTCTTCTTGTGTGACGCCGTGGGTGAGAAATTTGGGTGTAGTATTTGATGAAACTTTGAAATTTGAGAGGCAAATAAATTTAGTTGTGAAATCCTTTTTTTTTTTCAGCTAAGACTATTATTGAAAGTAAAGACATTTCTTTCTTTTAAAAATTTTGAGAAAGTAATACATGTATTTATTTCTTCAAGGCTGGATTACTGCAATTCTCTCTACGTTGGGATTAGTCATTCAGCAATGTCACGATTACAATTAGTACAAAATGCGGCAGCTAGAATTTTGACGGGTGCAAAAAAACGGAATCATATCACGCCAATTTTACGTTCTTTACACTGGTTGCCAGTATATTATAGAGCGGAGTTTAAACTTTTACTTTTTGTTTACAAATCTTTAAATGGTTTGGCTCCACCCTACCTGTCTGCTCTATTGACTGAGCATCATCCAACTAGATCACTCCGGTCATCAAATCAGAGACTCCTGTCTATCCCGAAGTCAAAATTGAAGTGTAGGGAGGACCGTGCCTTCTCTGTAGTTGCCCCTAGATTATGGAATGACTTGCCCATTTCAATTAGAGTTGCGTCATCGGTATCTGTTTTTAAATCCAAGTTGAAAACATTTTTGTTTGATAAGACATTTAACACATGCTGATGTGCCATTTCATTGTATCTCATCATTATTTTAAATTGGTGAAGCACTTATTTTATGATATTCTACTCAAATTTATATTTGTACAGTGGTTTTATTGTTGTTTGTTTTCTATGATTTTTGTTTTTTATTATGAATACTGTAAAGCACATTGGACAATGTAAATTGTATTTAATTGTGCTATATAAATAAATTGCCATTGCCATTATAATTGGTATAATCCCAACATGGATTATACAGCATGCTTTTGTTTAAAATGTTTTACTTTAGGAATGTTGAGCAAATATTTTTTTAACAGTAGTAGATCTACCAATCTAGTTGCTGAAGCCACTGTCTCGTATCGATGAGGTGGTCCTATAAGGTCCTGTGTTGTACAGCCAACTCATTTGGCACAAAAGCGGATCCACCAATTATTTTGTTCCTGTTTACATGAATGCATGTGACAGCTCTGCCTACTGTGGATGTGGAAATCTTGCAATGTAGTTGCTCAGGGTCATTTGCAATTGACGAGACTACAAAGGATGGTAATTTTAAAAATGCAGTCCTGGGAAGAAGTGTGTTATTGAGGGCATGCATGTAATTCAGAAGTGTGTGCCAGAAGGATGAAAACAATCATGTTAATGTGCAGTACATTCATATTGTGAACTTAAGAGCACAAAAACCAACCACTAAGAAAAGCAGCAGAAGGAGAAACAACCTTGCAAATGTGAGCAGCGTTACTCCTATATTTTATGTCTATGGAGATGGATCAAAATATGTATGGATTGGAACATTACATATTTTTCTGTTCCTCATTAAGCCTGTGTTCAGTGATCTGACTCACAATCATGGCCGCTCAGCAGCCTCCACCCTCCACACTGCGGCTGACAGCAGCAACATTTCAGGCCTGATTCTCACAGAGTGTGTCTGAGAAAGAACGAGAGAGAGAAACTTCAGTTACTTCTTCACTAGAGTGCGGATCGGGCTGCATTTTTCTGTCCGAGCCCGGCCCGCGTCCGACAAAGTAGTAACCGAACCCGCCCAGAGCCCGACAGGCATTAAGATATTTATGTCCGAGCCCGACCCGAGCCCGTCACAGTTAAAATCAATTTTTTTTTCTCTTACTAATGACACAATAAAAACAAATTTGTTTATGTGGAAAGCCCGCTTTTATTAAGCAACTGTAAGGCATTCGGATTTCGGAATCAACACATGAGCGCGCACACGGAGCAACAAGCGCACGTTAACACAGGCACGCACAAGATGAACTATCCTATAGCCAATTGAAATTAAATTAACATAGGCCTACCAAAAATGGCCCAAACTAACAGAACAAAATAAAAAAAATAAAAATTCACACTAGAGGTTCTGTGTTCACTCTTACCATTTTCCTCGAAAACTATATGCTACTAAACTGCAACATGGGATCTATTTACATAATCCATCCATCAAAGTTAAGGCTAATCCATTTTCTTATGCAGAAAAAGGATTGCATCAACGGTAGATGGCTTCAAGGCTGTCCTCCTCTGCTCGATGGTCCTGTTGTGCTCACTGCTACTGCTGCTGGCTGGAATGGCAAGAATGCCGCGGGCAAGGACACTAAGCTTCGGGTAGTTGAGTTGCTGATCTCTCCACCAACCCAAAACATCTCTGTCGTCCTGCATGGCATGATTTTGAGTCGAGTACTTCTCGACTTCGTCCGTGGCATCTGCTGCCACAGGTACATTTTCCCACTCCTCAAAGTCAACCGCAGCTTTCTTGGGCGCAGGTCCTTCAGTGGTGGCCTCCTTGGTGCGGAGGTCGCTGAGCTGTCTCCGAACCTCCAGGTGAAGGTTCTCTCTCTCTGAAGAGGACAACATTCGGAGCTGGCTATATTTAAGCCAAAGGAAAGTTGCAATTTTGTGGAGTTCTTGGATCTCCACTTTACGCAAAATCCAAATGAGATGCCGCTCGCGGATGATGGCTTGATAGGGGCTGTCAGTCGTCTTTCTGTTGCAGTGATGCTTCAGTCGCTCAAACCACAGAAACACCACGTTTATGGTTGGGTACGGGTCCCCTTCAAGTTCACGCTGGGCATCATAAAATGGTTGCAAGAACTCAACAAGAAAGTCAAGGACATCTGGGGATATGGCATCGATCCGCCAGCCCTCTGCACGGTTACGTAGTTTTTCGCATAGTTCTTGATAAACCAAGCGGACAGAATTTAAGGTCAGATATACCGTGCTAAATCTCGTGTCTGCCATTTGTATGATGGTTTTTGACAGCAAAGCTGCAATGCCTGTCTTCTTGACATATTTGACCAGTGTCTTGGTAGCTTGTAGAGTCTCGGCAACAGTCGGAGCATCTTGGGCCAGTTGTGTGGGGTCCAGGGCGTGTCGCATCACCGTATTATAAAGGTGATCTTGGCAGTCAAGTCTTCGATATGGTCTGAGGGCACTGATGATGTTTGAGCCTTGGTCTGTCACCCACACCACTTTATTCAGCAGACTCATATCCAGGTCATACTCAGTTAGAAGTCTGATGATTTCTCTTCTAATATTCTCCCCTGTCTTAGCCTCTTCCAGTGGGAATGCGACGGTTGTCAATACGGTGCTTATCATTTTAAATGTTCCTGTCACGAAATGGCAAGTGATGGTCAAGTAGCTTAATTTGTGGTAGTCCTCCGTCCAGATATCCGTTGTCATTCCGATCGAATTCACCTCAGTCAGAATGTCATTTAGCTGTTCAACCAGCTGTGTGCGTTTCTCTGTTGCCAGCTTACGACACCGTTTTGACACAGTGGTGGGGTCAGGCAGTACGTCCTGCGCTGCCACCGAACCATATGTAGCACCGACGTTAATACGCTGCTGGGCCAACTCAATGAAACCCCCTCCTTCAATGGAACAAAATGGCCTTATGTCTTTACAGCAGAACTCAACGCATTTTTCAGTCACTTTTTGTTTGGCCTTCTGAGGGATTTTTCTTGAAGTACTACTAGCAAAGGCAGTGATGCTCGGCTGCAGTAGCCCAGGTGACTTACAAACTTTATCCACATGACGCTGCAGGGCGGAATTCCCGGTCCTCTTGCGGTCATATTTCATGAGAACTCCGCAAGCCCTACATTTAACATAACTAACAGGTTCATCACTATCGTTGACAACTATGTAGAAATACTTCCACACAGTAGACTTTCCTTCATTTTCGGTGGTTTTAAAATCTCCTGAGGCCAACTTCTTTTTAACGTCTTCCATCGTTGCGCTCGCTGCCACATGTAGCTTAATATGCATTGTGCACGTGTTTCGTTGTCACAGCTACATAAACAAATTTCTGCGCACAGGAAGACAGATGTTAGGGTAATATTTTTAATTTATTTTAATCACAAAGACGAACCTTTGCATCAGAGGCTATTGACATTTTTATAAAATTTTAAATGTTCAATTGCTTTATCGCGCTGATGTCCGAGCCCGACCCGAACCCGAACATCATTTCTAAATATCTGTCCGAACCCGGCCCATCGGGCTCGGGTCGGGCATCCATGCTCTGATCTTCAACTCTAAAGAAAAAGATGCTTCCTTCGAAGAGACACCTCTTTTTTAGTTTTTATTCTGCTTGTCATGCAGTTTGCTGTGGTAGCCAAAATAGCAGAACAAGGCATTAGAAAAAGAGAGAAAGGAGTTATTTTAATGTACATTTTTATTCAGATGCTCGGTATCAAGGTATTTGACTTGTGCTGTACTCTGCTGGTTTTGGTCCTAGTTTGAATCAAATCTTCACTGCAGCTTTTTCAGTGTGACCTTAGTCTCGCGTAGCCAGACCTTCAGACTGACGGCTGAAGGTCTGGAATTCATAGCAGCTTTCTTTGGCCAAGGCCCGCCCATAAGGCCGTTTGACCGACATGTCAAACAACCAATTACAGTTTGTTTCGTTCAGCGTCACGTTTCGGGGCGTGGAAATGTCCCCACAACAACAGACCGGCGGCATGCAACAAGTCAGTCAGCATAGAAAATCAAAGAAGGAGAAGAAAACAAGCAGTAAGTCATTGATCTGTTCGTGCACAGAATCCTACGTTTAGCTGATCTTGATAAATGCTCATTGTCACTCATGTAAACACAACAGTTTTTCTTCCGCAATCACACGTCTGCGCTTTGTTTCCCGGCTGACCGAAAATAAACGCGACACTCGCGCCCCCCGGAAATCCGATAAAATTCAACCAATCAGATGACGACTTCGACATTCCTGAAGTGTTTCCAGTTAAGTGTACCATATGCATCAGACGTTTAGCCAACGTTCCGTGGACGTGACGTCTGAGGCTGAGACTAGTGTGACCTAGATGCAGATATAGATCAGCAAAGTGTTCTAACCACACCAGTCATGATGACTCGCATGCACTCATATCACACTCTCACACACACACACACTTATAGATGTTCTCATCTGCTTCTATCAAAGCATCAAATATAAAAATAAACATCTTTTCTGAATTTATTCATGATGTCACTTTCACTAGCTTATGTGAATATCTGTTTTAAGTAGATCGATAAGTAGATTATCGATAGTAGAAACATTGATCAGCAACGCTGCTATTGGCTGCTCAGCGTGGCCAAAGAGCGCGCTCAGTTTTTCTCCTCAGCAGAGCAAGAACTAATAGTCGAAGTTTATTCGGAATTTTAATGTTTAATCAAAACGCCAGGGAACACCTCAAAGTCTGCAAAAGCCAGGAGAGAGGGCTGGCAAAAAGTAGCAGACAATTTAAATCCGTTAGAAGTGGCCATGTTAGATGTTTTTATTACTTATTAGCCTATATTTTTGTATTTTAATAATTGCATTATTACTTTGTTCATTGTAATGTCAGAGTCACCACACTAGAACATGGGAACAAATAAAAGTGAAGTACAAAAATATTCTACATATAATGGTAATTTTTAGTTATATTATAGTCTCTTTTATAAAAGGCACTGTTAAATAAATGGTTGTCTGTTTATAAAAGCAACCAAGAAAAAGGCTGAGAAAAAAAAAAGATCTTAGTAGCCTACACTGTAAAATATTTTTTGCTGCATTAAATTAAGGCTGTATAGTCCTTTCAACTGTTAAATCTTGAGTAATGATGAATTGCTTTGACTTGTGAAAGTGAAAACTGATAAACTTATGTTCATGTAAAATATTTTGCCATGAGTTATTGATCACATTTTTCCCAAGTGCAGTTCATTGTAATGACATTGTGTTTTCCTATTTTGAGCACTTTCACATAATACACCAACACTTGTATCTGTTCCCAAGAAAGTGGTGGCTGAAATATGTGCAGTAAGTGGACATTTTCTAACTTTCCAAAGGACAGAAAGTATAAGACTTTGTAATGTCCATTTGTTTCCATTGCACTGGACAGTGAATAAACCCTCTCAGATAACTGTCATATGGAGGAACTAGCCTACCTGCAAGTGCATAAATAACTTTACTTCATTTATACTTGTATGCTTTATGGCTGCAATATAAGTGTCAGGATTCCACATCTCCAGAAAGGCCTACAGAAGAGTCTGCACAGACAGAGGACACATAAGGCCTACAGGTGGGCAGCGTTTAGCCAACTTTTCCTTTTTATTTGTTGCATGAGGCATGTGTCTAATATCTCTTGTTGCAGGCTCTTGACCACTGGCTTTTCTTTACAAAAACAATTGAAATAAAACTCAAGGAACTAAGCATATTTGTCTTTTATTATAAACATTTTATTTATTTATTTATTTATTTATTTATTTATTTATTTATTTATTTTTTGGTAATGTTGTGTAATATGGCACATGCAACAATGTCCAGTCAGGTGTGCAACCCTCAGACTTTTCAGACACTGAAATCTTCCCTTTAGTTAGCCATGTGTGCCCTTGTCCTGGCTAGAGCTGCATTGTAACTGGTTTGGGTCAGGGAATGGGGTCATAAAACACCTGTCTGCAGGAACATGTCATAATCACCTATGAACAAATGCAGTTCTGTTAGGATCAGCATAAGTGTGTGTAATACAGTGAGCTTGATATTTAATTGTGGAACTTTCCTTACCACTTTCAAATAATGTGCAGGAATGTGAATCTCTGAAAATTCTTAAGTCATGCACAGATCCTGGCCATTTTGCTTTCACATTTGTGATATGGAAGATTTTAGTCAACTGCCTTTTTTTTTTTTATTTGATATAATATAACTAATCTGGAATATTAAGAATCACAATAGTAACTGGGCTGCACATTTACATTGTGAACCCACTTTCTGTTCACATAATCCTTCATTGAGGCCTTGATGGCAGTCTATGGTCTAGCAGCCTATAGTCTGTACCAATCACGTTAGTGAAGCCTGAGTGACATAGCCTATACTGTAATCGGCATGGTCATGATTGCTTGATCTTCATAAAAAATTATGATAGCCTAAAAAAAAACTGCTTTAAAAAAAACTGCTTTACCACATTGGGTCTTAAGTGGCTTGGAAATGCCACAAAATCTCCAATAGTGTAAAAGAAAGAGCCACTCGCAAATAATCTTAGGGCAATGCAAACAGTTTGTGCTGTAGTTAAAGCCCGACTCCGACAAGTCGAAAATAAATGTGCGTTTCCAACAAATTAATAATGTAAACGACAATCTCACGAGTCACGAGAAAAAATATATATCTCAGAAAGTGCACTATTGCGCTGCGCTGGACTTCCCGTATCAGCTCCGCTCATGAAGCCGCAGTCTAATCCTGTTTTCATGAAATAAGCTGTTCCCGAGCAGGTTTAAGTTTGCGCACATGTTGCTATGACAGCAAGTCCAGGATGAGCGTTGAAGAACCAAACAATCCAAGATCATGCCAAATCGCCAACAATCAAAACCAGCTAAGTGAGTTAGCGACGTACGAAGAACGGGCCCCAGGTGTGCAACTGTGTAAACAGAGTCATCATCTTTAATTCGTGGGCGTGCTGGGCTGCTTGCAATTTAAGCTGTAGCTCAGTATCATCTGCCTGAGACAGGGCTTCTTTGATCGTCTTTGAAAAAACATTCATTGTGGATTCAAGCTTATTTTTGTCAAAAGACCCGGTACTTCGGTACCAAGTCGGTACAAAAAAAATGAAAACGTTACGTTACCAGCTTTTCTTAAGTACCGGTGGTACCGAAGTACCGGATTAAGCCGGTTCTTGATGCGCTGTCCAAAAGGTGCACAGTTGCGTCCTCTTCATAAAAACACAGAGACATGGCGACCGACGGCACTACTAAATGCGGTGGCTCTGAATCCACTCGTTGACAAGAAAGGAGGAAAGAGCCACATATGGAAATATTTTGGATTAGTCTAATGTCACGTTGCTATAAGGGGCCGTTCACATAGCTCATTTTTTGCGTGTGCAAATTCGTTATTTCAAATGTAGGCACGCAGCATGAAGTGAAGACAATAGAAGTGGCGCAGCGCGCTCGTTTTTCCAGGCGCGCCTTTGTTCATGGTTGCACAGCAACGACAGACGCCATGGGAGAGCAAGCGCATTTGGAAAGGAGGAGAAAGCAGTGCGAACTGCGCTCTCCGTGATGACGAGGAAGTATCAGCAAAGAATTAATTTATTTCTAGCCCTTGCATTAGCTTTACTACTAGATATATTTATGGAGATGAGAAATAAAAAGCCACCCTGTACAGCTATGATCAGCTGTTTCAGCCAAGCTTTCAATGTTGTTACGGAAAGGCCGAAGCTGATCGGTTGATTTTTGTCACATGACCTGTTGAGATGAGAAGGTGAGAGGTTTTCATTTCGCCGCGGCATAGTCTACATTTGAAGTAAAGGTTTTGAACGTGCAAAAAAATGCGATATGTAAACGGCCCCTAAAGTGGTATCGGGTGCGGTTGTATCGGGGTAGTTTTATGAGCACAGCATCAGACCGACACCCAAATACTGGTATCGGTATCGGTGCATCCCGTTTTATGTCATTAATATCAGTCCGTCAGAAAAACAGTTCTAGGCTTATTCTTGGCTGGATAACTCTTAGCAGGTTTACAAAGCCCTTTTGGATTAAATAAAAGTCAAATAAAACATGATATACACTTTAATATATGTACATTTAATCTAAATTAAGCTTTGGTACCGAAATTGGTACCGAGAACCGTGGATTTTCATTGGTATTGGTACCGAATACTGAAATTTTGGTACCGTGACAACACTAGTTCAGACAATCAGCACCGCCCTAAAGCTCAATTATACTTCTGCGTCGACCTCCCACCGTAGCTACGTCATAGGCTGTGTGTAGCGTGCGTACCCTTCGGCATACCCTGATGTGCACCTCTCCAAAAATGTAACAACGCGTCAATTCTACTCGGTCGCAAGCGCTGTGATTGGTCCATTAGAACCGCTCCCTCGGGTTTCACATGCTCCCTCTGCATGTGTAATTGCGTGTCAACGTGGACAACGACGCAGAAGTATAAATGAAAACCAAAACGTAGTCTACAGTGTAGAGGCTCCGGCAACACATAAGTATAAATGAAAACCAACACGTAGTCTACAGCGTAGAGGCTCCGGCGACGCAGAAGTATAAATCAGCCTTAAGGGCGTTCCCATTGCGTCATCGCTAAGCAGCCTGAAATCACAGATACCACCTTTAATGAACACATTTTTGTGGAAACCTCAAAATGTTTCACTTGTTTTGCCTGTAGCTCGAAATTAGCCCATGCATACTCCGATTCATTTTGCCAGCACAACACACACACAGAGAGAGAGAGAGAGAGAGAGAGAGAGAGAGAGAGAGAGAGAGAGAGAGAGAGAGAGAGAGAGAGAGAGAGAGAGTGGCAAGGTGCCAATAGAACAATTAATAAATATAACAGAAAGCTAAAAATCTTGCAATTATTTGTGTTTGTGTTATAGTTTTATGTAAAATTAACTGAAATTCACACACACAGCATAGAATGAATAAATACATTTATAAACCACCTTTCCCTCCATATATATATATATATATATATATATATATATATATATTAGGGGTGGGAATCTTTTACCATCTCACGATTCGATTCGATTCCGATTCTTGAGGCCACGATTCGATTCAAAATCGATTTTCGATTCAAAACAATTCGATTTTATTCATAATGATTTCTAATCAGGTTTCTGATCATGATCTACTCTCATCTGCTTTGCTATACAGAATGACAAACGGAGACATTAAAGTGTCTTTTTCACATTTATTAAGTTCAAATCTCAGGGAAGTGCCTTTTATCAAAAACATTGAAAAAATGTTTTTACTTGGTACTTTTAAAGCAAAGTATTTATGATGACCCATAACGAAATTACTTCCAATACTTCCTATATTAATTTTATTAATAAAACAAATGGAAGTGATTTGGCAAGTCAACTGTAAGGTTACATTTGCCAGCATATGTCCCAACATTGCTGAGAACCAACAGGAAAATAAATGTGTGCCTGTACTAGCAGCATACTTGTAGTAAATTAATACAAACTTCAGCATATTCTGAATCTCTAGAATAGTAGCATTTAATAATAGACTTCTAACCAACATCCTCTTGTTATTTCCAATGAGCAATATAATCCTTCAGACAAAAAAAAAAACAGTTTGCTGTAGCAAATTCACAAACAGTTTTCGTTCAAAAATATAGAATTATGTACCAGAAGCTATCATAACGTATAATGCTTGTGGACTTATGCATATTCTGAATAATTAGTAACATACAAAGTCGCTCTTGACTTATACACAACTAAATAATAAAGAGTTATGACTTGAAATGATTGCTGTATACCACAATCAAAAACAGCTTATACAAAGAAAGTGAATGAACATCTGCAGAGAGTAACTTACAGTCAAAATGTAACTTTTTGTGACTGGCATTGCACATTTGGCGCTCAGCCATCATGCGTCCGTTATGTGCGCGTCTCTGTTATGTGCACGCCACAGACTGTCCGCGCACGTGCACGTCCGCTTCAGAGTTCCGCCTTTTGAGTTCCGTCAATGTTACGTTATTAGAATTTTTTTTTTTTTTGAAAATCGATTTTTGACATTTGTGAATCGATTCAGAATCGTCCACGTCCCGAATCGCGATTCATCTAAGAATCGATTTTTCCCCCACCCCTAATATATATATATATATATATATATATGTGGCGAGGTGATGGATCGGGTAAATTACAGTTACACTTATGAGGAAAAGTATAACTAAATGGAGAGCAGACTACGCCACCCCGTTTCACTAAACGGGGAAATTTATACAAGACACGCTGGTTCGTGACCACAGACGACAAGAGACGTGGATCAGAATACAAAAATACTTTTTTTTATTTTATCAACAATAATTCAATGTATAAAAACTTTGAGGTGGACAAAAGTTTTGCACTGTTAAGTGTGCACCAGGCCAGAAATAGAGAAAAAAAAACAAAAAGAAAAAAAAAAACACAAAAACACTTTTGGGCTGAGGCTTGCCAGCAGGGAGCTAGCTGGACAGTGAGTGTCCTAAGATCACACCACTCATCAAATTCCACTCCACACAACACTCACACTCACTAGGTGAAAGACACACAGGTGCCAACGGCAAAACACTCTGTGAAGGAACCACCACCAAAAGAGGACAGACAGCTAGCTTCCCTGCACGGGGCGGGCCTTCAGCTCCTAAAAGAAACAAAAAAAACAATATAATATACTTTCACAGTTGGCTGCAAACGTATAAAATTATAACACAAATTCAACAAAGAAATCGACACTCTGCAAATTACTGGGCACAGTAGTTAACCTGGCTGGTGGTGACCTAAAAGGTTCACAATATGGCCACGTTACAGCCACCAAAGGCTATGAACAAGAGTGAAATGAACCACAAAAAAAATATACAATTAAACATTAAATCACAAATCGAGAAAATGTTGCTCCCTTCACAGTCTTTGAGGAACACACAGGGCGAAGAGCTCAAGGACAACCAAACGGCTGGTGGTGATATACATTAGGTGGGCTAGATTATGCCATCACATGCAGCTACGTCATGCATGGGCGGACAGCTCGGAAACCAGCCACACAGTAGTACCACCAGCGTTTACAACCAAATACAGATACAATATAAACTAACTAAAACAATTAATGAATCACGCTGGTCACAGTGATATTAAATGGCAGCAGAACAAAACAGTGCCGTCTTAGCGACATTGTCAATGGAGCATTTTGCCCCCAGTCCACAGTAATGAACCGCTCACAAGTGGTTTAATGCACTAAAAAGAAAATAAAAAACATTAATAAATGAATTTAAAGAAAAACCCACCTCAGGTTATTCAAGTGGTTAGATTTACCTACCCAATGGTAGATCGCTAGACCCACAAAAGATTCAGTTACTCACATGCAGTCTCGTTCACAATAGGCAACCCGCAAGTGTACAGAGATGTTGCATCTGCTCAATCACATTAGCCGCGCTATGATGGAAACATGGGTTTACCGGAGATCACATCAAAACAAACGTTAGTCTGTCAGAATAAACATACCTCGGATAGGGACAGCCTGCACCCAAAAGCAACGTCGCATTGATTCGAACAGTAACCTGGCTAAAACAGGTACACATTCACTATTAACGTGGGAATGCATTAGCAACAACATTAGCCAAACAGCTAGGTACATACCTCAAACGGAACTGCGCACGCACCCACAACAACGTCCGTGACGATGACGTATACCCAGGTGGCCTGAACTCCGCCTTAAGTAAGCCAGGGGTGGCTGCCGATAGGCTGTCACCCCCGTCACTCAACACAAATCACAGGGCGGAATCTAGCCCGCCTTGCCACATATATATATATATATATATACTCACCTAAAGGATTATTAGGAACACCATACTAATACTGTGTTTGACCCCCTTTCGCCTTCAGAACTGACTTAATTCTACGTGGCATTGATTCAACAAGGTGCTGAAAGCATTCTTTAGAAATGTTGGCCCATATTGATAGGATAGCATCTTGCAGTTGATGGAGATTTGTGGGATGCACATCCAGGGCACGAAGCTCCCGTTCCACCACATCCCAAAGATGCTCTATTGGGTTGAGATCTGGTGACTGTGGGGGCCATTTTAGTACAGTGAACTCATTGTCATGTTCAAGAAACCAATTTGAAATGATTCGAGCTTTGTGACATGGTGCATTATCCTGCTGGAAGTAGCCATCAGAGGATGGGTACATGGTGGTCATAAAGGGATGGACATGGTCAGAAACAATGCTCAGGTAGGCCGTGGCATTTAAACAATGCCCGATTGGCACTAAGGGGCCTAAAGTGTGCCAAGAAAACATCCCCCACACCATTACACCACCACCACCAGCCTGCACAGTGGTAACAAGGCATGATGGATCCATGTTCTCATTCTGTTTACGCCAAATTCTGACTCTACCATCTGAATGTCTCAACAGAAATCGAGACTCATCAGACCAGGCAACATGTTTCCAGTCTTCAACTGCCCAATTTTGGTGAGCTTGTGCAAATTGTAGCCTCTTTTTCCTATTTGTAGTGGAGATGAGTGGTACCTGGTGGGGTCTTCTGCTGTTGTAGCCCATCTGCCTCAAGGTTGTGCGTGTTGTGGCTTCACAAATGCTTTGCTGCATACCTCGGTTGTAACGAGTGGTTATTTCAGTCAAAGTTGCTCTTCTATCAGCTTGAATCAGTCGGCCCATTCTCCTCTGACCTCTAGCATCAACAAGGCATTTTCGCCCACAGGACTGCCGCATACTGGATGTTTTTCCCTTTTCACACCATTCTTTGTAAACCCTAGAAATGGTTGTGCATGAAAATCCCAGTAACTGAGTAGATTGTGAAATACTCAGACCGGCCCGTCTGGCACCAACAACCATGCCACGCTCAAAATTGCTTAAATCACCTTTTCCCATTCTGACATTCAGTTTGGAGTTCAGGAGATTGTCTTGACCAGGACCACACCCCTAAATGCATTGAAGCAACTGCCATGTGATTGGTTGATTAGATAATTGCATTAATGATAAATTGAACAGGTGTTCCTAATAATCCTTTAGGTGAGTGTATATATATATATATATATAATATGTATATATATATACACTTGCTCCTTGAAATTTAAACAGAAACACAAACGCAGGAACAGGTGTTTTCTTCACTACTGTAATATTCAGCTCGTTGTCAATAAAGTTGACAGGTTTCTGAAGGTGACTTCCATCTTTTTAGGGATAGTTCACCCGAAACTGTCCACTGACTTCTAATGTATGGACAAAGAAATCTCTAAATATTGTCTTTTATGTTCCACAGAAGAAAGAAAGTTATCCAGCTTTTGGTCGACATGAGGGCATATGTACGTTATGTCAATTTACATTTTTGAGTGAACTATCTTTTTAATACATTTACATTGAATCATTTAGCAGACGCTTTAATCCAAAGCGATTTACAAATGAGGAGAACAATAGAAGTTAAACTAACAATATTCAAGTGCTGTGAATAATAGAGTGAATAGTAGTTATTTGGTAAAAGAGTATAATGTACATGCATTAGGAACACAAGCAAGACTATGACATTAAACTACTTGATGTTGTTGATCTGTCAGTCTATCGGGGGAATTAATGAGAATAAACCGTGCTTTATACAACCCTCCTCTCTATCGTATGATAAAGTCCTGCTGATACAGAACGTCAGCAGAAGCATCAACGGCACATCAATACATCTTTAATAAAACTCTGTTTACCGTATGTGTTTAATGGAGCGCAAACAGAGCAATTGAGTTTTGAGTTTGATGAGTCAAGAGTTATCTCTAATAAACCTAAATGTCACAGAAAGGAAGGGTGTGTGCAGTGAAAAGAATGACATTGACTTCATTTATTGAGTGCAGATGTTTAAACTGAACTGCAGGCGGTCTGTGAATGAGACGCAGGCTTTTGCATTGAAACACAGCAGGCAAACGCTGCACTACTGTCTCGAGAGTGTTCGTCCCGGCTGTGTGTCGAACTCTGATGTGTGTCAGTTCTACAGCAGCAGTGAACAGACTTCATTAACCCTCCAACATCAGGCCTCAAGAACATGTACAATACACAGTCAGCCAGTGGGTTGAGATACACAAGATAACTAGACAAATACCAAAATATATCAAACAATGCAAAACTGTAATTGTCAAAATAATCTATAATACAACTCATGATTATGTAGGGGAGAATGAGAAAAGTGTAAGTCAGAAGCACCAGGAACAAACTGCCCAAAATTTTCTTGCGCTGTAGAGAAGTAAGTGATATTGCACGTGAAAGACCGCGACAAGTGCCAACAAAACACAGAATGATTATCGGGTAGGGGATTAAACAGCCGATTGATGCAGACAGATAGCTAAACAGCAGACTAGGGTTAACGTCTGCAAAGTCTGCAAAGATCAGAGGAACAAACCAGATGATCACAGAAACGACACAGCAGACTTTTAGTGAATGATGAGATCTGTACCAGATAGGATGAGAAACCAGAAGATATCGTTCAAAAGCAACACATGCCATAAAATACACACCCACAATCAAACTATACCAATATGCATTCTCCGCCTCCCATATGAATGTCATCATTAATATGGAAATGATCTGAATGAGATCTGAAAGAATCAAATGAATAACAAACACTGGAGTGGAGCGATTAGATTTGATAAGAGCACACAACGCAAACAGAGTTAAGATTATGATTGGAATCTCAATGGATGACATGATCTTCATAATTAATGGGTCTGCAGAATGAAGTTTCCTGAAAAATTCCCTCATCATTTCATCTTCATAATTTACTCTTATATTTTTTTTATTTCTTATATTAACTCCACTTGATCCGTTGCTGCTGGCATTGATATAATAATCTTCATTGATATGAAAATCTTCACTTGATCCGTTGCTGCTGGCGTTTTGTTCTGCCATTGTTTCATGAAATCTTGACAGGCAACACTAAATAACAAACCAGTCATTAGTTAAAAAACATGCATTCATTTACTATTTACTACTTTATTAAAAACATTAGGGAAAATATATGACATAACTTGTTTTCTGTGTGATTGTTGAAATAAAGTTTCCTCAGTTTGCTTGACATGTTCTTTAGAGGAGATGTGTGTAATATTAGAAAGCTTGAAATACGTGAAATGTAAGATTAAAGTTTGGAAATCCTCCATTTGAACAATATCACAGAAGCAAGAATGCTGTTGTTCTGAATAATCAGTCCAGCACAGCTGCAAGTGTACAATGGTTTATTAAACTAGGAATAAATCTTGAAGAACTTACGTTACTGACAGGATTGTGTGTTTCGTCTGCAGGTCAAAGCAGAAGTTTGTGGAGCAACACACAGACTGACAGATGTTTCACAAGTTTCCACTGTCGTGTTTAAAGAGCTCTTCATTCCCTGCACACACTGTAAAAACACACATTTTAAAGCTTGTGGATCTAATGTAGGAAATGCCTGAGATTACAGACAAACTATTTGATCCAACGTGTGCAACTGTAATTACCTTAAAGACACAATTAACTAACAATGGTGCTTTGAGTGAAAAACCAGTCTAACTTTCACAAACGGTTCGGCTCAACTACAACGACTGAAGTAATCTGAAAACGCTTTATATCTGATGCTTTCATTTGTAAAGTTCACTCTGTGTTTATAACTCTTTCCCCGCAAGTGTCTTTGCTCATTTTCACTAAAGCTTCACGGCCCACAGAATATTTTGTTGTATGAATATCAGAACATGTAATATATCAAAAGAAAGAATCAACACTCTGCTTTAAAAAAAAACAAAAAAAACATGCATTCCTTTTTTTAACATTTTCAACATTTGAATGTGGGAAAGTTTAACAAAACAACAACAACAAAAAAAACATTTTGAGCAAAAAGCTGAGAAAATCATGTTTATGTCAGACTTCATCCAGATCATATTCAGAATGATGATCAAACTCAGATGGATTATTTATTTTGTGATGTAATATTCATAGTGTACTCTTCAGTAATACAGGTATAACAGAAATGTATTTTGTTCAAGAGATTATATCTGCTGCTGTACTTTTTTAATGTACTCTAGTGTAACGATGCTGAGGAAGACAGGCGAAGACGAGGATCTAAACGCAAGGTTTTAATGAAATAACACATAGAACAAATCATAAAGAACTTCAGGGATAAAGAAACAAAACCACGAGAATGACAAGACTAGAAGCAACCCTTACATGTACAACAACTGACAAAGTAACAAGTGAAACACAAGGGCTATAAATACACAGGGACCAACAAGCTAAACAAGATAACAAGGGGGTGTGGCTAATTAGAAACACCTGGGGATACTAATAAACTAGAAAAACTACAAAGGACTACAAAACTCAGCACAAGACAGGAAATGACAAAAGAACACACAAAACAAGTGGAACACAAGACAAGAATCATGACAGAGCCCCCCCCTTTAAGGAGTGGATTCCAGACACTCCACAAAAAATAAATAAATAAATGTCAAGGAGGGTGGTGGAGCAGAGCTGGAACGGGGGAGGGATGGAGGGCCAGGTCCGTGGAATGGCAGAGGACCTGGAGACTGCGGCAAGATTGGAGGCCAGGGTGGAGCAGGCAGTGCAACCGACCAGGGCGCAGCAGGTAGTGCAGGCGACCAGGGCGGAGACGAACCTTCAGGCGGCCAGGGCGGAGACGACCCTTTGGACGGCCACGGCGGAGAAGATCCTTCGGGCGGCCACAGTGGAGACGACCCCTCGGGCGGCCACGGTGGAGATGACCCTTCGGGCGGCCACGGCGGAACAGGAGACCACCCCTCTAGCGGTCCTGGCGGATCAGACTGGTCCGGAGGTGTATTGCCCCCCCAAAAAATTTTCTTGGGGAGGCTCCCCGGTAATGAGTCCTGGACCAGCGATGAAAAGGGCCTTGAGCTGGGCAGGACCAGCGGCAAAGAGGGCTTGGAGCTGGGCAGCGATGAGAGCTCTGAACTGGACGGAACCAGCGGTGAAGAGGGCTCTGAACTGGACGGGACCAGCGGTGAAGAGGGCTCTGAACTGGACGGGACCAGCGGTGAAGAGGGCTCTGAACTGGACGGGACCAGCGGTGAAGAGGGCTCTGAACTGGACGGGACCAGCGGTGAAGAGGGCTCTGAACTGGACGGGACCAGCGGTGAAGAGGGCTCTGAACTGGACGGGACCAGCGATGAAGAGGGCTCGGTGCTGGACGGAACCAGCGGTGAAGGCTCTGTATCGGCAGAAGTTACGTGAACAGTCTCTGGATCGGCAGAAGCGACGTGAACAGTCTCTGGATCAGCAGAAGCGACGTGAACAGTCTCTGGATCAGCAGAAGCGACGTGAACAGTCTCTGTGGCGACCATCTTGTCCGAAGACACAGGCTCGGCAGACGTGACGTGAACAGGCTCTGTGACGGCCATCTTGTCCGAAGACACAGGCTCGGCAGACGTGACGTGAACAGGCTCTGGATCGGCAGAAGCGACGTGAACAGTCTCTGGATCAGCAGAAGCGACGTGAACAGTCTCTGGATCAGCAGAAGCGACGTGAACAGTCTCTGTGGCGACCATCTTGTCCGAAGACACAGGCTCGGCAGACGTGACGTGAACAGGCTCTGTGACGGCCATCTTGTCCGAAGACACAGGCTCGGCAGACGTGACGTGAACAGGCTCGGCGTCGGCCATCTTGTCTGAAGACACAGGCTCGGCAGACGTGACGTGAACAGTCTCTGGATCGGCAGACGTAATGTGAACAATCTCTGGATCGGCAGACGTGACCTGACTCTTCTCCACCTCCCCTACAGTGAAGGGGGAACCACAAAACTGCAGGACACAGTCAATGTACTGTACCAGGGTCCAGCTGGGGTCTTCCTCTGGTAAATTTAAGCTAATGTCCTGTTCTAGTCCGCTCCAGAAACAGTCCTTCAGTCTAGCCTCGTTCCCAGGAACGAGATGACTATAAAAAAGGAACTCCTCCACATAACTTTCGATGCTGCGATCATCTTGATAAATAGAACAGATTTTGCTCAGTGGGTCCCGGCTAGTACTTGCTAGATCCATAGTTGGTCAGTTGTTCTGTAACGATGCTGAGGAAGACAGGCGAAGACGAGGATCTAAACGCAAGGTTTTAATGAAATAACACATAGAACAAATCATAAAGAACTTCAGGGATAAAGAAACAAAACCACAAGAATGACAAGACTAGAAGCAACCCTTACATGTACAACAACTGACAAAGTAACAAGTGAAACACAAGGGCTATAAATACACAGGGACCAACAAGCTAAACAAGATAACAAGGGGGTGTGGCTAATTAGAAACACCTGGGGATACTAATAAACTAGAAAAACTACAAAGGACTACAAAACTCAGCACAAGACAGGAAATGACAAAAGAACACACAAAACAAGTGGAACACAAGACAAGAATCATGACATCTAGGTATTTATTTTGAAATGTACACAATAATATACTATATTAAAGTATATACTATATTTTGCACTTTTAATATATCATTTTGAAAACTGATTAAAACAGCTTTATAATAAACTAATAATGTAATGCTAATGTATTTCTAATGAGCTGAAATACAATTAAGATATTCTTAAAGTACAATAAAATCAAGCTTCAAATATATAATTGTAGTTTAAGAAATATGAAAGTTTTAAAGGTGCATAACGCAAGTCTCTGAGTTTTTGCAGAACTATGCCCCCCTCTGGCGACAAATGAAACTGCAGCACTGCAACTGAACGCGCATGACGTCACGCCCAGTCTCAGATTCCGACCCGAATCCCTCTTATTTATTTTACTGTACAGGATTATAGAGGCAATCGCATTGATCAGAGAAGGGCTCATTCAGCCCATCAGGCAATTGTTTAAGCATGTATGAGTTAGAATAACGGGTATTTTTAACTTTAAAAGTTGCATAATGCACCTTTAAATGAACTGTAAAGAAATACACTTCAATGCACTAAATGTACTTGAAGTGGTTCTATTTTAGCACAATTTAATATATTAAAATATATCGCAAATAATTTCAAATTGATCTTAAGCATATCTTGAAATACACTTAATATACTTTTGTTTCAAAATAATACATTTAATACGCACTTAGTACAGTATAATTTAAATATATTAAGTATGCCCAAAAAAAGCACAATTTAAATACATTTCCTTTTCACCTGGGAAACAGAAGATGAAGTTTATGAGCTGATCACATCATCATCAAATGAATATCAAGATCCTGAAATGGAAACTGGTTCTGACAGGACCTTAAAGAAAACTCTGTGGTGAGATCTGGTATTTATCTCATCTCCTGAAGAACCCCTAGTATAGAAGTAGCTAGGTAGTCTTTTGCTGTCAGGTCAGAATAAGATTAAATCCTCACTAGTTTGTTTAATCTATACCAGTAAATCTAGGCATGTCCCTACACCTTTGTGCAACAATAACAATCATTGACAACTAGGCCTATTGATCAAACTCATGCTTACCCTCCAGCAGAATCTTTCCTGGATCCTTCGTTGTCCTTGGTCTCGCAAGATATACTATAATGCTCTTTCTATTACTTATAGAACTGTCTTTGTAAGTAAAACTGAACAGTGCAGGCACATCTGCTGACAGTATTCTGCAACATACGTCGTTGAAGGGTGATTCAGTTTGTCATGCAGTTCCTGCAAGTTCCTCTTGCTTTTATTGGTAACCACACCTATCCGAATGTAATAGTCAACTTTCCTTTGCTAATGGTACTGGCCAGAATCCGTTAGCTAAGTCGATTTTAGATAATATCTTACCATCATTCAAACCATTCGTCGCGTCCCTTGCATTAATTAAATATCTGGTATCAGGCACTGTTGCCTTGTTTAATGATTTATAGTTTGTGACTAGTCTCCAACTGCCGTCCGGCTTGGATTGGGGAATTTGTTGGACAATTTTCCTCAACACTTATTACCCCTTTGCGAGATAATTCACTTATTGTTTCTTTTATCTCCCCATACGTGGATTTATTTAGCGGGTACTGTCTTTGCGGTACTGGAATTCCTCCCATTGTGGTGTACTCATATTGATCTGATAGTTTTCCACAATCATTTTTGCTTTTTGCGCAGTTATTCTTATATTTTTCGAGTAATTTTCTTAACTCGTCCTTTGGCAATAGGGTCTCGTTTATAACCCTATTAATCTCTGACTCCAGGTCGACCTTTTTAAGCCATCTGATTGTTTTATCATTATCAGGATCTTTTTCCTTCATTTCTTTAATTAAAATAGCATCTTTTAGACACATCAAATTGGAGCTGTCCACTATACAGTGCAATCCCTCCCACAAATATCTATCTCTGGATACTGGCTTCATTTCATTACTAAAGCCATATTTGATTACGTTCGTCACTTTGGTGCCTGTGTCCAAAAGGAATCTAATACCCTTATAATTTATTAAAAATTCCTGCTTATTTTTTTTTTTCTTCAACCAGATCAGAGGCGATGGTCGCTTTTCCTGGAGTTTTATTGTCCTATTGTGTATTCTCTCTCTCTGTTTTATTAGATTTGACTGCGCATGCCCGCTCTCTTTTTGGTTCCGCTTTTTTGTTTCTCTTATTCATATGGGCTTTTTCTCTGTTCTTCTGTCATTTTTGCCCATACTTCTGATTCTATAAATGTACTTTTTCTTTCAGGCTTCTTATTCTGTGCTGGTCTGGCCTGCAGTTTAGGTTTTTGATCTAAGTTTTGTGAGGGTTCATATCTGCTTGGCCTAATTTTATGTCTATCATTGGGTCTGATGTTTAATTTTTTAAAGTTAGCTTTTTGTTTGACTCTAACCCCCTCTGCTGGTCTACTCCTGTCTTGGCCCTAGTTTTCCTTCATCCTACTTCTTCTGTTAGTTTCCCTGTCATATCTTGCTGCAAATGTAGACAGTTTGGACCAATCAGTCTCTGACCCCCAGCTTGCTATCTCCCTGCAGCCTGGCCGTTCTGGGGCTAGCTTTGTTAATTTGGCCAACATTTTCATTTCAGCCCAGCCTTGGCTGGCTCTTTCAGAAAGATAGTCCTATAGATCTTACAATTTCTAATTCTTTCCTGAATTCGTCTTCTTCGTCTGTCCCTATAACTTGTGAGTGATGGGCATTTAGGATTTCCAGTTTTAAGGATAATCCTGTATGATATTTAATCATTTGTTCGATCAGGCTAGTTGAGGCACTTAGGGTTTTCCCCAAATCAGCTACCATTATTGCTTTTATCATTTTATAGTCTTTTGCCCCTGGGAATCTCATATTCTGTAACAGCTGAATTGAAGTGATGCTATCGCCTTTGGCCTGTCTCGACGGACCACGCCTAGGTTTTGGAGTCATATCTTCCTCTTCTGATTCCGATTCTTCCCCTTTCTTGCCTTGCAATGGCTGCCACAAGAGACAAATCTACATGTGGTTTAAGAGGAGAGAGCTTTTTCTTACTTCTGCTCTCCCCTCTGGGTCAGAATCTGAATAGTCAGATTCAGACAGAGAATCGGAAGGTTCTCCTTCATCATCTACACTTTGTCTATATGGTTCACTACTATGCTCTAGGACAGCGGTTTTCAATAGGTGAGGCGCGCCTCCCTTGGGGGGCGCCAAAGAGCCACAGGGGAGGCGCGTCATGAGAAGAAAAAATAACTGTAATTGTGTGTGCGAGTATTAGCTTTAAAATGCGTCATTTCATTGTCCCAAGTCAACAGAAGTCAGCATTAAGGGAGAATACGGAGCCCAGGAAGTCACCTGTGTGAGTAAAAAAACAATCCGTGGCGACGGTTTTGCAACCATCCGCTCAGTTTATAAACAGTACTCACGAATTCTCAAACTGTTCCCTCGGTTTAACAAATCGTGCCCACGGATTATTAAACCGTACCCACGACTTCCTAATCCACGCTCTCAGACTTGTTAACCGTGCCTTCAGTTTTTGAAATCTCTACCCACAAATTCATAAACCGTGCCCACGCTTTCGCAATCCGTTCCCACGTAGTATTGCGTGACGAGTTCATAATGCGGTGAATTCCCGCTCCCATTTACTTCACAATCTCAATCTCATCTCATATAAATAGAGAGACGCGCGTCATGATCTGTGCACTGCCGCGTCTCGCGCTCGCAATGCCACCAGATTCAGTATCAGTGCACCTTGACTTGGCGTTAACTTGAACTGCATTTCTGTCAGTGCGTGACTACAGCTCGTTAATAAACAATAGCTCGTTTTTTTAATTGATCCATTTCATACAATCCGTCTTCATTTGGCAAGTGCACTTGCACAAAAACGTTTTTCATGTTCAACTGTTTTTTTTGTGTGTGGATGCTGCTGATAAAACAGCTTCGCAGATATTACAAAGAGACATGCATTTGTGTGTGTGTGTGTGTGTGTGTGTGTGTTTCTTTTTTTGTAAAAGTTTCCCGGTTATAACTTCCCTATTTAATGCACAATTTTCCTTACAAATTATATTATCAGCATTACAATGTGAGTAAATGTAGCCGTGTAAAATGTAAGGGAATGATGCCACCCTTATAGAACAATATGCATTTAGGCTACATTTAAATTGTAACATATTTAAAAGCATGGAATTACAGTGTAATTAGTGTTAGCTCATATCTTAGCCTTTTCCAGTGCATTAGCTGAGGTAAACTGATAATATTATTATATAATATTAGTGATCAAAACACTAAAATTGGTACCATTTTAGAGAGAAATTGGGTATTTTTTATCTCTCTATTTAACCCATCTCATGGTGTGTGATGCTGAACTATGAGTTTCTAAAGGTTTTAAATTCTTTGCACAGTTATGAATATTGATATTTTATGTGCAACAATAGCATGCTCAGGCTCAGTGGCCTTTCGCCTAATTTTGAATCGTTTTTTTTAATACTGTAATATGATTTAAATGGTGATGTGTACTGATTTGATGCATTTTAAAAAGATGGATGATAGATATTCTTCAATCTTTCTGACAAAGAGCAAAATATAATGTGAATTACAGTAAGTGCAATTTTTTTAATTTATTAATAGTAGTGCACAGTGTTTATTATAAGGTGGTAGAATCCACAGCTCAGTACTCACTACTCACTACTCATGAGTACTTTTAAATAAGCTACTTTTTTACTCTTACTCAAGTAGTTTTTTTGGAAGTACTTTTTACTCACACTACATTTTTTGGAATGTAATGGTACTTTTACTTGAGTGTGTTTTTTCAATACTCTTTCCACTACTGCTGGTTTTGTTCAAGATGATGTGCATCTCCTTCAAATGTGAGCTTAAAGCCCAGACACACCGTGCCGATTTCAGCCGTCAGGTGTTATCGGCGGTAGCTTTGGCACCGATTGCACATGTTACGCATGTTTTGTTGACTTGTGGTTAGGCCTACTGATGTTCAGTGATTTTAAAAGTAGCCTCAATTAGGCCTGCATGAAGTTAGAAATTATTTTCTCTTGCAAATAATCATTTATGAATGCACTTTTAAGAAAGTTGTGGAAATAAAATAATATTTACATTTTATCAGTTGTTATTGAAACTCATCATTGCCATGAACACACAAAAGATGATAAAGTCATTTACTGCAGAGACGTGTGGGTTAGGGCAGGACGGACAGGATTTTGGGGAAGGGGGGCTCGGCTGTCCTTACCTACTAAAAGGGGAGGCTCACATTCACCCAATTTGAAAACCCCTGCTCTAGGAGGCTCTCCAGACTACTCTTCCTCTGGATAAAAGGCAGGGAGAAGTAGAGTTGGAGTATGTTTGGTTGGAGAGAAGCATGGCCTCCTTCTGGTAACCTAATGCCTAGTTCACACTACACAACTTTAAACGTCGGCAGATCGCTGTGCTGTTTAGACTACATGACTTGCTCTGGAGTCTTGAAGTCGTTGTGGTGTTCACACTATGTGAGTGTGACACTACATAAATGATCTGCAACAGGGGGTTACACACTACACGAGCTGACAACAACTCTGTTTTGTCACGAAAACATGCGCAAGAATTGGAATCAGAAATGGCGCATTGTCTATTTGAAAATGGACGGCGGGACAAAATTGATGGTAAAAAAAAAATTATACATATATATATATATATATATATATATATATATATATATATATATACACACACATATATATATATATATATTAAGGCTGGGAATCGATTAAAAAAAATTAACTAATTAATTGCACAATTTGCTGTAATTAATTGCAATTAATTGCCTTTCCCCCAAGCTTGTAATCATCAATATTTAAACTTAGAATAACCTAATTAAATTAAACAACACAGGGAAAAAAAGGAACAGAAAATATTAAAATAATATATTAAAATAATATTAAACATCAATTTATCAAAATATTATTCTTTTTCAATAAACAATCAATTTAACATTCTTTTTTTGTTAAATAATTATCAAAATAAAATATAGTCCTACAAAGCTATTATTACCAGAGCATGTGATCAGAGCAGGTCATTTTACCATTGTTGCCCAGCATGACTATACCAGCACAGCAAACAGAAGTCTACTACTGAGAAATGTCACGTTATTTGAGCGGACTTTGCTTTTCCAGTGAGTGATCGGTACATGATTCGAGCGTTTGGGCCGTTAACGACAGAGCAGAACGCGCAGCACAAACACCGAGCGGTCTATTTTTCGGAAACACAATATGCCGTTTCACTGCTACGCGGATGACGTACAGATTTATTTTTCGGTGAAACAGTCAAATAGTAATACTTTCGGTAACCTATTAGCTTGTATTCAGGAGGTGAAAGACTGGCTGGCAGCTAATTTTTTTAAACTAAATGAAGAGAAAACTGAAGTTATAGTTTTCGGCCCAAATTCCCACTTAGTGTCCGAGCGACTAAAAGATACCCCCCTGGCAGTTGCAATCTCGGAAAAGGTTAAAAGCCTTGGTTTTATCTTGGACTCTGAGCTAAAAATGGATAAACAAATAAATTCTGTGGTCAAATCTAGTTTTTTTTTTCATTTAAAGCTTTTAGCAAAAACCACACCATTTTTATCTCCAACAGATTTTGAGAGAGCTATTTCTGCGGTCGTTTTCTCTAGAATGGATTATTGTAATTCACTGTATGGTGGGATTGATAAAAAAGCTCTGGCACGCTTGCAAAACATACAAAATGCTGCAGCCAGATTGATTAAGTCAGTGAAGAGAATGGATCATACACCTTTATTGAGAGTTGTTGTCTGTATACATTCCGTCCAGGTCATTGAGATCGGAAAATTTAAATCTCCTTGTGACTGTCAGAACAAATTTTACACGTAAAGGTGACGGAGCATTTTCTAGAGTCGGTCCTATACTGTGGAATAACCTCCCGCACGCTGTAAGATCAGCAAAGTCGTTGGCTGTGTTTAAGTCGTTGTTAAAAACCTATTTATTAGAGGTAGCATGGGGGTCAGTATGAAGTGGCTTGGCCCTTTGTGTGAAAGTGATACAGTATGTAGCTGTCTCCTGTCTTATGTCTACATTCTATTGTTTGTTTGTATGTAATTTTTGTGTTTTATTCTATTGTTTGTGAAGCACCTTGGGCAACGTCTGTTGTATTATGTGTGCTATATAAATAAATAAAATAAAAAAAACATTGAGCAGAGAGCGCAGCGCGCCGACACACACGCACACGCGGCGAGCGGAAAAGACCTGCTCATGAAAGCTGTGCGAGAATGAAACCTGATCGCCGAACACGGAGAGGCGGGACGGCATATTTTCGGCCTTTTCAATATCAGCCGCAACAGGAAGTCTTCAAAACAAGGCAAAAAAAAAAGTGCTGCGTTAATTGTGTTATTATTTTTTTAACGCGTTAAGCATCTCAAATTAATCGCAAAGATTAACACGTTAATTCCCACAGCCCTAGTATATATATATATATATATATATATATATATTGTTTGCGCAATGATCTGTTTAGGACCCGAAAAAAAAAGAATATGGGTGAAAGGATGGATAAGCACACGTGGGCAGCAGGGATTATCTGTCAGAGAGAGTTGGAAGTGAGTAAAACATTATAATGAAAAAGCAGCTGCCTGTTGTGGTTTGGCAACGATGGTTACAAAAACAAAAGGCTTTTGTAATGTCATTGCTCGTTGCGACACGTGACACCACAGGCTATCGAGTCGGCCGACAGCTCCAGATATTTGGCATGCTAGATATGTCTGGCGTTGGCGACGCGTCGGCGATGTGTCAGCGAGCATTTTTGATGCGTCGTTAAGTATTTCACACTTAAAGATTAGCAAGCGCGGATCACACGCAGATTTGCACGCGATTACAGCCCGACCTGTCGGCAAGCTCGTTAAAGGGTTAGTTCACCCAAAAATGAAAATTCTGTCAGTAATTACTCACCCTCATGTTGTTCCAACCCCGTAAGACCTTCGTTCATCTTCGGAACACAAATTAAGATATTTTTGATTAAATCTGAGAGCTGGATCACTCCTCCATAGGCTTCTAGGGGATTGGAACTTGCTGGCCCAGAAAATGTATTAATCAAAAATATCTTAATTTGTGTTCCGAAGATGAACGAAGGTCTTACGGGGTTGGAACAACATGAGGGTGAGTAATTACTGACAGAATGTTATTTTTTGGGTGAACTAACCCTTTAACTTGTAAATCGGGCTTAAAATCCTGTAGTGTGAACTAGCCATTATGTGTAGTGGCTAGTGGCTATGTGTAGTGGCCACACACACACACACAGTGCTTTTAATTCCTCTTATCAAAACAGGGGCATTTGTCATGTGCATGAATTATAAAACATAAGCATCTATGTGACATGCAACAGCCATTAAAGCTAATCAGATACTTGCAGATTTTCTTATATATATATATATATATATATATACGTATATATTTACGTATATATTTTAAATAAAGATAAGGTAAAAAAAAATAGCTAAACGGATGCTGCAGGATTTATGCTTTAAACTTGATGGATTGTGCTTGGTGGATCGAACAAACTCCAGTGCTGCACAAAACAAGAAACATTATGTGGATCACTTTTCACCAACAGATAATTAAAGCCCATGTTGCAGTTTTTTTATTTTTTATTAATATAACCTTGTATGAAAATACCATATGAAAAGTAAATGCAGGATTAAAAATTGTTTTGCAAGACATAAGGGCACACATTTAATAGAAAACATGACAGTTTCCTTGACCGTGTTGAAAACTTTTTTTCACCATCGCGTCATATGACGTCACATGAGGGAGTCGTGCGTTCGCTCAGTGCGGAGTAGGGTGGTGTTCAGTTGGAGCGGTCATGATTCAGTGTGTTTTCGGGGCTTATTGTATTTCAATTAATCATCGTCGTGGTAAATGATTGTGAACTATGGCCTGTCAGGACATCGAGTCCACAGGTTTCCGAGTAAGAAAAAGGACGGTGCGATCTTCCGTGCCTGTGTGCGTTTTGTGCCGGGTAAGAGACGGGACTTCACTTCTGCTTCTGCTTTAAAAAACGCGGTAGTGTGTAGCGTTCACTATAGACCGGATGATTATAATCCAGGCGATATGTGCACACTGTCCCGGCTCATTCATCGGGTCGCCCGGTCCGCCGTCAGCATGTGGTTCGGCCGCCAGCGGGAAACATGAGGCTCACGGATCCGTCAGAGATCACTTATTGTACATCTGTTTTACAAAATGTGCCTTGTCTTCATTTAATTCATTAACATATCCTACATAAACTTGTAATGTAATGCATATGTATTTGTTATTAGTCTGCAGCCGACACATTATTATTATTATAAATATAATATATTATGTTCTATAATTCATTTTCAATCTGTACAAACCGACTTTAATGTTTGTGTTGGCTGTTTCTAGATATAAAGTTTTTGTACAGTAAGACAGTTGTGATTGTGATCATTTTTTTTATTCATCGTCACCAAATGGGTCAATTCAAAGCCTTTATAAAGTCCCTCTTCCTCTGGAAACTGTCTCCTAATGGCTGACACACACAACACATGCAGGTAAGGGTCTAAATACTAGCTTGGCTATTGCCTGATACATGATGATAATAATCTGTACAGTATTGTGATCTGAGCATAGTGTTGTACATATCATCGTGAATACATTTATAAGCTAACACTGTTCTCCTCACACCACAACTCACCGTTGTTCTGTCTAACCCTGGCCTGTCCTGCTCACTTGGCTTCATATCAGGCTCATAATTATATGATATCATCATATATATCAATTATATATCAATTATATATATTATACGAGTAAACATTTAGGCTACAATTCCCCCAGCTTTCTGAGCTGTCATTGCGATCCATTGCTTTCCTATTGTTTGCTTTGACCGTTTGGCGGTTTTCACAAAAACGACTCCAGAAGCCTAAATAGCGTTTTATAAGTATATGTTTATATTTAAATCTAGTTCCTACATTATTTTTCTATACATTGGCTTACTGGGTACTCTAACCTGCAACATGGGCTTTAAGCAGTATAACATGAGCAAGAGTGTTGTTGTATAAAACAGCATTTTTTTTTTCATGGTAATTTAACCAATAATGAGTTTGTTTGTCTTTCACAGGGCTCTACATGCATTTCCAGCACTTTCCTAGAGGCGTATGATGCACACTTCCTCAAGAGTGTCCAGTGTGTGAGGTGGAATCCCTTCCATTCCAACATCTTCATCTCCTGCGGCTTGGACGGCATGGTGAAAATTTGGGATGAGAGAATTAAGTATGAGCACGTATCCCCTGTAGCACTATATCTACAGCAGCCTTTTCCAACTTATCCTTCAGTTGTCTTCATTGTAAATGTCTTAATTGTAAATTTGACACATCAATTAGACTGTCTATGTTCCGCAAAAGACAACTTTTGGGCCCTATCTCGCACCCAGCGCAATTGACTTTGTACACCGACGCATGTTTCATTCCTATTTTGCCCCCGCGCACAGCGGACTTTTCCCTCCACAGACGTACGCGGTAAATTAGGGAATGAACTTGCGCTTCCGGGGGCAGTTCAGTGAAAAGAGGAGGCGTCTTCCAGCGCAAACGTTCCCTTGTGCTATTTTGCAGTTTCAGAAAACAATTCCTCCACAGACCAGGAGAAACCTCGTCTAAAGTCAGTGACGCGTTGCGCATGTTATTCAGAGGCTATTTTAAGGGCGCATGCTTGGCCATAATGTAGCGTGAGCACAACACACACACACACTTTGCTTCTCTCATCTACACACAGACGCAGCAGTTCACATTTTTAGAAAACCATACATTATTACAAGGAAAAATTTTAACACACGAGGGAAATCATTGTGGTGTCCATAAAGATGTGAAATAATAGGCATAAAGCTAGCTTACACATTTACCCAAATTATCATACACCTGCTTAACCGAAGCTAATTTGGGTGTGTTTCTCCATCCCCAATGTCACTTCTCTGTGTTTTACGGCCCTGACGAGAGCGTCGGTCTCCTCGGCTGTGAACCGCTCCTGGCAAATCCGCCGTTATAATAGCAATCCGCCATGGAACAAGCGCACCTGCTCTTAAAGGGAATGTGAGATGATGCTCTGATTGGTTTATTTCACGTTACGCCCAAACCACACCTATGAGTAATGAAGCGACTTCAGACCAACCCATTTTAGATTTGCGTCGGGCGCAAGTGTCATTTATCCCGCCGGTATAATAGCAACAGCGCCAAGACCCGCCCACAAAGTTACTTGCGCTTTGCGCTTTGACACTTGCGTTACAGATCGTTAAAATAGGGCCCTTTGAGTTAATAATAATAAATGAATCTTTCTCTTGACTGCACATTTTGTGTACATGTTAGTAGCCAGACACATTCAATTTACAAATGACTACGCCACTCTTGCATAAAAAAAAAAAAAGGTGGATAGAGCTTTACCCTCTGAAGTGTTAGTAGGATCTGCAATGGCAGGATAAGCAATTAGAAGTGTGTTCATATATTACAAGTTGACCGAATAGATTTTACAGTAGACTTTTCAGCATCCTGTGACACCACAGACAACAATTTTGACTTGCCCCTCAGTTTGTGAAATCAAACATAGATTGTTTACATGACTGCATTTATAATGAAGTTTTATAGAAGCTTGTTGTATTGTTATATATATATATATATATATATATATATTGTTTTGACTGAATAGTAGCTCATCTGAAGTATTCTACTATTCCAGTAACAATACATGTCTCTTCCAGGTCTCCTTTGTTCAGCTATGACCTGAGAGCTGATGTGACAGATGTGGCCTGGGCTCCATACTCCTCCACTGTCTTTGCTGCTATCACCACTGATAGAAAGGTAAACAGCCAACCTCTAATACAAACACAATGGTAAAACCCACAATATGATAAAATCCTTTTTTTATAATAATAATAACAAAAAAGTAATAAATATAATAACATTAATAATACATTTAATAATCCCTCACCTTAAAATAGAAACTTTCTGGATACTTCCATTTAAAGCACTTTTTTCATGTAAAGATTGCTAATGAAACACAGTAGCAGGCTGACAGTGGGACGTCTTTCCAATGGCGCTTGACTGCATCAGCACACACAACACTCACATTCTGCTTGTGTGAGTAAAACACACATACAGTCAGGTTAAACAAAAAAACATAAAACCAAAAGTGATCATTAGTCAGGGATGCAAACAGCTCGCTTTTCGGCGCCTCGCGCTTTTGTCACATCAGTTTGGGTGACTTGGGTCTGAGAGGGTCTGATTATAATTTCACAAAGTCATCTGAAGCCATTCCATAGCTTAATGTGAGGGACAGAAGTCTATTTACATCATTAAATTAAAGTTTACGGAAACTCGTTCCCTTTCGTGGTCACTCCGAGTTACGTCGGATGACGACGATTGGGGTTTCGCTTAGAAAGCCTATCACCTTCGATTATATAAAACGAGCCAATGGCAATGAAATGCCATGGGTCTGCGGAATTTGCATAGCGTATCTCCGCCCACCGCAGGGGGTATAAAGGAAGTACGCTGGCATAATGCAGATATGTTTTCGCTTCGGAGCCAAGAGTTTTCTTCACTCCTACAAGCCATTCTGTATCATCTTCACTCTACGAGACGAGCGGCTCTTCAGTGTGTTTGTGTGATGGCGTATTCCAGCGAGATCGCATTGCCTGCTGCTGATCTGTGCAGTGATCTGCCGACAGTGAGTGTGTTTCTCCCTGGGCGCTTCAGCACACTGCTGAGCTTTTCCTCTCTCTAAAAGAGCTGCACGCGGCACGTCTTTTTCAAGACGGTTCGCCCGTGTATTACTGGATGTGGGCGCGTGACTCATCTGTTTAACGGTCGCGAGCGCTGTTTTGCGTGTTGGGCTTAATCGCGCGGCAGCGCTCGTGGATGAGTTATGTTTTCATTACGGGAACATGACCATCGCGATGTTTATAGATCGAGACTCAATGATCTTTGTGTGAGAGTCCCCTCTGCCACACCCCAATCTATCTCTTCCTAAAACGTGAGGGATACTTTGGCTGGTGGCCAGGGTGATCTGAGGGTTATGGTGTGGCATAATTCCGACGAGCTTTCCTCGGGCCACGCCCCCCTCCACATCGCAAACTGTGGAGCTTCCGTGTGTGCCTGGTTCCTCTCAGGGACCCAGTGTTTTCATTCGGGACTCCAGCAGATGTTGTCATGTCACTCACAGCATCATAAGGCGGGCTTGATTCCTCTGGAAATGAGGATTCGACTGCGCTGCCTCCCTCAGGAGTGTCAGCGTTAGTCGAGTCAGATCCAGAACTGATGGCCATGCTTTCCCGGGCAGCTGAAAGCATCGGTTGGAGTGGCATCCTCCCCCCGAGCGCTGTAGGCTTCCCGGATGTGCATCAGGACGCTTCCGGCCTGCGGGAGTCCATGTGACTTTTGCGGCCCGCGGGCGTCCTCCGCCTTCGCTGCCCTTGATCGTGAGGCAATCCTGGTCTGTATGTTCTCTGTCACTATATTGACACAGGCATGCAGTCCTGTGTGTCGCCTTCGCCTTCGAGGCAGTGCTGACTCTGGAGTTCTGTCAGAACCGGCCGCAGTGGAACGCTGGTCCTTCCCTGGCCAACACTGACAGAATGCGGAAAACTCGACCACGCCCCCTTGCTGGGACGCTATGCCTCCCATGCCTGGCCTGGTCGTTCCGCCACGCACACTACTGACCTCGCTCTCGGGCGACATCGGTACCTGCGTGTTCCTGGGTCAGGTGGTGTCCACAAGAGTGGTCCAGTTATGGGCTTAGCCAGGTTGATGTGAGGGGGTCTGGGAATTCACTTTCTCAGCTCCCCCATGTCCCAGGCTGGGCTCTTCGGCGGGGTGGCTTCGGCCACCAGAAGCAGACTGAGACGAGCACATTCTGCCCCGACGCTCCGCTGCTCAGCCGTCGGCACAGAATCCTCAGCCTGCTCGCCGCCGAGGGCGCCCTCCCGCACGGCCCCAGCAGCAACCTTCACCCGGGCCGCGTTGTGGAGGAAGCCGCAGGCAGGCGCCACAGCCCTCTCCAGCCCCGCCGCCCGCTAAACGCCAGGCCAAGCGGCGCTCCTGAGACGGGCTGCTCAGGGTTGGCTTCAATTCTGTCCCAGGAGCTGGTAGCAGGGCCACTCCTTCCCCCGGTGGAGGGCCGGGGGAGAATCTTTTGTTCTCCACTCTCCGCTGCTCGTCCAACGACGAGCAGTACTCTGATGTGGTTGAAGACAGAATTGAATTCCCCAATCCTGAGCCGACAGAGTCCGAGGGCCGCAGTGCGTGCCACCCTCGGGTCCCGCCATTGCCGCCCGCCTCTGTCCCAGAGGTGCGGGATGACAGCACGCGCCGCCCACGGGCCACGCTCCTCTCATTCCCCTCTGTCGCCAGACCCCTGCCAGAGCACGCCCCCGTGGGAAGCGCGCCCTCCCCTGGCCTCCTCTGGCAGGACGCGGTTAATGACCGTGCCCCCGCACAGGGCCGCTATGCCACCCTCGCCGGTGCCGGTCATTCCGCCTCGCTGCCCCAACGACGGTACGTCTGTGGTTCGTATGACCCCGCTGGTGCACTTTCTGGAGGCCTGGCTAGAGCTTCCCAGACTGTCCCGCTGGGTCGCGAGAACCATCAGGCTCGGCTACGCGATTCAGTTCGCGAGATCTCCTCCCCGCTTCAGGGGAGTCCGCTTCACTATGGTCGGTGGCAATGCCCCTGTCATGAGAGCGTAGGTCGCCACCCTACTGGCGAAGGGTGCGATCGAGATTGTCCCTCCAGCCGAGATGAAGTCCGGCTTCTACAGCCCTTACTTCATTGTACCCAAGAAGTCCGGTGGGTTACGGCCAATCCTCGACCTGCGCGTCTTGAACCGCTCCCTTCACAGGCTGCCGTTCAAGATGCTAACGGCCAAACACATCCTCCAGTGTGTGCGGCCGCAGGATTGGTTTGCAGCGATCGACCTGAAGGACGCCTACTTCCATGTCTCCATTTTACCTCGACACAGACCGTTTCTACGATTTGCTTTCGAGGGGCTGGCATTCCAGTACGCGGTTCTCCCTTTCGGGCTAGCCCTGTCTCCTCGCGTCTTTACGAAGGTCGTCGAGGCAGTCCTTGTTCCCCTCCGGGAACACGGGGTTCGCATCCTGAACTATCTCGACGACTGGCTGATCCTAGCTCACTCTCGAGACCAGGTTTGCGAACACAGGAACCTAGTGCTCCGGCACCTAGCTCGTCTGGGCCTTCGGGTCAACTGGGAGAAGAGCAAACTCTGCCCCGTGCAGAGGATCTCTTTTCTCGGTATGGAGATCGACTCGGTCGCCATGTGCGCGCAGCTTACGAGCGAGCGCGCGCAGTCACTGCTGACTTGTCTTCGTCAGTTCGAGGGCAAGAGTGCGGTTCCACTGAAACTTTTTCAGAGGCTCCTGGGGCATATGGCATCCGCAGCCGCAGTAACGCCGCTGGGATTGCTTCATATGAGACCGCTTCAGCTTTGGCTTCGCGATCGAGTCCCAAGGTGGGCATGGCAACACGACACGCTCCGAGTCCCAGTGACTCCAGCCTGCCGTCAGACCTTCACCCCGTGGACGAACCTCAATTTTCTACGGGCCGGAGTGCCCTTAGAACGAGTTTCCCGGCATGCTGTTGTATCAACAGATGCCTCCACCACGGGCTGGGGCGCCATGTGCAATGGTCATGCTGCCGCGGGCTCCTGGACAGGACCCCAGCGCCTTTGGCATGTCAATTGCCTCGAGTTGCTGGCTGTACGTCTCGCCCTGCACCGCTTCCATGCGCTGCTCAGGGGTCAGCACGTACTAGTCCGATCAGACAATACCGCAACAGTAGCGTACATCAACCATCAGGGTGGTCTACGCTCCCGCCGTATGTCGCAACTCGCTCGCCACCTCCTCATATGGAGTCAGAAGCATCTGAGGTCACTTCGAGCCATTTATATCCCGGGACACCTGAACCAGGCGGCCGACGAGCTGTCTCGAGTTCGGCCTCTCGCTGGAGAATGGCGACTCCATCCCCAGACGGTCCAGCTGATTTGGGATCAGTTCGGCGACGCACAGGTAGACCTGTTTGCCTCCCACGACTCGTCCCATTGCGACCTGTTTTATTCCCTGACCGAGGGCACGCTCGGCACGGATGCACTGGCGCACAGCTGGCCGCGGGGCCTACGCAAGTAAGCGTTTCCCCCAGTGAGCCTCCTTGCGCAGACCTTGCGCAAGATCAGGGAGGACGAGGAGCAGGTCATTTTGGTTGCCCCGTATTGGCCCAACCGGACCTGGTTCTCTGAACTAGTACTCCTCGCGACAGCACCTCCCTGGCCAATTCCTCTGAGGAAGGACCTCCTTTCTCAGGGACGGGGCACCTTATGGCACCCTCGTCCTGATCTTTGGAACCTCCACGTGTGGCTCCTGGACGGGACGAGGCAGGTTTGAGTACCCTACCACCTGCGGTGGTGGCTACCATCACTTCCGCTAGAGCATCGTCCATGAGACATGCCTATGCGTTGAAGTGGAACCTCTTCGTCAACTGGTGTTCTTCTAAACATCAAGAACCCACGAAATGCCCAATCAGTGTCGTGCTTTCCTTCCTGCAAGAAGGGTTGGAGCGAAGGCTGTCTCCCTCCACCCTGAAAGTGTATGTTGCCGCCATTGCCGCACATCACAAAGCAGTTGATGGTAAGTCTTTGGGGAAGCACGACCTGATCGTCAGGTTCCTGAGGGGAGCGAGGAGACTAAATCCTCCTCGTCCTCCCCTCGTACCCTCTTGGGACCTCTCAGTGGTTCTAACTGCCCTGCAGAGTGCTCCATTTGAGCCTTTACAATCAGTGGAGCTTAGGTTCCTGTCTATGAAGACAGCGCTCCTGGTTGCATTGGCCTCCATCAAGAGGGTGGGGGACCTGCAGGCATTTTCGGTTGACGAAGCATGCCTGGAATTCGGGCCGGCCAACTCTCACGTGATCCTGAGACCCCGGCTTGGATACGTGCCCAAGGTTCCTACCACACCCTTTCGATACCAGGTAGTGAACCTGCAAGCGCTGCCCTTGGAGGAGGCAGACCCAGCCTTGGCACTGCTCTGTCCAGTACGCGCCCTTCGTGCTTACGTAGACAGAACGCAGTGTTTCAGGACCTCAGACCAGCTCTTTGTCTGTCATGGTGGGAAGCTGAAGGGAAAGGCTCTCTCAAAGCAAAGGTTATCTCACTGGATAGTGGATACCATTGCTTTGGCATACCAGCAGCAAGGTCGTCCGTGCCCCCTTGGTGTGAAAGCCCACTCCACTCATAGTGTGGCTTCCTCTTGGGCTCTAGCGCATGGCGCCTCGCTAACAGACATTTGTAGAGCTGCAGGCTGGGCGACACCCAACACATTCGCGAGATTCTATAATCTCCGAGTAGAGCCAGTTTCTTCTCATGTACTCGCTTCAACCAGCCGGTGCTAGATTCTGCTCAGGTGTCTTCGCTTGCTCGCCATTCCTCTCCACGGACGGGATACGTGCGATATTCTTCTCAGGTGAGTCTGATAAGCTCTGAGTTTCCTCCAGCACTGGTGACGTCAACGCCTGACTTATGCCATTCTGCCATAACGCAGCTTTTGCGCTTGACTAGGTGCCTCCATGTGCATGGTTGCTCTGGGCGACCCCCACATGTGTATTCCACTGTAAGTCTCCTTGTGAGCGTGTGTCTTTCCCTGTCTTTCCCTTGGCAAGCCACCTTGCCACCCCTGGGGTTTAAAATTCCACCTGCAGCTGGACACCCCAGTGATTTTCCATATGCATCCCTCTGGGTCATATGTGTATTTCTCTCTGGAGATATGCTTCCCAGTGTACCTTGGTATCCCTGTGTTAAGTAGGACTCCTTCGTTCGTGCTAGTCTCACAACAGGGAGCTCAGACTTACGCAGGGCACTGGAAGACAGCCGAGGTGGCGTGATTAGACTGGAACCCCAATCGTCGTCATCCGACGTAACTCGGAGTGACCACGAAAGGGAACGTCTCGGTTACGGATGTAACCCTCGTTCCCTGAGTGGGAACGGAGACGTTACGTCTTCCTGCCACTTCCGCTGTACCGCTGAAAAACGCCTGGGGCCAGTCTCGGCTCCTCAGCGAAGACATGTCTGCATTGTGCCAGCGTACTTCCTGATATACCCCCTGCGGCGGGCGGAGTTACGCTATGCAAATTCCGCAGACCCATGGCATTTCATTGCCATTGGCTCGTTTTATATACTCGAAGGTGATAGGCTTCTAGGCGAAACCCCAATCGTCGTCATCCGACGTAACGTCTCCGTTCCCACTCAGGGAACGAGGGTTACATCCGTAACCGAGACGTTTTCCCTCCTCTGTGGCTGTCAATCATTCTCCATTCAGTATTCAAACAGCGCGCGCGCCTCGTCCGGTTGGATGCACGGTAAAACTCTCCAATATGATATATTCACATTATAATGCTTGATCTATAGATAAAAGGCTGTGGATTTGCATAAAATGACTTTATTTTATTGGAGTTTGTTGCTGGTTTTTAACGACTCACTACCGTGTGCTTGTTAGATCACACACACACATCACAAGGACTATGAATCGGCATCAAACGCACAATAACTGGAATTTAAAACTGTGAAACAAATGATCAATAAACTGTTGGACAGATATACACTAGGATTTGTGCGCTCGACATTTCTTCGCTTTGTACCGTGAACTTTTAAATGCGCACTTGTGCAGCGCAGAACACTGTGACTCCATGTTGCTTTGAGCACATCATTCTGCGCCCGCGGTGCGCCTACGTGCTTTGTTTTGAAGCGTTTCATATTATAATGGTTTTGCGCACTGAAAGATTATTAAAAGCCTATTTTTTTTTATACCTAGCCTACACAATACATTTAAAATAAGCATAATTTAATTGTATATTATTTCTTTGTAGTGTAGGCTATATAAATATATACATTTCTGAATTCTTGACATTAATATATAAATACAATATATTTGTATCTGCCAGTATCTACTTTTCCCCAGTAACTGTTTTGTTTGCAATAAATGTACACCTTATTCCAAATATAATTGCAAAATAAAACAGAATTGTTGTGCAACTCAAAATGTTAACTGTACTGTTACTAGTCTATGCACATTATATCAATAGTGACATTAAATATAACACAATAAACCAAAGTATATCAGTAGAAGTTTCCTTAAGTCTTTCTGATAGTTTTCTACAGGCTGGTTTACTACAACAGTAGAATAAAATTCTTAAATTATAGTTTATAGTTTTGGTGTGCCACCCCAAGATTTTAAGTGGCCCCATCTGGCCACCCCTATGAAAGATTTCTGGAGGTGCCACTGTCTATGGGATTGAGAATTCTTCCATCCTATGCTGTACTGTTCCTTGTGGGGATTCTACTTAGTCATGCCAATATCATCATTGGATAAATTGAATCAACTGAGATCTGGGATGTTTGAGTGCTGCAAGGACACCGTTATTGCAACATACCCTAAACTGAAGCTAGAATTTGAAATGAACTACTGGACTTTTTGCTCTTTTCTTGTTTGACAAACCCCTATCTTCACCTGTACCTTGCGCAAAGACCTTTCGAGGAAAGCTATTTCATGACAATGACCCAATAAGCTCGGTTTCTTATATCTTTTTTCACAATGACAACTTAGAAAACATATGGCGCTTTTCCACTGCATGGTACGGCTCGGTTCGGCTCGGTACTGTTCGACTCAGTGCGGAACGGTCGGCTCGTTTCGCTTTTCCACTGCGTGGTACGACTGGACTCGGTACGGCACGGTTCGGCTCGCTTTAGCTCGGTTGCTTTTCCACTGCAGTTAGTACTGCTTCAAAGTGGGTGGGACTGATCGTTATAGTTGCCGTCTCTACTGCCATGACATCATCATATTAAATGCGAATTTTTCATTCCGTGTTTCCCCATCCACTCCTCGGCAACCAACGAGAGGAACATCTGCACCTCGTCCACTGACCACGATTCAGCCATTTCTTTTTGAAGCAAATACTTTTAAAACAGGTGCTACAGCGTAGGCTGTTGTCTACTGGCTATTTAAATCTAGCGGGTTTAGTGTCTCGTGTCGTAAATACAAAGACGCTGGTAGAGATGATTCTGTCTGACCAATCAGTGATCTGCAGTGTTTTCACGTCACATTTTAGTATCGGTACGGTACACTTGGAACCTCAACTGAGGTGGTACCATTTAAAGCGAGCCGAATCGAGCCGTACCGTACCGTACCATGCAGTGGAAAAGCGCCAAAGCGTGCCGTACCGAACCATCCAGTGGAAAAGCGCCAATACATGCATATCTTCAATTGTTGACTCACTGTTTTGATGGTTTTGTGTGACATATTTGATATTAACACTTCTGCAATTACTTTTGTGTTTGTACTTGGTTTGAGTGTTTCTGTGTCTGGTTAAATCCATTATAGTCAATGTCTCCCTTATACATTTATTTGTGATGTGCCCTTCTGAGAGTTCTCAGTTGGACGGTTACAACCTTCCAAAAATGTAAAGTTCTTATGGTCCCGCTCACCACTTGAACGACAGGGTAGACTTAGTGCTTATCATCTTTAATGTTTGCCTTCACTGAAAAAGCCATTGTTGTCTCCTATTGCCCCAAGAAAGGGAAATATGTCCTGCTAATGAGCACTATGCACAAAGATGCTCCAGAGCAGACCCAAAACCACAAATGGTCCCGGACTACAATGAGACAAAGGGAAGGGTTGATCATTTGGACAAGGTCACAGCCACCTTCAGCTGCCGATGACTGCCCGTTGGCACCTTATCATTTTCTTCAACATAGTTGATGTGAGCAGACAAAGTAGTGCAGACGAAAGGCTGGAACGTACCTTCTGGTGAGCTGTAGAAAAAATATATTTGCCGTTCATATTCTGTCTAACTCATATATTTGCATAAAGCAATTAAAGTCTCATAAAACAATTCCTGACACAATGCTCAAATTTACTTTTTATAGGTGGTTTTGTAAATATTTCTTTCTTGTTAATGAACTGTCATGTGTTCCTTCCTGATGTTCTGGTGGTAATGATCAAATTGACCCCAAACATAACAAATTGTTTTCTTTCCAAATGTTATAAATTAAAAATATCTATACTCTGCTGTATCACAAGACAGTGTACTCCTGTTAACATGTGGTGTTCATTGAATAAACAGTCTGAAAAATAAAAATAGCTTCTCTAATATACATTTATTTACCCCTATAACTTTGGTAATGTGCAACTTGTATATTTGGTAGTACTACTGCCATCTAGGGGACAATAAGAGGAAAAACAACTAATCACCACAGGTAAGATATGTTTTTATTATAGAAATACATTATAGCATAGAAAACATCCTGTTGCAAAAATAAAACATAAATGTCTAAATGCAGATCAATGATGTTTGATGAGAATTTTATATATATATGAATATAATGATCATGACCTCAAGAGGAACATGAAGACTCGAGATGGAGGGGTTTCTGTCTCCACACGGCAGAACGATCGCTGGTTGGAGTCCCGGCTGAGCCAGCAGCTCTTTCTGTGTGGAGTTTGCAGTTTGGGTTTCCTCCATGTGCTCCAGTTTGCCCACAATCCAAACACAGGAGACTCGGACAATGATGACTGAGGCTTGTGTTCAAGTGGAGTAAATATTTAAATATGGCAGTGGAGTTGTTTGTGTATCTGTGTGTCACGATCTTACAAGTGAATATGCTTTTGACTGAAATATGGAAGTCTGAGGTTTGTACAAATTGGGGTGTAGTTATCAGATTGTGTTTATAGCTGTGAGAAAAGTGAATGTCTTCATAAACTGTGTTATCAATTGTAAAAATCTAGGCTATAAGAAAGGTATTTATATGAATACATTTTTGGTTTTGACTGATTTTATGGTAACACTTGAAGGGTTAAAATTTAAGAATCTATTTCAGATATGCTTCCTTACATAACAGCACGGTGAAGAATACTGATTTTAGCATTTGGGGTTTTAATTTAGATGGTATATAAACTGAGAAAGTGATTATTGAGTTTACAGCAAGGTATTCCTGCCTGACCTGTTTTTCCTTTGTAAGTTAAATGAGTCAGATCACGGAGACGCTAACCTGTTGTCTTTAATGGCTCTGGGATGGCCCTTGGAATTGGAGTTCCTGGTCAGTATCAGCATTTGAATAAGTATGCTGATTAAATTGAGACTGCCGGTCTGGGGCGGGTTCCTTAACCTGTATACCTAATTTGCATGCTTTGTTCAACCTCAATGTAAATCCCTCCCCCTAAATGTCTATAAATTTGCAAGGCAACTCTCTTTGAGTTAGTCTTGATGATGATGATGAACTACAGACTTCTTGGAAGAATAAATCTCTTCTGCTTATAAGATCCATCTCAAGTCTCCTGGTCTTTCGATTCTAAGTTCACAACACACTTTACAATAAGGTTCATTGGTTAACTACATTAGTTATCATGAATTAATAATGAACTACACATATACCGCATTTATTAATCTTTATGTTCATTAAAACATTTACTACTACTTCATTAAAATATTAACATTAGTTGATGCACTGTGAACCAACATGAATAAACAATGAACAGCAATACTTCTATTAACTAACATTAAAGATTAAATACAGTAACAAATGAATTGCTCATGGTTAGTTCATGCTAGTTAATACTTTAATGTTAACAAATGAGCCTTATTGTAAAGTGTTACCGATTTTCTTTTCCAACATCATGGCATCCTCTTTTAGACTCCTAACATCATTACAAGTGAATATTCTCAATTCTCAGTGCAAACATGTTTATTTTAAGACATTAAACTACTAAGGTGTATAATTAATTAACAGACCTTGTTTTTGAATGGTACCACACATGTACTTTTATTCATTTAAAAGTGTTTTTAATGCTGAACATTAAAGAAAAGCATCCCTTCACAACAGCAGACATGCTTTAATGATTTGTTTGTATTCTGAACTAATACATTCATGTCCCCTGTACTGCCTTTCTCACTGCAGGTAATGTGTTTTAGTAGACGACCCTATTATATTGCTCTGTTGGGACACATTTGCTCCCGAGGGAAAACCATGACCTGAGGCTACAGCTGGGATCATGAATTTTTCCAGGGACCTGTATTTATTATGAATGAATGATTTTAAATGTCTTTTAAGGACAGACATTTCGTTGAAACTCCTTCCACAGGGTGCGCAGTGATACGGCTTCACTTCGCTGTGAACGACCTGGTGCGTTTTAAGGTGTGACACCTGACTAAAAGCTTTTCCACACTGAGGACAGATGAAAGGCTTCTCACCGGAGTGAGATTTTAAGTGAAGGTTAAAGTTTTGCTTCTGTGTAAAACATTTCCCACACTGCGGGCATGTAAAAGGCTTCTCATCAGCGTGAGTTCTCATGTGCATCCTAAGGCTTCCTTTCTGTCTGTAACTCTTCCCACATTGACTGCACGTGTAAGGCTTCTCTCCAGTGTGGATTCTTACGTGTTCTGTAAGGCTTCCGCTTTGTTTAAACCCTATTCCACAGTAACTGCATGTGAAAGGTCTTTCTCCAGTGTGAATCCTTGTGTGATCCCTAAGGCTTCCTTTACACGTGAAACTCTTTCCACACTGAAGGCAGGTGCATGATGGCCTTTTAGCTCTTGATCTTTGAGTTATTTTCTGTGAAACATTCTTTTTGGTCTTTGAGCGACTAGAAGATGTTCCTCTAGTGGTGATATTCTGAGATCTCTGATGTTCCTCTTCACTTAGTTCTTCACTTTCCTCTTCACTCAGTTCTTCACTTTCCTCTTCACTCAGTTCTTCACTTTCCTCTTCCACTTTAATCAGATCTAAAAAGGAACAAATTAATTAAATCCCCATTTTCAAAATTTAAATTCAATTGAAGATGAATAAAGATGAAATGAGTGACCCCAGTTTACCCAGTTTGAAATTCAGGCAGAAATTCTTGATTTATCTATTATCGCATGTGAATCTTCAAAATTTGTGCAATTGTGAAAGCGGTCCTTCTGTCCGAAATCAGCGTTTTAAATTGTTCATAGTGACTCTTAATTTTATAATGCCTTTAGCTCAAACCGAAGACTGAAAGTGGTTTCATTTTGACCTGCTTGATATGTGAATTTTTTTCACAGCAAAGCATCAAACTCTTTAAGTCTGCTAGTCAAGAATGTGAAAAGTAGGCATTCTTCATTATTAACTCTTTTTTTCTAATAGGGAAGTTAGGCACCCAGGAGAGGGTTAACTGACCAAAACTGTACTGTGAGAAATTTCACTAATCAGAATATAAAATTATGGACTCAAGAAAGGGTTAACATGCCAAAACTGTACTGTGAAAGATTACACAAATCAGAATATTGAAGTAAAGGACTCAGGGAGGGGTTAACAGATTGCAATTGTACAGTGAAACCTTTCACAAATCAAAATAGTGAAGATAGAAATTCAGCTTTTTAATACATGTAACCATTATGATCAACTTTTAACGAGTGCTGGGTATTCCCTCTAAACCAGGGTGCCACCTAGCTATGCAAAAATTCATAATCATATTTATCAAAACAAGTACCTTAATCAACACAAAATAGGTGAAGATAGAAATTCAGCTTTTTAATACATGTAACCATTATGATCAACTTTTAACGAGTGCTGAGTATTCCCTCTAAACCAGAGTGTAACACCCGCGGGTGCCACCTAGCTATGCAAAAATTCATAATCATATTTATCAAAACAAGTACCTTAATCAACACAAAATAGGTGTCATTTGAAAGCTTAGAATCTGAACTTTACAGTGAATGTGGCCAATTTGATTAACTCCCAAGTAGTGCCTAAGCCAGCTGGAGCTTATGCTCCTGGAGGGGTCACCCATGCTGGACAGGTCAAAGGATAGAGATCAGACCGACCTGGACCACCTCTCCTCGAGGATAAAGAGGTTGGCTTAGGACTAACAACCCTATCCGTAAAAAAAAACCCATCTTGTTACAGAAACGTCGACAACAATTCATCAAACTCCGCTCCTGGAAGAGAAAGGGCTCTTGTCTCAAGAACGTATGACGTCTTGTGGTGAAAGCCGAAAGGAAGCCACAATGCCAACCACCCTTTTATCAACCAGGAAACCATTAAGGAACTTTTCCTCCCTTGGAAGCGGAATTGTCCATTACGGTTGTCGTAAATAATTTAGCCAATGACTATTGTAATGCTTGACATAAAGCAAGTCAAATTTGTAGTTTTCTTATGTCTCATTCGAACTACAGAAACGTGACCCGGTTTGGCAAACTTGCACAGTGTGGTTATAAAAGGTTTGGGGCTGCAAAGCAAATCCAGAAGTGCCTTTCACCCTGTTACGACCACTGATACGATTTTGGAAACATTATTTTTAAGGTAAAAAATGTTTCTTAGTGTTGCTTTAACCATCGGATCCTGGAACATCAGGACAATGTAGGAGGCAGGGAAAACAGTGCAAGTAGCAGCCGAGATGCACATTTTAGCAGCTCAGGGCTCAGCGAGACCAGATGGCTGCAGTCAGGACAACTGAGACTGTAAACAGGGGAACTGCTGCTGTATTCAGGACATGAAGAAAACATCCTGATGGGGGTCTTTAATGCCAAAATGGCATTAAATGGCAGTGATGGGCCCACACACGCTTGGTGAAATGAACGAAAATCGAGAGAAGTTTGCGGACATCTGCGCACTGAACAACAAGTTCATCGGGGGCAGCATCTTCGCACATAAAAGGATCCGCGCGCATAGGTTTAGTTACCTATGATCACGCGCGTGAACTCGGCAATCGACTACTTTGGGCTTCAACCGAAAACAGGATGTAAACACAGGTATTTGCGCTGGCTTAAATAACATCATTTTTATCCATTTCTTTCACATCTACTGCAGTCAGATTCACTCGTGTTCACTCTGAAGGAATCACTCACATTAGCTGTGAACTTGTAATGACACATCAAGGATGTTAAGAGGCTAAAAGCAGGTTTAATACTTGCCCTATTGAAGTCAACAGGGTGCAAATTTTAAAAATAGAATAACTCGGTGTAGGCAACACCGATTTTTGTCGTTGTTCTCTGTATTGACAGCACTCCAAATGTACAAAAAAATGAGCTCAATGTTAAAATTGACCGGAGTTCTCCTTTAAGAAAATGGAATCTTTAAATAATGAAACTTACTTTTAATGAAAGTCAATAAAAAAAAGACTTTTGAAAGGAAGTTATTTTTCGTAATTCGTGTAGGTCATAAATTTAAATCATAATGGTCATAAAAAGGTCTTAAATTTTGTGTTTTGTATTTATTTATTTAGAGAAACAGGGACAGCGTACAATAAACATTAACCTCAAGGGGAGAGATGCATAGTACCAGGTTTTAGCTCAAGAGCTAATTTCCACCCGCAGTGAAAAGTAGTAGTAGCAGTAGTCATTTGACTGACTAAACCCTGCAGAAATCCTGAGTAACACCTTTTCTTACACCTACTTTCTACTTTCTTCTACTACGTTCATTGATCTGCCTCTGAATGTCTCTTTTTTTTTCTTCAAATATACGCATGCTGCAAATTTTCTTCTATGAGATAACAAGGGCTGTTTTAAAATCTGTTGTCAGTGCTTGGACCCTAATAATGAAATTGTCAAATGCCTTCTCCTCAGCGGCTGCACCACTTGTTCCCATCCCTCTACCTTGCATGCCTTCAAGTCCTCCATGCCAGATTTCTGCTGGACCTCTGCCTGATCTGAGGCAATGTGATCGTGGTAGTTACACAGGTACCACAATAGAGTATTTTTGTTAAGCTTTTCTTATCAAAGTACTCACCTGTTAGCAAAAATAATATGTTCAATCTACCTCTCCTCAGCTCCAGTGGCACTTGTTCCTACCCCTACGTCTCTCATGCCCTCACGTCCTAGGCACCGGATCACTGCCACTCCTCTCACAAATGACTATCAAGGCCATTGTTTTGTCCCCACTTTTAGGACTGGCACTGGACCTGTTCCTTGCTCTGGTAAAATATATATTTTTTTTAACTCTGTGACCGTATATATGGTTTAAATAAGAGCTATTTAAAAAAATACTTATAGAAGGATACGATATATACTGTGTGTGTGTGTGTGTGTATTAGAGCCGACCGATTTGAGCTAATTTCATTGGCATCGGCCGTTTATAACGGGCAGATATATGACTATTAAAAGAGAAACAGACTCAGATCATTCACTCATGTCATGGGTGTTGCATAGTTTGCCCACCAGAGGCAAACAGCAGTTTAATGTTACGGTAGCTGGGTGTTTGAAGCTAGCTGCTGACAGACGTAAATTAACTGTAGATTTAATCTGAAACAGTGTGGTAGTTCTAGTGAATGGTCCCCATTTGTCCCTATCATTTCTAAATATTCTCTACAATCAGATAATGTTACAGCAGGTAGCTGCCCGTTGCTAAATGAGCCACAAAGCTAATGCCGTGTTTATCAGTGGAGGAGTGCTAACGGTAGTGAGCCATTAAACTGATTGTTTCTGATGTATTCTAAATATTTCTGCCAGCCGCCTGTCTGCAGTTATAGTCTGCGTGTCTGAAATGATTAAACCAGAGCGGACATGTAAATAAACGTGAGCTGAACAAGACTCTAACACGGCTTCCTGTAGCTCCTCTTTGTGTGACGTTGTAGATGTGAAATGCTGTAGTCAGAGCCGTACCGGCTGTAAGTGCTGTTACATGAAAAAACATATCTTTCATGTAACAGCACTTTTAATATAATTGTTTCTTAACTACTTTTGTAGCGTCTGAGCTGCACATTCTAACTTTGCTGGAACATATCTAGGAGCAGCAAATGCAGCAGGCTGCTGCTGTAAATAGCATTGCTGCAAGAATGGGGACGGAAACTCCTATGGCTGAGATGCCTCAAAATGTCAGTGTTCTGCTGGCCACCATGTCTGAAGTGGAGGAGTTGGAGGAGTGGCTTAAAGATGCAAGAAACTCGCATGCTAAGCAAAACATGGTATGGTAATAGGGCCAGGTGGTATATCGACTTTAATTAAATCGATTTTATTTTAAAACAAGAAAAAATTAAATTTTGTTTGTATTGATAGAGTTTAATGTTGTAACCCATTTTTTCAAAGCTAAACTGTTGTTTACTGTACTGTTTGTTTCATGATTTAGTTAACCGACATATAATTTGCGCAATTGTCTCTGTTGATCTGAAATGCTTTTCTGTATTGTCAGATTTCGGCTTTAGGTGCTGTAGGAGGACAGAACGCCAAAAGAGTAACTTGGAATATACTTTCAAGGATTTTCTCAAACACCGTGGCCAAACAGATTAATTGGAAAGGAGTAAACGGGAAAAGAGGTTTTAAAGAAATGCTGACACAAACTCTGTTGATCAGTAAGTATTTTAGTATACGTATTGTAGTATATGTGGAGGTGACTAGTAGATGAGAACAATTAATAAAAAAATTATATTATATATATATATATATATATATAATATATATATATATATATATATATATATATATATATATATATAACTCTCTACGCTGCAGGATTCCTGTACTTTACATCTTTGGCAGATTAATAACATAGCAACGGTAAAAATTGTGGTTTTGTAACCTTTACTTTTTCATACCGTGGGAAACCTTGAAACCGGTACCCGCCAATGCCTATCCATGACCTGATACAGAATCCACACAGATAAATTTAGAATAAGATGCACTGAGATTTAGGGATGATCCAATACAATCTAGATGTGATTAGTTATTCATTTGTTTTGAGTTATTAAATGAAATGCTACAGAAAATTAGGTCTACTGCCACACCAACAATAGTAATCATGGGGAACATCTAAAGCATTTCTCAAAACAGTGGGTTATTGGCTTGACTTAGAGGTAATTTTCAGAATTTCTGTTAATGACGGCTCATCAACCAATTGACTTTCTCTCTTAACAGAGGCTGTACGGAAGAACCAAGCTGCTAGCAGCGCATCGGACAACGAGATTAACCAGCACGCCATCCGCTGGTTCAACCTGGCCTCTGACCGTGGAGGTGGCCGCAAAGAACGTGCCATGGCCAGAGAGGCCATTCATTAACCGTGGTAAGAGACTTGCTTGCTGGCGGGGCTGTGGTCCGCTGGCAGAACACCGGGTGCTTTCTGATCAGGTGCCGTCGGGATGTTGCCGAGGCGACATAAATTGTGTTTTACGGTGGACGGACTGCAACATTACTGAGTTGTTTTCTTTTAGCTTGAAATAATCCCATACTTTAGACACTTTCTTCTACGCCCCTCCCTATTTTCTCTCTCTTCCTCCACTTTGCAAACAGCGCCATCATAATTACGTTGTGTTCACAGCATAAGCGCGATGTGCGACAGTAATAAATGTCCATGCAAAACAGTGTTCTATATAGTTATATGGATTAAACGAAGCTTTGCATGGATGCAATTTAGTATTCAATTCAATACTAAATTGAATTGTTCGAGCCCTTGTTAAGTGAATGCCAAATTAATCAGAGCACATATGTGACTGGGTGCTGACAAGCAATGTAGCATTTAAAAACAGCATCACTGATCTTTTTTAACTGAACATTCTTTTATACTTTGCAGAAATGAACGCATCGGCCATCCCACACTCTTCCACCCACTGATGATTTGTTGGGTGTTATGTGAGGGTTGTGGCATTCCCACTTCACTTGCCTCATCAATGTTTCCTATAAAGCCACCAAAGAACCCATATGATCATTTTGCAGGTTTTTCTGGGTTTCATATGACTAGAGTTGGATATTGTAATTTGGCCTTGTTATACAAACCTTTGTTATTTATACCATGGTCATGGAAAATGGTTAAAATCTAAATGGCTGGCAGGTATTATCTATTAAGGCAAACTTATCGCTAATTAAAACGTTACATCTTGTGTGTTTAGGCCGTAGAATCTCGTTTCTCTGCTGGCTTTAGCATTTTTTTCTGCTTTAATTTAAAAAATAAATAAATAAAAATAACACCTGTGTCATAGGTATGTGGTAGTAAAGAAGTTTCTTATTCCTACAGTTGTCCTGTAGTTGTTCCTACAAGAAGTTTCTTATTCCTACAGTTGTTAAAGACAGAAATGAGCTGTAAAATGTGTTTATTATATTGATTGTTAGTTTGGCAATTATCTACTTTGTTTTATGTTTCTGTCCTGTCTTTTTATCTCAGACATTTTAAATAAAATTTTAAATGTGTATTTAAAATAAAATTTTAAATGTGTCACTCATCTGTTCTATCAAAACAAGAAGTCTTAAGATGGTGGGGGAAGGGGTTTACGGCAGTAATATTTACTCATTACCATTGACGGCAACATTGCCCAGTACGATTGCTCTAAAAGTTGCTCCGTGTATCATCAGCTTTAGTGTACCTTGGTAAATACAAGTCATAATATTTGTTATACATTATATAGACCAGTCAGTTAATAGAAACAAAAATCAACAGATTAATTGAGAATGAAAGTAACTGTTAGTAGCAGACTTCCATCCTATAATTGTAACAGTGCATTAGCGCCTGCCATAAGTTCTGTGGTTGAAACTATCCCAGTAACCCTTTGGCTTCTCAGACAGAAATGGTATACCTTCACTGATATCTATTACTTGGACCCATAGCACAAGCTGAATCATGCACAACATCTAAAAAAAATTAAACTACCGTATCCCTTTAACTGAAAAAAAAATACGTATTTTTGTTTATGGTTTGTTTTGTGGTATTATGAGGCCAGAGGTGGTGTGAATCCGGGCCAGAACTAATAAATGGAGCTGGCCCAGTGCCAGTCCAGATGTGGCCCAGAGTATCTTGGAGACTCGGATCCAGTATCTGGCCACCTTTGGGCCAAATGACTATAAAATAATTCTCATCCGTTCTGGAGCTGGGCCAGTGCCGGCCCAGATGTGAAAACCGGATCCGCACCGGCATTGGCCCGTTGTGCTAAAGGACAACGGCCCAGGTTTGTTTTACAGATCTGGCCCAGAACTTATGAAGGATCTGGGCCAGATCTGGGCCGCATGATTTTTGTTATCTGGGTACCCAGCCCCATTGGTTATGTATGTTGATGCCTATGACCCTCCCTAAAAACAGATATTTACTCAAAGAAGCATGTGTTGGTTTATAGGGTTAACAGACCAAGCCTAGTACTAGACTAGATGACTATTTTTTAAACTTTTAAAATAAGCTGATTTATCTAATGGCTTGGATTGTTGTTCATTGGCACAGCCTGTATTTCATTAAGAAAGAGAGGAGAAAGCAGAGAGACACAATATAACTGATCAAAGGCGATTGTTAAAGTGTTCATAATGCCGCGTTCCAGGCAACCTGTAACCCGTGTTTTTCCAACCTTATACCGGTGAAAGTGCACTGGAACGGCAGTCAAACCCGTGACTTCCCACCCGTGAACTCGTAGATCGATGTACAGTTACGAGTTAGAAAAACACGGGTTACAGGTTGCCTGGAACGCGGCATTAATCATGAGCAATCTTGTATAATATTAATGTGGGATTCGTGTTTATTGTAAATAGACGTTCGTGTAGAAACACAGATTTCGACCGGAGGATCGTCAGAATTCACATCATGAAGACGGATCTCGTTTTTAGATCATATTAATGATATTAATGCGCTACCAATCTAGTGCAAACTCTCTCTCTCACTCACACACACACACACACACACACACACACACACGCACGCACGCACGCACGCACGCACACAGAGAGAGAGAGAGAGAGAGAGAGAGAGAGAGAGAGAGAGAGAGAGAGAGAGAGTTATGTTAGCAGTTACAGTCACTATCGCTACTGAAGAAAGATCACGAACCTCTTTGTTCCTCAGTGTCTTCATCTCTCACTCCTTCACTCATGTCTTCACACTCCTCTTTAACAAACTCCATCATCATTTCAGCAGGAGACTCAGCTGTTGCTCCTGGACTCACTCTTCTTCTCCAGTGTGTGTGTGTGTGTGCTGGTGACTGAGGAAACCAAGCGTGCCGCACGCGATATTTTTTCCCAGGATGGTAGGGGAAGGTACCGCCCTTTTCGCCTCTGATTGGCTAGAAGGGCTCTTCTCCGATTGGTTATTTTATTTGGGCGTGATACGTCATCTCACGTTCATAGCATAGACTGTAAAAAAAGACAGAATCATGCCTAAAAGTTATAGAAGTTTTTTTCCTAATGTGACCGAAGCAGTATTTTTGTAGTATAACTCAATACAGATAGCCTGACTACGCCACCTTGGGAATTACACCCAAGGAAATATAAAAAGGAACCTAGGTTCGGTGGTGCAGAGAAAAGTCAGAGTCGCGTAGTTCAGCAAACAAATTAATAATTTTATTTGAGAGGAAAATATTCTGCTTGTATCTTTAAATATTATAAATCACTAGCAAATTTATTATAACAATACTAAAAACAATGTTAAAAGAACATTCCTCCAGGCATACGTGATCCAAGCAAGTTATCACACCAACCAACATCACAACCAGACAAACAAATGTATCGTCTCCACAAAAAAGAAAGAATTAAAAAAAAACATAAAAATATATATATATATATATATATATATATATATATATATATATATATGTACAGGGTGCGATTTGTGAAAAAAACAGAGGGGGGGATGTTTTGAAACACTTTTATTCATATTCATTTTATTGTTGTATTGCACTGACGGTTCACATTACAGCGCTTAGTTTAATAGGCTAGGCTACTTCCAGGTGCGTTTCTAGGTTTTAAAGACATCAGGGGTTGAGGCCAAAACATCAGGGGCTGGGTAATTAGATAACATGATTTGATGCAGAGAATAATGTATATTGTAGGCCTATATGCGGGGGGCAGACTGGTTTAAAAATTCAGCCCTGGCACTGTAGCCACACCAGCCCACATTACCTCACAGACACGCTTCAAATGTGACGTAGTTAGGGGGGTTCGGGGGCATGCTCCCCCGAGAAAATTAGTGTTTCTCGGACCTACATATGTGCATTTTAAGGTGTTTGAAGACCAAAAAAATTGATAACAATAGCTTTAAAAGCATGTCAGTGGGCAGTAGCATAAACTATTTGTCAAGCAGTTGACGGGTGAAATATTCAAACACATTCCAGGACAATATAGGCCTACAAATATAGGCCTAACTTATAAATATATATATTTATACTTATGAATTTTGCTTATAGTTTCTGTAATTAGCAAAGAACATTTGTGTTAAATAGGAATACATGGTAATAATGTTAAGCTGATTAAATCACACGACTGCACAGCAGTTCAAACGCACTCACAATAAAAATACAATAGGCTATAATTTAAAACAAAGACAAGCTCATTATACAAAGGAAATAATATTACAGATCTAGACAAATTAAGTTGCTTATAGTTAAAAGAATGTCATGAACGATCATTTAGGCTATGTATTGATTGCATTAGTGCGTGATATTGAAGAGTGCGCGCCTCGAGCACACGGTTGACACGACAGGAAAGTTTGTTTTTCTGAGTTTTATATTCTGACATATACCGTGAGTGACAACATCTCATCTGACAGAGGACTGTGCGGCGCTGCTGACTTTATAAAAAAATTAATTAATTGCTGTGAGATTGTTCGCTGTTACGCACAAATCCTGGAGATATTCTAGGCTGAAATCACTCACGTGGTGCGTGTGAGACAGATTCCAACAATCACCAGTCAGAGACAGCAGCAAAGCCAAAGCACAATGAAAATAAGGCAACTTATGATTTACATGGTTTACATGGGCTATTGTCCGGTTTCATATTTGTCTGTCAACTTCTCAAAATACATTCGGGGCTGAAGCCCCGGCAAAATCGGATAGCGCCGCCCCTACTTCTATGTCAGCCTCGCTGAACCACGGATTGATTGCAAAGTTAAACCATCACGGTAACAGTTTTAGGCCTACTAAAGTTTTACTGCTGCTGTTAAAGTAATAACGTTAACTTTACATCGCGATGCTGAGCTACAGTGAAATGATATAAAAGACAAGATGCATTGCATTATCTGTGTTAGTCAATTCGCCTCATTCGCGCGAACTGGACGCGCCCGCGCCGCGCTAAACTCCTCGCGCCGCAGGAGTCCAGGACCTCTAGACGCGCGTAAACCATAGACGTAAACGCGTCTTTACATTGAAATTTAAATCACTCGCGCCAGACGCTCAAGAGTGAGTGAGTAGCTAATCAAAAAAACCTTTGCTTTAGCCTCAATTGAGTAAAACTCCGTGTGTAACTTCGGCCATTCTCAGTGGTGTGACTCATGACTGGGACACTAACTCTGCTTGTCATCATAGAAACAGATAATCAGATTGTGATGTTTATTCCCGCTTCAGTAATATGCTGAATAAGATGCCTTCCGACACACTGCCCAACGGACCTGCAACCGTCTCGCAAGTGTTGATAGGCTATTACTCGTGAGGTGTAACCAATCAGATAGCGCCGTGGGCGGGACATTGAGCAAGTCTGCAGAGTGGTACAGAGAGGCTGCGGCAGCTATAAGTAGCGAATTTTAAAATAAAATTGACTTTAATCAAACCACGGATCCGTGATAAGTTTTGTGATCCGTCTCGCCACTATTGTAGTAGCACCACTGATCACTTTGAGGGGGGGATAAATTTATCCCCACCGGGGATAAAAATAATTAAGCAGAGGCAGGGATACATTGACCAGAAAGGGGGAAATCCCACGCATCCCCCCCGGCAAATCGCACCCTGTATATGTATATGTACAAGGCTAAAGTTTACTTTAGGGGTGACAAGCTAGCCCTAAACAACTGTGCACTCAACCATTTATGTGTGCACGGCAAACCAAATAAGTCGAGGTGCTCAACCCTGGTGCTCCAACCTCACAGCAAATGTGTTCACCCAGGTGACTAGCCTCCCCCTCGGCGCACTCAGCCTTGACTCAAACAAAAAAAAAGAAACAAAGAAAGATTAGTGGGTACGATACAGATACAAAATGATCAAAGTAATCACATCCAACACAAATAGAAAGATTGACCAAATCAGTAATTAACGTTATTGGTCTCAAAAGGTGACCGTTAGAGAGACACTACTGATATGATATGATATAATTAATTACACCACACCACACGGCCCAAATCACACGGGTCAAGCAAACCTCATTAAGGAAATAACCAAAATAACCCAAACCATGAAAATGAAAGCAAAACAAAACACAAAAAACTATTATCTAATCACGAGAAGATAACCTAATTATGAAAAACAGCAGCACGGCCTGAGTTAATCACGTGGTATGCGGGAGACTGCAAAACAAAACCTAACAATCAGATCAAGGTCTAACATTACTTCAATCAAGGAATATAAAACATTTACTAAATCATACGTACCACACGAGAATCACACACACACACACACACACATCAGCCACACCTCACGATGTCAGGATGCACTCACGAATGTTCAGCTAAAACACACAATAAACCCCATTAAACTTGACTAACCCCATACTACCCACCTCACATTGCAATCGCCTACCTTAACGCTTTCCATGAGCGCTTGACGCAACTCCCAGGGAACACTGCCGAGACGGCTACAGCCATCACTTCAAAAAAATGAAAACACTCTTAGCACTGTTAAAACCACACAAAACTGTGCATAACCTCCATCACTTACCTCGACTAACGTGACACCGATAACCGGAAGAGGGGCGGGTATGACAAAGCCTACATTCTAGGGCTTCCTGTTTACAAACTTAAATACACCGCCCTAATTACCTCATCCACCCATTACCATATAAGGGTAATGACGCAAGAGACAAGAAAGGGGAAATCCCCTACTGCTACACTAACATAATTAAAATTAAAATGCTTAAAAAGATCAAATAATAAATCAAAGTCTCAAAACAACAATTTGCTAAGAATTATGGATCTTGTCGTCAACGTCAAGCCGACCGATCTAATAATGTTTATGGATGACTGAATACATCGATGTTTTTATCATGATTGTGATATGAAGCAGTTCGGGATTGCTAAGAGACAGCTATCAGCTCCACACGCGACGCGAGTCCCGCGGATATAAAAGGAATATGGACATTTCATTCTACCGAACTACACGCAGAATTACTACTCACAGGTCAGTTTATTAGACAAATTAAACTTGAGGTAACGCAGCGCTGTTTCATTGGTCTAACATTACACTAGCACACTAAACTGCATTTGAATGTGTTGAAATGGATGTGTTAGTCTGTCTGTATGAGACTAGCAGTGCTAGATCAACACTAGAATAACATACAGATCATATTCTAACATTTTATCATTGTTGAACTATAAAACATTGATTAGTTTTATGTAAATGTGCTCACCTGTTTAATAAAGTACATGTAGGAGCGGTCGAAGTCTCGGACGTGGAGCTCTCGTTTATATACTGTCTATGGGAGCTCTCGGCATCTCGAAAACACCACACTGATACTGATTCTCGTTTTAGTTCTCCTTTTTTATCCAAAGTCTGCTTGCCATGGTCCATAATGTTTGAACGAAACAACAACAGCGTGCAGATAGACATTGCGAACTACAGTTGTCCGCGTCTGTCGCCTTGGTTACTATCAGAGTGCTCTGGTTGCTATGGCAGCACGAGCGGAAACCAGGGACAACGCGGATATGACGGCATTGGCGGCGACAAAACGGAAATAAAGAAACGGGACGTTTCTCGAATTAAATTACAGATTTCTCCTGGTTTGAAAGTTGTTGGAAACAGTCGGGATAATGTAAGTACACAACTAAAATATATATAGGCCTAACATAGATAAAGTGATTTTTGCTATTTTTAAAGCAAAAAAGTTACATATTGTGCCTTTAAGGTCCATTAAATAATACAAACAATTACACAGAGGTAATCATCACCCGGAAAAGAAAAGCTTCTGCCAGCCACTCAGGTGCTAATTAACATTAGTCCGGCAGCTTTCCACGCTTACCAATGGCTCAGCATGGGATGGCCTGGAACAATACAGAGCTATTTCAATTCAATAGGATGTTGGAGAAGGAGACATTAAATTTCCATGTGTTGGAGACACCGCCCGGAATGTCAGAAAGACCTTTCCAACACCAACACCTACAAAGGGTTTTTACATACAGGTGATAGCCCTAGCAGTTGAGTCTGTATTGCTTCCGGAGACTGATTGCAGGAAGAAGGTCTTTTGGAAATGCAACAGTAAGGTTTACCCCAATGAAAATCATACAACATATTAAACAAAACTTGCAAGCATCAAAATATTTTCCATTACAAAATGATAAAATAATAATAATACACATACCTAATGCAAATTTGAGGATCCAGGTCTTCTGCTTCATCCAGGTCAGCGGGGGTTTCACAGGTCTCGTGTTCTTCGTGTACTATGCTCGGACCCTGCTGGCAGGGCTGGATTAAACTACCACCTAAACCGAGGAGCACGAACTAATGCAGATGGCTCACATCAGTAAGTTTCTTATAACTGTTTACCTACACTCCATCATTTATTCTATGCACACAATGGCAATATTGACATGTTTTTGTTTACTCCTCCAAGGTATGGCACAATTTCTTTAACACAAGATCTAAGATGTGGCGGCTGTACACCATCAAGAATCCAAAAACCTACAAGTACATCCCAGATCTACAGAGCGCCATTCTCCACTCAAGACTGTTAAAGGGGCATGACCGGAAAGCATCCTCCTGCACTTGATGATCCACGGAGGCTGGGGCTGTTGTCTGGTGGGCCTGCCCCTACTGTACACGAACTGAAGGAAAAGAAAGCCCGCCGAGGGCTAGGTGAGTTGTATTCAAGTCTCAAGTGCCTTATTTTGTTGAGTTAAATCTTCTACAGTGCACACTGCTGCTACATAGGATAGAATTCATTTAAAAAGGTATATCTTTTTATACCTAAAAAGTCCTGATAATATGTAAACCTATGTTTTTTGTGTTGTTTTTTACAGGTCCACCATCTCACACATGACCTGTCAGTAGATGTGGTGCTTGAAGAGAATGTGACTTTGGAAGTTTAGCTATATATAAAGGGGGCCATATTTCCCCTGTTCATAATGTGCCATATCAAACATTTTCTGGTGAATGTAAGCCATGTATAAAAGAACAGTATATAATTTATAAATTAGAGCAAATGAAATACAAAATGTGCAAAACATTTATTCATAATTAATTATGGTTTTCTAAGGGGTAAATTGTATTTATATTTGTACATGTAAGTTCTAAACAGTTATCACATAAAAGCCTACATAGACTATTGTCCTTTGTGAATTTCTTTCTAAAGCCACTTACACATATTTTATAGAAGTATGGGAAACTCATTTGAAGTAGATGAAAAAACAGTATATGTTTGGAAGAGACTTTATTATCAACATATCACATAAAGTAAATGGTACAAAATTGTAGTGTCCAGCTTATTTTAGTGTGCAAGTGTAGCTCCTGAGGTATCTTAGAATAAAGTGCAATAAGGAAGATTTACTGTGAGTACACAATAGGTTTACACTTTGGCCGGAATAAAGCCTACGTAACTGCCATTAGGATCCGGGAAACCATCTCTAATTTTCCACACACGGCATGAAGTTATAACAATTCTACATCCTGGTCCCAGAACACCATATTGCCAGACAACAAAGTTACTGCATGCAGCATAGCTCCCTCTGCCCTAAGGTCATCCCAGACTCGCCTGGCCCGTCTCAGCACACCTTCCTGCAAGATGTACAGCTCCATGTGCACTCTAAGAAATATGTTTATTAACAGACGGCTGCGTCGCGCAGAACAGGCTCTGAGAGAGGCGGACGACACTTCCGACGCAGAAGATGTGATCTATAGAAACAAACTTGACGGGAAATGTGTGCACCTGCACGCAAACTGTGACCCATGTGGAGACGGAGCAGTTTGGCGACACCGATGGTGAAAAAAAAAACCTTTTCCTCTTCATCTCCCTTTTGTGAACACGCCCCTTTTTAGAGCACATGGTTGCCTACAACCAATCACAAATGCATGCAACTGTCATCTGTAGGTGTATATAAGACACTGTCAGTGGCACAACCTGTCATTTGTGCAGTCGCCTTGCTGGAGTCGCTGTATAGGTCTTTCCGTCAGTCAGTCGGATTCAGATTTCTGGAATCAAAATTTCTTTATAAAAAGCCTTTTAAAGGCTACAACTCTTTTTCACCAGTGTCATACTAATTATCAGGGTATTCTTAATATTCATATATTATATTATATTATATTATATTATATTATATTATATTATATTATATTATATTATATCACATTATATTTTGTTGTATTACATTGTTTTGTCTTTTTTCCCCTTTGTTGTTTATTCACACAGGTGAATAGAAAAAAATACTTAAATGCAAAAACAGTCAGTTTACACTAAAAGAAGCAGAAGCAATTCTAGATGACGTTGAAAAATACAAGGAGTAACATATAAACATATAACATAGTAACATGGACTTTAGATATGATCAAATGATGTGGGAGCAGAAAGGTTCAAATTATCACAAGATTAGAAAGTATAGTTTCAAACGCTAGTGTCACATTAGAGCTGGTGAATGTGGAAAAGGCACCTCAGAACCCAGGAAGTGCTTTTACTCAGTGGTCAATGATGACAAAAATTTGGCAACAAATTACTATTTGATTCATTACCTGGGAAATGAGACCGTATATTTGTACCACGAAAGCATGGAAATGCCCAAACGGACTGAGTGTTTATTCCCTCCAAAAAAGAAGTTTTCTCAGACATACTTCTAAATGACCACGGTCAAGCCCCTTCAAACATCTACAGAACTGTCCTTGCTAAAACATGCAGTGTTAATCTGGAGCACATGCCAGTAAACACCCCACGAAACCTTAAACAAGTCCAGAACACAGTATATGCACAACGAGGCAACCAACGAATCTCACGAGGTGAACTGTTTAGTTTGCATGAATTGGCATACCAACTACCCAGTTTCACATGGCACATTACCACATTCCCGGACCTTCTTGTTTATGCCGGCATGACAGACATGGTTGATTTGGCATGTGCAAACAGAGGAATCAGTGAAGTTTGAGTTTCCACAAATGATAAGTTATGGCACAACATTTCAAATGGGGGATTCGTATGTGTCTGTGCTGGCTATGAGAAACACTGCACTGGTCAATGACCCCGTGTATCCAGTTGGCTTCATGTTACATGAACATAAACTCATGCAACACCATGAGAAATGTCTGACTGGGATTTTAGGAAAGCTGGGAATGGACTCCAGAAAATACCACAAGACACCATTGACAGTTGACAGGGAGAAAGGTGCTTTGAAAAAAACCTTTACTAATATAAGTGTAGTGTTCTGCCGCAACCCCATCTTACGAGATGTGGAATATTGGGTTAAGACACATGGGGGGAACGGATGATGTGAAGGTTGAGCAGATCATTGAGTTCTCCTGTCCAAATGAGTTTGATGCCCGCTATGATGCCTTCGCAAAAGGATGGTCAGAAGGATTCCTCTGCTACTTTGACCATCTAAAGCAGGCATTTGTGAAAACATGGCTGCATACTACACCACACAATTCTGTGCATTTACAGACAAAACACCAACAAACAATATAAGTGAGAGCTCTCACTGTACTACATATGAAAAGACAATGCAGAAAAGCAGAGCGCATGTGGCGGAAGACTAAACTTGTAGTCCATTATAACATCTACAAAGACAGCCTTCATGCTTTCAATATGGCACTAGGCAAAGCTAGACAGACTTTCTTCTCAAATATTATAAACAGTAATTTAAACAACACATGCACTCTTTTTGCTACTGTAGAGAGACTGACAAACCCCCCAAGCCAGATTCCCAGTGAAATGCTCTCAGACAACAAGTGTAGTGAGTTTGCTTCTTTCTTCTCTGAGAAAATCAATAATATCAGAAAGGTGATCAGCATATCCTTGAGTTGCCCTGGGGTCAGACAGATCAAACTGCCTGTAGTCATGTCAAAGCAATAACTAAATCAGCATACTATCATCTGAAAAATATTGCAAGAATAAGATGCTTTGTTTCCAGACAAGACTTAGAGAAACTTGTTCATGCTTTCATCACCAGCAGGGTGGATTATTGTAATGGACTCCTCACTGGCCTTCCCAAAAAGACCATAAGACAGTTGCAGCTCATACAGAACGCTGCTGCCAGGATTCTGAGCAGAACCAGAAAATATGAACACATCACACCAGTCCTCAGGTCTTTACACTGGCTCCCAGTTAAATTTAGGATTGATTTTAAAGTATTATTACTAGTATATAAATCATTCAATGGCCTAGGACCTCAATATATTGCAGATATGCTCACTGAATATAAACCCAACAGATCACTCAGATCACTAGGATCACATCAGCTAGAAATACCAAGGGTTCACTCTAAACATGGCGAGTCTGCTTTTAGCTATTATGCCAGCCGCAGCTGGAACCAGCTTCCAGAGGAGATCAGATGTGCTCCTACTGTAGTCACTTTCAAATCCAGACTCAAAACACATCTGTTTACACTGTAAAAAATTGCTGTAGTTTTTACAGCGAAATTCTACAGAAAATTATTGTTTTCTAATTCTACAAGTTATTACTGTAATTTGCAATGCATTATGGGTCAAAAAGAGTATTACAGTTGTTAACAGTAAACTTCCCTATCAACTGTAAATTAATTTACAGGTATGAAGTGTTGTCACTGTAGCTCATATGTTTTTACAACAATTTACTGTGATGTGGCATTATGGGATTGCGCGCGCTGAATTCAAGTTTGAAAACTGAAGAGCAAAGCAGCAGCAGCAAGAACAGCAGAAGATAAAAGTCGATATTCAATCAATTTTTGGTAAGTTCTCTTAAATTTACATTCATAAATAGGAAAATCGAATGTATAATGCCTACCTTTAATGACGTTTAAGCGATTCATATATTTTGAACAGAATTAATCATTTTAATTTTAATAAATTTAGGCCTATGTCAGATGTAGTGAATTGTATTGACTTGTAGTTAACAACTGCGTGTTTCAGGATATTTACTGTGTTGTAACGTACTTGATTCCCATTACGTTTATTTAGTAAAGAATTGTGACGTTGACTTTAAATTTCTTGTTTCAGGCGAGACGAGAATCGTGAAAGGGCGAGCGCGCCATCTGCTTTCAGGTGGTGAGAGACGAACCTGTTCTAAAAGGTAAAAACATCGCATGTCATGCTAATATGGACGAATGCAGCAGTTTGTGCAGTTTCTTGCAGTTTTCTTCGCTTTTGCGATTGAGAGAGTAATTGTAGAGCATTTGCAGTTTGGCAGACACGACATATTGACTGAAGTGCACTGGTGAGACAAAACTACATACGTTAAGTTACGTATAAATTGCTTTGCTGACGAAAAACATTAGAATATATGATATTAACATCGTTGGATGCTGTGATTTTCTAATTTATTTCACCAGTTTGGATTTTTTTTTTATTGAGAGCATGTAAAACCAGTGTTAACAAAAGCCTGCTGCGTCATAAATTGAACGTAACGAACAATGTGAAGGAATGCATCCGTCGAAATTGGCAAAATATTTTATATTTGAATTTATTTCACTTGTGTTCAAAGTTCCCATGTGCAGATTGTTTTGCTGACGAAAAAGATTAGTACTATATTTTAAAATCGTTCGATGCTGCGATTTTCTCATTTATTTCACCAGTTTGTTTTTATTTTTATTTTAATTTTATTTTTTATCGAGAGCATGTAAAACCAGTGTTAACAAAAGCCTGCTGCGTCATAACTAAATTGAACGTAACGTAATTTGCAGCTAACAATGATGAAGGAATGCATCCGTCGAAATTGGTAAAATATTTTATATTTTAATTTATTTCACTTGTGTTCAAAGTTCCCATAATGTGCAGATTGCTTTGCTGACGAAAAATATTAGAATATATGATTTTAAAATCGTTGGATGCTGCGATTTTCTCATTTATTTCACCAGTTTGGATTTTTTTGAGAGCGTGGCTGCGTTCGAAACCGCATACTTCCCTACTATTTAGTATGGGAAAAAGAGTAGGCGAGCAAAAAAGTATGTACGAATCCAAAAGAGTAGGCGAGAATTACCTGGGTGACGTACTAATTATCGCGAGATTCGGACTTAAGTGCGTTCGAATATGCCTACTTTCCTACTATATAGTAGGCGAAAACAGTACGTGAAGGAAGCAGTACGTTCGAAACATCAGTATTTACAAAAGAGTAGGCGAGAAGTTCCCGGATGGCTTACTGCTTCCGGCCAGATTTTTGAGTGCTCAACCGATGGATACTCTTCTATCCCAGGAGGCCACGCGAGAGGATACGTCATTATCAAACATCGCAGAGATAAGCGACGCGGGTGCTTTCAAATGTGAGTAAACACGGTTCCTTGTGTTAAAATTGCATGTGTTGAACTACTGTAGAGTAAACTGATGAATTGTTGAAGGTGTAAAGATGTTAGACAGTATAGTATAGAGGTGATTTTGATGTAAAAACACGTTTTATTATGTTTAACGTTAGCTAACAGGGGAGCTCCAGAAGGACACGTAAGTTACGTCTCTAACGTGGATTTACATAAACCATATACATCATAAATACGCTTATTTTAAATATCTATTTACATCTGACAGGAAAATCTTCAATAAGTATTGCAGAAGAGCACATCACAACATGAAATAGACATCTGAGTGATGAATGTGTGCTATTATGTAGAACCATAGACTGTAAAAAATTTGTGTAGAACAAATAAAGTAACTAAACAACTAAACATAAGTTATCTATTTTATTTGTCTATTAGTAGTTGATAAATTGAGGAACATTTATGTTGGATAAAAAGTTAAAACAACCTCAACATGTAAATGTTGTTACAATCACGCCAGACTCCACCCTCACTCAATCACGGCGCACTTCCTCTCCGGAATACTAATCACACACACCTGCACGTCATCAGCTCATCAGTCACTCACTGCATTTAAACCCCGCTCTCACCATCACTCACTGTCCGGTATCGTTTGCATCAAGACACTAAACTTATGCTTACCACCAGGACTCCTCTACTACTTACCTGTTCCGTGGTTTCTTCTCCCAGTCTTCCAGTCTTCCTCGTGGGTCTTCGTCTTCAGTGTTCTCCTGTGTTCACCTGTGTCATCCCTGGTTCCGGTAATCTCCGTCTGTACTCCATCTGGAAAAGAGAAACATACTGAGTCAAACCTGTCGACCACTTCGGGACTATTCAAGATCCACTCACCTTCATCTGCACTGTCTTTACCTCTGCTGGTTGTAAATAAACACTCATCTTACCTCATCCGTGTGTCTGTCCCCCCTGTGTTGTAACAGAATACCGGACCAACAACAGCACACGCCAGCATGAGCACTACAGATCCATTTGATAACATCGCAGATGATCTTCGTCAGGCACTTCCCCCGATTCTACACTGCAAAAAATGCTGTTCTTACTTAGTATTTTTGTGTTGTTTCCAGTCCAAAAATCTAAAAATTCTTAAATCAAGAAGCATTTACTAGAGAAGTAAAACTACATAAGAAATTCTATTTTGTTTTCAGATAAACAGAAAGTATCTTAAGTGATTTTTGCTTAAAACAAGCTAAATTATCTGCCAGTGCAGTAAGGAAAATAATCTTGTTTTAAGATTATGTTTTTATTAAGTTTTTTTGAATTAAGTTTTTTTTTCTTACTGCACTGGCAGATAATTTAGCTTGTTTTAAGCAAAAATTACTTAAGTTACTTACTGTTTATCTGAAAACAAAAAATAATTTCTTATGTAGTTTTACTTCTCTAGTAAATACTTCTTGATTTAAGAATTTTTAGATTTTTGGACTGGAAACAACACAAAAATACTAAGTAAGAACAGCATTTTTTGCAGTGTACCCACATCATCGCATGCTGCCACTTCCGCAAACACGAGCACTTCTTCACCACCGGTAATCGCCAGTCCCATGGCCCGACCAGCGCCCTTCACAGGATCGGCGGAGGATTGCAACGGATTCATCTTGCAATGTTCACTGGTCTGGGAGATGCAACCGCATTTATATCCGACCGACAGCTCCAAGGTGGCATTTGTAATTTCACAAATGCATGGTAAGGCGCTCCGTTGGGCTGAATCTCTCTGGTCACAGAAAAGTGACATTGTACAGACAATTTCCAGTTTCTTCACTCACTTCAAAGAAGTTTTCGGAACACCCACCTGGGATTCATCGGTTAGTGAACAACTGTATCAGTTGAAGCAGAATACTATGTCTGTGAGTGATTATGCTTTACAATTCCGTACTTTAGCTGCTGCAAGTGGATGGAACGAACAAGCCCTGATCACCACTTATCGTCAAGGGTTAAACCCTCGAGTGCGGTTGCATCTCGCTGCATACGAGGATTCCATCGGGCTCGAACGCTTCATCCAACTCTCCACACGCTTCGCCACTCGTATGCAGTCGTGTCTCGAAGAGCACCCAGACCAGTCATTCGCTCCCCATTTCCTCCGCCGTCCTGAATCCATCAGCACTCCAGAACCAGTCTACGAGCCTATGCAGGTGGATAATACCCGGCTATCCCGTACTGAACGTCAGAGACGCATGACACTTCATCTATGTCTATATTGTGGTTCCGCTGAACATTACATCACCAAGTGTCCAATTCGTCCTCCTCGTCCCTTGGTGAGTGCAATAGTTCCATCCATCGAGAAAATGACGCCTCTCACAACTCTAGTTGAACTTATTACTGCTGATTTTGTCCTTCCAGTCCGCGCTTTACTCGACTCAGGCTCTGCAGGCAATTTCATCTCCGGCGCCCTCTGCCGTCAACTCAAGCTCAAGGTCACTGCCACGAAATCCATCTACCAGATCAACTCGATAACTGGAAAACCACTCAGTCGGAGACGGGTCTAAGTGCTGGACCCGTACAAATTCAAGTGGGAGCTTTACATGTGGAACATCTTCATTTACTGGTTCTGGAGGAATCCACCGCTGATGTGATTCTGGGGCGTCCGTGGTTAGAGCTGCACAACCCCATCATCTCCTGGAGGACAGGAGAGATCCTGAAGTGGGGCCAATGCTGTTTCCCGAGTTGTTTTCCTGCACTTCCGATTCAACGTTCCAAAAGACTACCACTTTGCTCCACTTCCATCGAAAGCCCAGTGGAGAAACGCTCCGTGGATATACCCCCATGTTATGCCCACTTCAGTGATGTCTTCTGTCCCCAGCGAGCCTCCAAGCTACCTCCACATCGGCCATGGGACTGTGCCATCGATCTGCTTCAGGGTGAGCCAGTGCCCAAAGGTAAGATTTACCCGCTGTCACTGCCGGAGGAGAAGGACATGGAGGAATACATCAAGGAAGCACTGGAACAAGGTTACATCCGTCCGTCTACGTCCCCTGCTGCGTCCAGTTTCTTTTTTGTGGCAAAGAAGGACGGAGGCTTGCGGCCCTGTATTGATTACCGTGCACTCAACCGTATCACTGTCAAGTTCCGCTACCCCCTTCCTCTCGTCCCAGCTGCACTGGAACATCTCCGAGGTGCCACTGTTTTCTCCAAGTTGGACCTCCGCAGCGCATACAACCTCATTCGGATACGTGAGGGGGACGAATGGAAGACCGCCTTTGTGACCCCAACTGGACACTATGAGTATCTCGTCATGCCTTATGGATTGGCCAACGCCCCCTCCGTATTCCAGGATTTCATCCATGAAGTGCTCCGGGAGTTCCTCCACAAGTCAGTTCTGGTCTATATTGATGACATCCTGATTTACTCCCGGAGCATGACAGAACATCGCCACCACGTTGCGGAGGTCCTGAAACGCCTGAGGGATTTCCAGCTGTTCCTGAAAGCCGAGAAGTGTTCCTTCCATCAACCCTCAGTGCAGTTCCTTGGGTACAACATCGATAGCAGTGGCATCCGGATGGACGAGGGGAAGGTGGATGCCATTCGCGGCTGGCCCATACCTACTACCATTAAAGAACTTCAACGATTTCTCAGATTCTCCAATTTCTACCGCCGTTTCATCCAGAACTACAGTACCATCTCCAGTCCTCTTACTCACCTCCTACGCAACAAGCCCAAGTCTCTGTCCTGGACACCTACTGCCACCCACGCCTTTGAGACCCTCAAGAAAGCCTTCTCTTCTGCTCCTCTTTTGATTCATCCAGATCCAGAGAAGCCCTTCGTCGTGGAAGTCGGCGCTTCAACCACAGGAGTGGGAGCGATTTTATCGCAGCAGCAGGGGACTCCAAGTAGACTTCATCCATGCGCCTTCTTCTCCCGCAAACTCAACCCGGCGGAAGTCAATTACGACATCGGCAACAGGGAGCTGTTAGCCGTCAAGCTGGCTCTTGAGGAGTGGAGACATTGGTTGGAGGGCGCACAACATCCGTTCGTGGTGTTAACGGATCACAAGAATCTACAGTATCTCAGAGACGCCAGGAGGCTTAATCCACGACAGGCAAGATGGGCACTGTTCTTCACCCGATTTAACTTTACTATCTCCTACGTCCCTGGTTCCAAGAATGTCAAGGCTGACGCCTTATCCCGTCTTCATAGTCCGGAAGAAACTACGGAAGAGTCTGAACCCATTCTACCCGAAAGTCTGTTTGTAAGTCCCATCACTTGGTCTGAGGAAACCATGCCCTCCTCCAATGTCTCCACCAACGCTCCGCCGGGTTGCCCACCAGGTTTGACCTATATCTCCCGAACTCGGCGCATTCCCCTCATCCACACTTCCCACACGTCACTGGGCACTGGCCACCCAGGGGTCAATGAGACCCTCTCGCTGCTAAAAGAACGCTTCTGGTGGCCAAACATGGCAGCGGACGTCAGAAGGTACGTGAGAGGTTGCAAGGAGTGCGCCATCTCGAAGAGTCCTCGCCATCTACCATCTGGCAAACTACTGCCTCTGCCCGTTCCCAACAGACCCTGGTCACACCTAGGAGTTGATTTCATAACAGACTTACCTGCTTCTGATAACTGTACCTGCATCCTAGTAATCATTGACAGATTCTCCAAGTCATGTCGTCTACTTCCCCTGAAAGGACTCCCCACTGCCATACAGACTGCCGAACTGATGTTTAACCACATCTTCCGAGTCTATGGAATTCCAGAAGACATCGTATCCGACAGAGGACCGCAGTTCATCTCCAGGGTATGGAAAGCGTTCTTCTCACTCCTAGGTGTGACCGTTAGCCTCTCCTCTGGTTACCATCCGCAGTCGAACGGGCAGACAGAACGGAAGATTCAAGAAATCGGACGTTTCCTCCGTACCTTCTGTCATGGCCACCAGGACTCTTGGAACCAGTTCCTGGGTTGGGCCGAGTACGCACAGAACTCGTTACGCCAACCTACCACTGGACTCACTCCATTCCAGTGCGTGCTCGGCTACCAACCTCCATTGTTTCCCTGGACGGGAGAGCCATCTGATGTTCCTGCAGTTGATTACTGGTTCCGAGAGAGTGAGAGGGTCTGGGACTCAGCGCACCACCACCTGCAACGCGCATTGCGCAGACGCAGAATGACAGCCGACCTTTACCGCTCTAACACTCCTTCGTATCAACCAGGTCAGAAGGTTTGGCTGTCCACCAGGGACATCAGGTTACGTCTGCCTTGCCGAAAGCTGAGTCCCAGGTTCATTGGCCCCTTTACCATCACGAAGCAGATCAACCCTGTCACTTATCAGCTACAGTTACCACCCCAATACAGAATTCATCCTACCTTCCATGTCTCCCTGTTGAAACCTCACTATACCTCTGTTTCTGTTCCCTCAGAGTCTGGCGTAGCGGAGGAGCCTCCCCCTCCACTCATCCTAGAAGACGGAGCTACCTACCAGGTTCAGGACATCTTGGACTCCCGGCGTCGTGGTGGTCTTCTAGAATACCTCGTGGACTGGGAGGGCTACGGTCCCGAGGAACGTTCATGGGTACCCAGAAATGATATACTTGATCCCAACCTGCTCGAGCAATTCCATGCCACTCATCCGGAAAGACCCGCACCCCGGGGAAGAGGCCGACCGCCACGACGTCGGGGTCCTCGGCCCTCAGGAGCGGGCCGTGGAGGGGGGGGTAATGTTACAATCACGCCAGACTCCACCCTCACTCAATCACGGCGCACTTCCTCTCCGGAATACTAATCACACACACCTGCACGTCATCAGCTCATCAGTCACTCACTGCATTTAAACCCCGCTCTCACCATCACTCACTGTCCGGTATCGTTTGCATCAAGACACTAAACTTATGCTTACCTCCAGGACTCCTCTACTACTTACCTGTTCCGTGGTTTCTTCTCCCAGTCTTCCAGTCTTCCTCGTGGGTCTTCGTCTTCAGTGTTCTCCTGTGTTCACCTGTGTCATCCCTGGTTCCGGTAATCTCCGTCTGTACTCCATCTGGAAAAGAGAAACATACTGAGTCAAACCTGTCGACCACTTCGGGACTATTCAAGATCCACTCACCTTCATCTGCACTGTCTTTACCTCTGCTGGTTGTAAATAAACACTCATCTTACCTCATCCGTGTGTCTGTCCCCCCTGTGTTGTAACAAATGTAGTGTTGAGTTCATAAATCACAGAGGTAACGTGAATCTTGTCTGGATGTTACAGGGACAGATGAACAGATGTGTTTATCCGGTGGAGAGTGGCTCATGAAGGCTTTGAGTGAGTATACTACAGAAATGAATAACAAAATCTATTTAAATATTAAGTTGTAGTTTATTTTAATTATTGTAATTTCAAACAGAGCTATTACAGCACTTTTCTGATTCTTGATTTCTGTGCATTTGCTGCACAGCTTTTGTGGTGGAGCAGGACCTGCAAGGAAAGATGATGGCGGCATTTGTGAAAAAAAGCGTTTTTGTCTTCTAAATAATGCTGAAATCAAATGACATTGTGCGGTTAAAATGACTGCTTTTGTGTTATGTTTGTGCATTTTGTAGGATCTGAAATGCCAGCAGGCTGGTGTGAGCACTGAGGATGAAGAGCCCAGAGCTGAATCCTGGAGATGGTGCCATGGATGAGACCCTCCATCACTCCACCTGCCCTTACGAGCCCCTCCATCACTCCACCTGCTCTTATTGCCTCAGATTGTGAAGCACAACACATCACGCAACAACCTCAGCGCCTTTAGCCTACATACATGATTGTAGTTTCAATAAAGCTTTGTTTCATGTGTTGACTTGAATATGCATTTGTTTATTGTGTGATGGTGACTTTGATTCATTCTTTGACTAATTTATTGTAAAAAACATTGTCAGTAAATAAAATATAATTATTTAATTAATGCTTTATTTATTGTTTGAATGAAAATGCAGATATGTTCACTATATACACATCTAGAATGTATTCATGCATAGCTATTTCATATGACATACATATTAATGATACTTTACCAAAGATACATTTTTTGCATATAAAATCAACAGTTTTCTCCAAAGGCGATTCTTCTCACAGCAGCCCTTTGTGCAGACATTCCAAATGCTGAGGAAAACAGGTAGAGCTGTCAAGTTACTGATGTTATGAGGTAGGTATGTGTATATATATATCATGGGTTTGCATACATAATATGAAATGTTATACACAGGAAAAAATAACCTACAAGGTTGAATATCTTAATATATATGTTCTTAAATAATTCATTATAATACTTTTTTTTTTAATGCATTTTTTGTTATTTATAGGCCTGAGGGATGAAAAGAGAGTTAAATTCAACAAGAAAAAGAGGACAACAAAGCAGTAATTACCACCTTTGCTTGTGGTTGAAAATGTTTGGATATAAAATAAAGAAATTAGCAACATATTCAAGAGATGACAATTTTGAGATTTCGTAATAAAAATAAATAATATCGTTAAGGATAAAACGGTGGGTCACATTAGTAGGGTTAAATATAAAAACTTAAATCAACCCTAAATGTATTCACAAAATAAATGGGCAGCAGTTTCTTCAAAATGACCACAAAATGAGCAAGTTTAATCAATATCAAGATATTTACAGATAGATTAATTAAACGTGTCGTTCAAATCTTTAAAGTTGTTGCGCGTGTGATAACGCGTCGTGGGTCACATGATAACGTCAACATGGCAGATGTCCGGCTCGCATTCATACTCAACGAGATCTGGCTATAAAGTACCTACTCTTTTAGCGCTCGTTAAGTAAGTACTTATTGAAATTAAGTACCTACTCATTGAGTATGCGGTTTCGAACGCAGCCCGTGTCTAACCAGTGTTTAACAAATGCCTGCTGCGTCATAACTAAATTGAACGTAATTTGCAATGAACAATGTTGAAGGAATGCATCCGTCGAAATTGGCAAACGATTTTATATTTTAATTTATTTCACTTTGTGTTCAAAGTTCCCATAATTATCGTTTTCTCAATTTAACTTGAACCTAAATCTAAATGAGAAATGTATCACTGTAAACTGTGTCAACACGAGAGCAATACTATTGTGGGTTTTACTAAGCATATGAAAGTACACCGCAATGTTCCAAACTGCTCTTTCACCTGTGGTGTACCTGACTGTTCCCGTGCATTTACAAAATTCGCAGCATTCAAGTCTCATCTGTATAGAGACCATAGGGGTTATCAGAAGTCTCGTAGAGGTGTCAGATCTGACCAAACAGACACAACTCTAATTTGCCAGATTGGATATTGTCATTTCACATGTACATGTCTGAGGGATTTAATTAAGCATTTAAAAGGCCATATTGATGAGGGCAGATAAATAAAATGTCCTTATAAGAGTTGTGAGAGAACATTTAGTGTAAAATCCACATTTGCATCTCATATATCAAGAACACACAAGAACAGTCCACCTGAGCTTCTACATGAAGAAGTTTTTGCAAACCCACCACAAACTGTGTGTCAGCCCTGTACATCTCTAGATGAGAGTGAGGGGCCTGAGCCATGTGAGGTCTTTGAAAGTGTAGATGAAAATTTTTTTCTGAAGAATTTGACTTTGTTTTATTTGAAACTGCAAGCAAAGCTTCTTTTACCTTCATCTGTAATTCAGACCATCATTGAGGAAGTCCAAGAAATTCATGATCTGACCCAGACAAATGTCTACTCAAATCTTAAGGACAGATTGTCAGAACTTGGGGTGTCTAGCGATGCAATAATTCATGTAATTGAAGACCTCAAAAAGAATGACATACTTAAAGCTGGCAATTCTATCTTGCGTACAGATCACTGCCGCAAGACAGTCTTTAAAAATGATTTCAATTATATTGAGCCAACGCCTGTGTATTTAGGTACTAATGACTCTGGGAAAGAATGCTTTGCCCAGTACGTGCCTATAAAGGAAACTCTTAATGCACTTTTTGAATCGGATGATTTCAAAAAGCAATATGAACTATCTCATTCTCGACTACCAAACAAAGATGTGTTTGAGGACATTTGGGATGGACATAATATTGCCAATAGTGCCTTATTTAAAACAGACAAATCATCGATGGCCTTGGTTCTTTATCAAGATGCTTTCGAGGTTGTAAATCCTTTAGGATCAGGTCGTAAGAAACACAAGATTTTGGCTGTATATTTGACACTTGGTGACATTTTACCATACAATAGGTCCAATATTGATCAGATGCAGCTTGTTCTTCTCTGCAGGGAACAAGATTGTAAGCATTTTGGACAGGATATTGTTTTTAATCAATTGATTAAAGACCTAAAAGACCTAGAGGAGTGTGGCATTGCATTGAATGATGGTAAGGTTATTAAAGGGACACTGTGTGCAATAGCAGGAGACAATCTGGGGTCACACAGTATCGGTGGGTTCCTGGAGAACTTTAGCAGGAGTACTTTTTTTTGTAGATTTTGTGACATAGACAGACAAACATTTGTGTGTAGTCCATTGTCAACTGGTTCAAAAAGAACAAAGCTGTCATATCAGCAGCACATTGAAGATTTAAGAGAAAGCAACAGAGAATCGGTGTGTGGAATAAAATGTGACTCTGTATTCAACCAGCTGCTTTACTTTCATGTCAGCCAGCCTGGTCTCCCACCATGTCTAGGTCATGACCTTTTTGAGGGTGTTGTTTCCTTTGACTTGGCATTATGCCTCAACCACCTGGTAAACAAAGAGAAGCATTTCACTTATGAAGAACTGAATAGAAGCATAAGTCAGTTTACTTACCTTGGAAATGAAGCAAATGACAAACCGCCAGAGTTCTGTCCAAATAGTGAGAAGCTAAGTGGGCATGCAGTCCAAAACTGGTGCCTGTTGAGAGTCCTCCCTTTGTTGGTTGGAGACAGGATAAAAAACCCAACTGAAAATAATGTATGGAAGTTGATTTTGCTCCTAAGAGAAATAGTTGTGCATGTGTGTTCACCAGCGATTACTCCTGATCAGGTTGCTTATTTGGGTGTTTTAATTGAAGAATACATCCAATCGAGAGTGGAGTTATTTCCAGAGTGTCCCCTTAAACCAAAACACCACTATCTTTGTCACTATCCAGAGCTTATAATCCAATTTGGACCTCTGATCCGTCTTTGGACTCTGAGATTTGAAAGTAAGCACACTTACTTCAAACAGTGTGCAAGAAAATTGCACAACTTTAAAAACCTGTGTGCTACTTTAGCAGAGAGACATCAGCTCTTACAAGCATACTTAAGTGCTGGGAATCTTTTTCCACCTGTAGTTCAGGTGGGAAGAGGAGATTCATTTTATGCTGGTGACTACAATGACAGCATTAAGACAGCAACTGTAGCATTTCATTTCACTCATGACTCCACTGTAGCTGCAAATGAAGTAATCTACAAAGGCACAAAGTACAAAAGAAACATGTATGTTGCACTAAAACAGGATGAAGAAGGTCTACACATGGGTGAGATTAAACTGGTTTTAGTTCATTGTAATGATTCAGTCTACTTTGTTGTGAGGAGGCAGCTGGCTGTGGAGCTTGTTGATATGGGTATCCATTTTCTAACAGAGACAGCTCAGTCAAACTACATGTGTGTCAAGCAAGAGAATCTTCTTGATTATTATCCATTTGTGCAGTACAAGATGAATGACTTACCAGTTATTATTTTTCATCACTCTCTCCAAGATTTGTAGAAACATGTCCGCATTAGGAGAGGATGTACGAGATACTGTGTTGGCAGTCCTACCTGGGTTGCCAGACGAGAAACTACTGTCTCTCCTGAACAAGTTGGCAAGCATAGGAGTTGAGTCCAAATCTGACCTCCAGCTCATTAAAGAACAGGATCTCCCTGATCACATCACACCAATACAGTGTCGTCGGCTCCTCAATGCGTGGAATGTAGAAGGTATGTCATGGTAATCTTCCTGATCATTACTACAAAAGTTCTTGACACCTCAGAACACACACAAAAAAATAATAATAATTCCCCTCACCTATATGCTGGCACATACTCCTACAACTTTTGCTTTCTTTATGGAACATTAACAAATAAGTTTTGATGGAGATGTGGGATTTTGTTCATACAATGTGCCAACACTTCCATAAAGCCATCATAAAGATAATCCATGCAACTGAGGGGGTTTGATTCATTTTTTCTGATGTAATATTATCAGTTTTGAGTGAGGACATAGTCAAATGCAACTTTTTAGTATAAATCTTAATGAGACTTAAAAAGTCTCATTGGCATGATTATTGTTTGATATTTGATAAAACTTCCTTGATTATGCTGGATTCATATGAATTATCTTCATGCTGCCATTATGTCCTTTTTGTAGATTGAGAGTTTAGGACCTTAAAGGGAAAGTTCACAAAAAAGAAAATTCTGTCGTCATCTACTCCCTCTCCTGTTGTTCCAAACCTGTATGAGTTTCTTTCTTCTGTTGAACACAAAATAAGATATTTTAAAGAATGTTGGTAACCAGACAGTTGACAGTAGCCATTAACTTGACTATGCAAATCAAAGGCTACTGTTTGATTACCAACTTTTTTTTATATATATATTTTTTTGTGTTCAACAGAAGAAAGAAACTCATACACGATTGTAACACGATGGTGAGTAAGTTATGACATAATTTAAATTTTTTGGGTGATAAATGAATGACCCTGCTGACTTGCATTCTATGGATAGAAGCATCACAATTACTAAATTGCTAATTACTTAAGTGATAATTTTGTGTGGCTATTTTTTTTTATTTCAGACCAAACAAGTTGTGTCAAAGTTACACCTCTAGAATCCACACAACTCAATGATACCACAACGGATGACTTTTCATCATCAAATTCTACTTCATCATACACGCCAAGTGTCTCCAGCACAAACAGTTCCAGTTCAACTGTGGACTTAAGTGTATGGCCTGAAAACTTTGAAGTCCCCTGGAATAGGATGCCTATTGGTATTAAAACAGCTATTTCGCTGGGAAGACGCCCCACAGCTAAAGATCGTAAGGAAATGGTAAGAGTTGTTGTGGATGAGATGAGACTGACAGAGTTGAATCCATCAAAATCCCAGTGCTTGATTGTTACAAAAAAGATGGTTAAACAGTATCCACAAAGCTTTGCTGATGTTCTGAAAGACGGCACAAGAATAGGTACTGGCTATGGATCCCTTTTGACTCAAATAAAAACTAGAGTGGAGCATGTTAATCGTGGCTGCACGTTGTCAAGACGCAGGAAACCGAAAAAGACCTCAAATTCACCAGCAGAAGACATTGCCCCAGGACCTGCAGACCAGTATGGTTGTGTGAGATGGCAGTCTGAGTGTCCTCTAGAAGAATCTGAGGAGAGTCTCCAAGAAAAACAAAAAGAGATGAAAGACCTCTTCAGTTCAGAGGGGCCAGCTGGGGTAGAGAGAGGACATCTCAGTCAGTTAATGAAGGCAACATACTACCTACAACGGAAATCCATCAATGGCTCCCCTCCACCATCGATTGCTGAATTGAAAAACGACTGGCCGTATCTTTTCACGCCCAAAGAATTGTACAACCACTTTAAAGTTCTTACAAACATAACCATTCTAGAGAAACTTGAGAAGTCTATGGAAGAAAAGGGGAAGATGATACTTCAGTTCTTCCGACAAATGCCATCAGGGACTAATGCAGAAGAAGTGCAGCGCATACTTATGAAGTATGATGACATTGGGGTATCCTGTTTAATTCCATGTGTCGTCCTTCTGCTTCTGTCATACTTCAAAGAAAAACCTGAAGCACTCATTCTTCAGACTGATGTAAGTCACATACAGTGCTTTTTTTTATTATAAAATTTTGTTGTGGGGTTGTATTTTGTTCTCATATACTGTGTGTAATCACGTTTACTTTTTCCCCCATTTTTTATTTCTTGTAGGTGTTGGCAACAGCGGCTAATGTGGAAAAAAATTCAACACTTCCAGACTCTCCGAGACTGATTGTCTTAGGTAATGTACAATGTTCCAAAATCTTTAAATTATTAAATTAACTTTGCCCGTTGTATTTTAGCTTGTATTTTTTATGTTGTTTAAATTCATTTATTTTAGGTGAAATTCTCACTGCAACCCAGTGGATGCTGAGTATTGAGGGTCAAGTGGTTGTGAATCCACACCCAAACTTTGTGGCTGGATTTGCTGCATTGTTTGCGTCATACTACAACTTCAATCTGGTGTACCAGCACGAGGCATCCTGCACACTTGAATTTGTTCAAAGGTAACAATTTACTTAAATATAAATGTGTATACGTTAACACTACTTAAAGAAATAGGTCATCCAAAATGTTTCATTCTGTAATTTACTTATCTTCATGTTGTTCCAAACCTGTATGAATTTCTGTCTTCTGTTGAACATAAAAGAAAATATTTTAAAGAATGTGGGTAACCAAATACTTTCTGGACACATTGATAGTATGGAGAGAGAAAAAAAACATGTCACTGTCAATGGGGACCAAAACTGTTTGGTTACACATTCTTTGCAATATCCTCTTTTGTGTTCAACAGAAGAAAGAAACTCATACAGGTTTGGAACAACTTGAGGATGAATAAATGATGTCAAATGTAGGGTGAACTAGTCCTTTATAATACATTAGTAGTAAAAAAAATGCTTATTGAAAAGTGGTATTTTTAAAATAAACATTTTATTGAACAACTTTCATTAAATTCTGCACACGATCCTAAAGCTTCTGCTTGTGTTTTTCTGACTGATTTTTGTGCAGATGTTTTGTTGGAATCAACCCACCCACTGGCACCAAGACAGCCACAACAAAAGTAAAAAAAAGTGGAAAGACCTCAGAGAAGAGGAACAACACAGTCAATCCTCATGTGTGTACTCTTCTCAGAAGGCTTATGGACTTTGAGTGGTTAAGCATGTAAGTTAACATGCATCAACCACAACTACAGGAAGAGATGTCAATAAAATGACAATTGCTTTGAGGAATGTTATGTTCTAACATTTTTGATCTTGTTCAATAAGATCGTTCACTTCCAAAAAGTGGTCAACTTACACAAACAAAATGTAAAAAATTACTTTACTTGATGTAAAATAAAAATAAAATAAAAACCTTAAAGGGATAGTTCACCCAAAAATGAAAATTCTGTCATCATTTACTCACCCTTATGTTTTTCCAAACCTGTGTGAGTTTCTTTCTTCTGTTGAACACAAAATAAGATATTTTGAAGAATGTTGGTAACCAGACAGTTGATTGTAGTCATTGACTTCCATAGTATTTTTTTTTTCCCACTATGGAAGTCGATGGCTACAATCAACTGTCTGGTTACCAACATTCTTCAAAATATCTTATTTTGTGTTCAAAAGAAGAAAGAAACTCATACAGGTTTGGAACAACATAAAGTTGAATTAATGATTCAACAGGGGGGGGGGGGTTATTTATGTTAAAATAATTATTTACAGCATTTTGAAAGTAAAAATGGTTACAGCAACATTCTGGCTTTTGGGGCATTTACAGGATTTTATTGGCAACTTTAGTTGCCAGGTAAATTCTGTAATTTATGGTAATTACAAAAAATTACTGTAATGTATAATACAAGATGGATTTTATTATCCTGTAAAAAAGCAATAATATACTGTATTCCACAAACAACAATTTACTGTAAATTGCTTAACAGTATAATACTGTAATCCATTTTACAGCAACTAAAAGCTATTTTACAGGATTTTATTGGCAACTTTTTTGCCAGTAAATTCCTGTAAATTCTACAGTATTTTTTTTACAGTGTAGCTATGCATTTACTGAATGAGCACTGTGCCAATGCTCGTCCGACTATCTGTACTGTATTTTATTTTTCTAAACTGTTTTAATTATTCTTTTTCTTTCTTTTTATTATTTTAATTTCTTCTATGTAAAGCACTTTGGATTGCCATTGTGTATGAAATGTGCTATATAAATAAACTTGCCTTGCCTTGCCTTACTACATGCAGTCATACTTTTTATTTGAATTTCAGAGGGCTAAATGTGGCTTTGGAAATTGTGCAATGAAGCAGAACCTCAGTGACGGATGTGAAAATGCCCCCTTTTCTTCCTCTGGGAGAAATTATCAAAAGGATCAAGACCAACACAGGAAATGGGCCATGCAAAGCTGAAGGAGTTACACTTCTGTCTTCTCAGACATCTTTGGCCAAGACAGTCATTGAAATGGGTCTGGTGAGTCTAAATCCATCAGCGAAAAGTCCCTCAAACGAATCAGATAGTTCGAAATACTGCCAATCATAATTCCCTTCAACACTGACATTACTGGCCGTGGTTATCACTGGGTTCTTGCCACTCTAAATTTCAGAGAGCGAGAGATCTCAGTGTTCAGTTCAATCCACAGTCTTAAAACTTTAAAGCATGCTGCTCCAAAACTACTGAAAGTAGTAGCTTGCATGTGCACTTCAGCAACAGAACAGGTTCAGGCTCCTGACTAACTTCAGATGTGGAGAACACTCCACTACAGGGAAACGGGTAAGACTGCGGTGTCTTTGCTGTAGTGAATGCTGGCGCTATCATTGGCAGCACACCATTAGGTCCAGTCAACAGTGTCGAAGCAAGAATGTGGATTCATACCCTTATTGAAAAGTATGAGCCTCCAAAGGTCAGAAGGGCGGGACTCTCACACGAAAAACTACTTTAAAACAGAAGTACAGACATGAGGCAGCCACACACACCGTGCCCGAAGCAAAGCAGATTACACTGGTGCCCAGAAAAGACTACGCCCGAACAGCAGACACTGGACTCTCTGCTTAACCTCAGCGAGTCAGGCGGACCCAAAGCACAGAGATCACTCTATCCTGAGCATGATCTGCAGATGCTGGTTCCACCTTAAATGCACAGAGTCAGCTGACCGGTTAGATGTTGCTTGCACTGATTATCATAAATGCCTCATGAGCTGTTCCTGAGGCAACACATCTGAAACAACACACTGAAATGTGTGTTAGCACTGTGAATGGAAAAGTGCAGGATTCACTGATCAATACAACTGAGAGTGAACTGTTGCAAAAATTAAATATAGAAAATACTATAAAATATATATTATAATATTATTCCACATATATATTATTATTCCATATTATTCCATATATATATAGACATACATTATGCAAGTTGATTTTCTGATAATAGTTTTTTCCCAAGCACCTTTTAAATCTCTTTTTTGGCTCAATTAATCTGCATTTTCATAAACAATTATATATCACTTAAAAATGTTTAAATACAAAATAAATAGTAGTTATTAAAATAACTACTATTTAAAAAAAAAAGTAACAAATTAGATCAGAAATTCATAAATAATATATATGCACGCAGTGTATATAGATAGAATAGATAATGTATAGTATATATGTGTGTGTGTGTGACGTGTGTGTGTGAATATATATATATATGATTTGTTAGGGTCCAGCCAGGCTAGAAATGTTGCTCTTTGCTTTAACTCTGTTACTTACACACATGTATCAGTGAGGTGTCCAGCCACATTGAGCGTTTTCTATAATTGATATGGTAAGAAAATGTTTAACGTGTAATTAAACGCGTTGCGTTCATATTCTGGGCTCATTGGATTTTTTATATAGTATGGTTTATTAATATGATGTGTACTGAGTTTGGTCTTTTAATATCACTGTCTTAGTACAGTAAGCCCTGACGTTAAGCGCTTTATAATGTCCCTGTAAAAGAGACATATAATATGCAGAGAAGACTCAAGAAGGTTTCTGTCCAATTCTATATCTTAAAGAGGAACACTGTTGAGATGTGCATGCTGTGGATTAAACCGTGTAAGCCTTTATTTCCCAACAAACACATTTAAAACCAGTAAGCATTTGTTTTGGCCTCATGTCTTGCTATAATTTTAAAGGGATAGTTCACCCAAAAATAAAAATTCTGTCATCATTTACTCACCCTCAAGTTGTTCCAAATCTGTATGAGTTTCTTTGTTCTGCTGAACACAAAGGAAGATATTTGGAAGAATGTTTGTAATCAACAGATCTCGGTCACCATTGACTTCCATAGTAGGAAAAAAATATACCATGGAAGTCAATGGGGACTGAGATCTGTTGATTGCATTGTTTTATTATTGTTGCATTGTTGTGTCTAATACTTACAGTACCTTGCCTCTGAATCTATGCCTGCCTTTCTACCCTCATATCAATATCAAGTTTATTTCTAGAACACAGTTCCAGTAGTGTGATTTAATGTTTTTGGGCTTTTAGTATGAATATGTTAGCCTTACTGTTATCTATAAGCTAGTGTGCACCAAAACAATGACAAAATTCAGATTCAGAAGATCAAACCCAACGTTGAAAATGAAAATCCGTTTCAAGTACAGTAAAATCCAGTAAAGTACAGATACTCAAAAAGTGTACTTAAGTACAGTACTCAAGTAAATGTACTTTGTTACTGTCCATCTCTGGATGTTTTACACAATATATATTCCCATTGGGTTGTTGAGTTTTCATGTTATAAGGTAACTTTAGACATGATTTTTATACTGTACAAACTGTGTAATCCCCTAAAACTCTATTGTAACAGTTATGGGTAGGTCATCTACGGACATCTAATATTACAGACATATTATCATGGTACAGTTCAGCCTATTATTGATTTTTATTTCCACTTCCCTTTTATCCAAAGAGATATTTAAACTATTTGCACTGTATTTATCAATGGGAAATACAAGATGCTAAAATAATCTGTCATATGGCTCACATTTAATGGAGTCACACTTGCAAGTCGCAGCAGCACAAATTACGTGAACCAGCAACATATTTCTGCTTCAAATATTGTGCGTAGTTCACAGTGAGTGGTGGTTTCAGACATTATTATTTTATTAAAGTGCATTTGTCAGAGCCGCACTCGTACTGACTCTTATTCTGCCTGACAGAAAGAAAAGCTCGTAGCTTACTGAAGGCGGAGCGTGTTGGCCAATCAGATGAAAGGGGCGTTTCGGCGCTGCCCACGTGTGCAAATGAAATATCGAACCCATAATCCGATTTTTAAACTACAAACGAAAAATGAAAAATCGAGCCAAAATCTCATTTTTCGTTTTTTAAACTTAACTAAAAAACGAATAAACGAGCTGGTTTTTATTTCTCATTATTTCATTCCAAACAGGAAATGAAATGACCAAAAAGTACACGGACCAAAGACTCTCTTCATTCTTTGTTCAAAAAGGAATTACGATAAAATGATCGCCAAAAAACGAAAAAGGGGCCGTTTTTAATTGGTTTTTCGTTTTTTGATTCTGACACCAAAAACGGTTATTTGGTTTTTCGTTTTGAAACAAAAAACAGAAAAACTGTATTTTCGTTTTATAATTACAAACAAATTACGGATTATCCAGAGATCCCCTGACCTCCGTGTAGGTCCGTGTACGTTTTGATAGTTTGTTTTTTCGTTTGAAACACAAAAACAAAATAACGAGAAACCACCTGTTTTTCGTTTGTCGTTTCAAACCAAAAACAAAGAAACGGTAAAAAAAGAGCCGTTCTCCCGTTTTTGGTTCTGAATCCAAAAACGAAAAATGACAAAACCAAAATCAAATAGTAATGGTCTGATTTTGTTTTTTTTAAATTCCTTTTTCCATTTGAAGATCTACATTGAAATATAGACAGGTTGGCCGCGTGACCCGGAAGTAACAGTAAATATGGCCTATCAAAATAATAGCCAAGCTTTTAGAACGGTCATAATATGCAGCACTAACGTTATACCAGAGTAACGTTAGAAGAAGAAAAATCAATTAATAAATAGCTTATATAAACCTGGACCGGAATAAATATGTTAGCAACAGTATAGTTAATTACAGCTATTTAATACCGTGCCTATCCAGACATCACCAGTCACGTTTAATGAGCACATTGTTTGGCTCAATACAGTTGGTAATATAGGCTAACCTAAGAACTTATTGTGTGTGCAGAGTTGTTACTGTTAGCGCTATATTACATAATTAAATTTATATGTAATGTGGTTTCCACCGTAATGGACAACTGTTCCCCCTTTCTACCAGCAGGTGGCAGTATTTAAATGACTGGCTGGTGTCTTTGGTAACTGTTTTAAATCAAGATTACTGATGCATACAGATGTATTTATTGTTGTTAATTTTATTTTGTTTTTGATTTTATTTGCCTAGTTATCATCATCATCATTCACCCAGCCCAGAGTTAAACCTGCTTCTGTTTTAACCTGATTATAACACTGCTATCAGCTTCTTAGCAGCTCAGACAACAAACTCACGTCACGTTCACGTTCACGTTGACAAGTATTCATTCAATCGCTGTCAGTTCGCTGTCCATTACGGTGGAAATCACATTAAATATAAATTTAATTATATAATATAGCGCAGTGACAACTCTGCACACACAATAAGTTCTGTATTGAGCCAATGCACTCATTAAACGTGACTGGTGATGTCTGGATAGGCACGATATTAAATAGCTGCAATAAACTACTGTTGCTAACATATTTATTCCGGTCCAGGTTTATATAAGGCTATTTATTAATTAATTTTTCTTCTTCTAACGTTACTCTGGTATAAAGTTAGTGCTGCATATTATGACCGTTCTAAAAGCTTGGCTTTTATTTTGATAGGCCATTTAGCCTACTATTACTTCAGGGTCACGTGGCCAACCTAATCCGTGTATCATTCGTTCAATCGTTTTTTGATTTAATATTGAAAGTAGAAAAATGAGAAAACAGTTCCTTTTTCAATTTTCATTTTTCCAAAAAAAACGAAAAACAAGAATTCAGCTTGATTTTTCGTTTTTCGTTCTGAGGTAGCAAAATTAATAAACAGCTGGAAAATTCGATTTCTACACGTGGGCGGGAATGAAACGCCCCTTTCCTCTGATTTGTCAGCCGAAGATCAAACTGTCCCGTCATCAGCTCTTCCTCAGTTCTGCACTGCAGAATAAGAGTCCTCCGTTGTGTGGATTCTTAACGCGTTTATTGCAACTTTTTCATGTTTTCCATCAACGAGACTAATGAATGGCTCGACACAACCCGTACTGGGGAATAGACTAGACGGGGCTTTCTTCTTTGTAGACCAGAGTTCTCAAGTGCCAGGGGTTTGCTATTTTCATATTTTCCGAACTGTAAAGTTTTTTTTTATTTTATCATGAACCACACTGAGTTTTATTCCTAAGTGACTATATAATGCATTTTACTTCAAATAATCTAAATGTTGACTTTGAAAAGTAGGCGCGTCCGAAGGCTATTCACTCTATTTTGGTTCATTTTTGGTGTGCGCCAGAAAGATGTTCAAGGAGACTGAGACGCACTAAAGTAGAAATCATGTTGTTTTCTTTATTTTTCAAAGGCATGGCATTTTGTAGTCATTTTGAATGTACACAAATAAAAATATAAATTTTTACTGTTTCGAATGACAGAGTAACGAATAACGAAGTTTTTCCCCTGCTGAGCAACAAATCCAAGTGATGGCGCCGACGCATCGCTCGCTCTCACAACATAGGCTATTATCAGTTCACTTCTGGCATTGCTAACTTGACATCGCAGCCTGTTCATTATTAAAATAAAACACAGTCAACCAAATATATAAAAAGTTATTCTGCTTAATTTAATTCGTCTGTTGTACAATATAAAGGCTGTGCCGCACAGCAGTTATTCCAAACTCATTTCCCATGCTGTGAAGATGATGATTTAGCCTACGTGTAGGCCTATATTGGGACTCGACTGAAGTTTAAAGCCTTCTTTACAGTTAGCATCCAAATTTTGCATTGCAAATATGGAAACTTGGGACCGAGATGCGCGAAACCAACGTCGGTACAGTTTCAGTTTCGATTCAAATAGCCTAAATTTGTTTAGGCTTGGCGTTTAAAATAGGCTAAATGTTGTTTATAATAAAGGACACAATAGGCTATTATTATAAAAATTAAAAAAAATTAAAAATTTCTTCATCCTCTGTGCCACGGTTCAGGTAGTTATTTAGGAAAAACTGCATTTTTGGGGTTTGGGGGGGCCCAGCGCGGGGGGGGGGGGAGTGGCCCCCAGGGACCAAACGAAATTTTTCCTTAGAAGTCTAGTGGGGCTACATGCCCACCAAATTTCATGTTCCCCGGTGCTTCGGTGTCCCTGGTATCGTTGACGAAAAATTTACGGGGGGCCCAGCGCGGGGGGGGAGTGGCCCCCGGGGACCAAACAAAATTTTTCCTTAGAAGTCTAGTGGGGCTACATGCCCACCAAATTTCATGTTCCCCGGTGCTTCGGTGTCCCTGGTATCGTTGACGAAAAATTTACGGGGGCCCCAGCGCGGGGGGGGAAGTGGCCCCCGGGGACCAAACGAAATTTTTCCGTAAAAGTCTAGTAGACCAACATACCATAAATATTTCTTCATCCTCGGTGCCACGGTTCAGGTAGTTATTTAGGAAAAACTGCATTTTTGGGGTTTGGGGGGGCCCAGCGCGGGGGGGGAGTGGTCCCCGGGGACCAAACGAAATTTTTCCTTAGAAGTCTAGTGGGGCTACATGCCCACCAAATTTCATGTTCCCCGGTGCTTCGGTGTCCCTAGTATTGTTGACGAAAAATTTACGGGGGCCCCAGCGCGGGGGGGGAAGTGGCCCCCGGGGACCAAACAAAATTTTTCCTTAGAAGTCTAGTGGGGCTACATGCCCACCAAATTTCATGTTCCCCGGTGCTTCGGTGTCCCTGGTAACGTTGACGAAAAATTTACGGGGGCCCCAGCGCGGGGGGGAAGTGGCCCCCGGGGACCAAACGAAATTTTTCCGTAAAAGTCTAGTAGACCAACATACCATAAAAATTTCTTCATCCTCGGTGCCACGGTTCAGGTAGTTATTTAGGAAAAACTGCATTTTTTTGGGTTTGGGGGGGCCCAGCGCGGGGGGGGGGTGGCCCCCGGGGACCAAACGAAATTTTTCCTTAGAAGTCTAGTGGGGCTACATGCCCACCAAATTTCATGTTCCCCGGTGCTTCGGTGTCCCTGGTATCGTTGACGAAAAATTTACGGGGGCCCCAGCGCGGGGGGGGGGAAGTGGCCCCCGGGGACCAAACGAAATTTTTTCGTAAAAGTCTAGTAGACCAACATACCATAAAAATTTCTTCATCCTCTGTGCCACGGTTCAGGTAGTTATTTAGGAAAAACTGCATTTTTTGGGGTTTGGGGGGGCCCAGCGCGGGGGGGGGGGGAGTGGCCCCCAGGGACCAAACGAAATTTTTCCTTAGAAGTCTAGTGGGGCTACATGCCCACCAAATTTCATGTTCCCCGGTGCTTCGGTGTCCCTGGTATCGTTGACGAAAAATTTACGGGGGCCCCAGCGCGGGGGGGGGAAGTGGCCCCCGGGGACCAAACGAAATTTTTCCGTAAAAGTCTAGTAGACCAACATACCATAAAAATTTCTTCATCCTCGGTGCCACGGTTCAGGTAGTTATTTAGGAAAAACTGCATTTTTTGGGGTTTGGGGGGGCCCAGCGCGGGGGGGGGGGGGGGGGGTGGTCACCGGGGACCAAACGAAATTTTTCCTTAGAAGTCTAGTGGGGCTACATGCCCACCAAATTTCATGTTCCCCGGTGCTTCGGTGTCCCTGGTATCGTTGACGAAAAATTTACGGGGGCCCCAGCGCGGGGGGGAGTGGCCCCCGGGGACCAAACGAAATTTTTCCGTAAAAGTCTAGTAGACCAACATACCATAAAAATTTCTTCATCCTCGGTGCCACGGTTCAGGTAGTTATTTAGGAAAAACTGCATTTTTTTGGGTTTGGGGGGGCCCAGCGCGGGGGGGGGAGTGGCCCCCGGGGACCAAACGAAATTTTTCCTTAGAAGTCTAGTGGGGCTACATGCCCTCCAAATTTCATGTTCCCCGGTGCTTCGGTGTCCCTGGTATCGTTGACGAAAAATTCAGTAAGGTGACGAAAAAAAAAAAAAAAAAAACTTTGACAATCCCTATATGACCGCTTTCGCTAGCTACGCTAGCGGCGGTCATAATTAAGCAAAGGCACTTCAGTCCATAAGGCATATCAAAGTTGTTCACATACATATATTGTCCTCAGTCTTCACATATTCTTAAAATAAAGTTACATGGAAGCTTTACAAGTTATAATGACAAATATTTTGAGACATCTTCACATAGCGAGTAAATGTTATCACTGGAGTCTCAGAAGTTTCAAAGAGGCAAAGTATTCCCTCACTTCAATTTTAAACACCATTAGAGATGGATTTTTGTTTTTCCATTTACATTTATGAATATGGTATTTACACATAATTGTTATGATATTGTACATTCTAAAAAGTTCCTTTGGAAGGTTTTCATTACCAAAAAGAATTTGCTCTAACTTTAATTGTGTAATTCTCTCCATTTTTGTTTCCGCAGCTAATTCATGACATCTTGCCAGAATAGTTTTATCACTGGACAAGAGAAAAACAAATGTTCAATAGTTTCATCTTCCTGGGAACAGAACACACACATGGCTCCACTTAAAAACCAAATCTCTTTTAAAGCATGGCTGCTGCTGGATAATATCCATTTATAATTTTGAATTGCATTTCTTTGATTTTTGGAGGTATAGGCCATTTCATGAATTTGATGTATTTATTTGTTATTTTGTCATCATAATGCCTTATTTTTATATTTTGGTCAAAATCATGAATTAGTTTACATTTGAATATTTTGCTAATACAATTATTGTTACATTTTTTGCTATTTAGGGGAATTTGGTTTAGTTGCAGTTTAGGCAAATTTATTGGACTTTTGGAATAATGTAAATAGTTTTGTATCATATTTAATAGGGCTATTGGTATTGTTTTACATACCTTATTATAATCCCTTATTAAACTTTGTATATTAAATTTAGTTTTAAAATCCGTAAACCTAAGAAAATTACCTTGTTCATCTAATATATCTGTGATGAAAATGATTCCCTTTTCAAACCAATTTCTGGAAAAAAAGTGTTTTTCTACTTATTGTTATCACTCTGTTGTTCCACAAGGTGGAGCCCTGTGGTGTAAAATTATGAGTAAATACCATCTTCCAATAATGAAGAACTTGTTTATGATATTCAGACAGTTTTACTGGCAATTTGGATACCTCGAAATCGCACTTTAAGAGAAACTCTAAGCCTCCCACTTTATCAAAAATATTTTTGGGAATATGATACCATAGAGATCAGGTTTATCTAAAAAGGCTTTTAAAAACTCCAACCATAGTTTCAAAATCAATTGTTTTTAACCCCCCTTTATTATAGTCCTTTACAAGTAGTGATTTTTTTGATGTAGTGCGTTTTATTACGCCAGATGAATTGGTAAATTATAGTATTTGCTTTTCTTATGTTTATGAGAATAGCTTGGGTTAATTAATTTAGAAATCCCTTCTGATTTTGACAATAGGTTACGTCCTTAAATAGTTAAGTCTCTTGTTAACCAAAGATTTAGGTTTCTTTTTATTTCTTCAAATTTCTCTGTGATATTTTTGGATTCTCTTATTGCCAAGTTGTTAGATAGATGAACGCCCAAGTATTTAACATTATTCTTAACTGGAATCATCTCCCAGTCTGTCTCAGTGCAATTATACAAGGGTAATATTTCACATTTCTTTTAGATTAAGGCAAAGGCCTTATGCCCTTGAAAAAACAGAAATCGCATTTAAAGCCTTCTGAAGAATTGATTTGTCCTTTAGAAATATCACTGTATCGTCAACAAATTGGCTTATTTTCAGTTCGGTGTCACAAACTTTTATCCCTTCAAGGTCTTTATTATTTACTACAAAATAGGCCAAAAGCTGCGTACAGAGAATGAATAATTTTGGTGAAATTGGGCACCCTTGTCTTATTCCACAAGAGACATTGATTCTTGGGGTGATGTCTGATTGAAGTGAAATATAACTGTATATTTGGTCATAAAACATTCTGATTACCTTACAAAAGTTGTTGCCAAACCCAAAAAGTTGGAGCGATTTCAGTAAAAGGTCATGCTCCATAGAATCAAATGCCTTGAAAAAATCAATAAACAATATTAGGCTTTCTGTGTTGATAAGTCTCTGGTTATCTAACATGTCCATAATTAGTCTCATTGTTATGAATATGTCTACATTTAATAAAAGCTGACTGAATTCGTCTATTAACTTGTTCAAGACATTTTTTACTCTGTTAGCATATGCTAAAGCTAGTAATTTATAATCATTGCAAAGTAGAGTTATAGGTCTCCAATTATCTAATAGTAATAAGTCTTTATTGGGTTTGGGCAACAAGGTTATCAGACCAGTTTTCATTGTTGGGGATAACTGACCATTTTTTATGCAATCGGGAAACGCATTAAATAATAAATTTTTAATATCTGTCCAAAAAGTCTTTAAAAATTCTATAGATAAACCATCAATGCCTGGTGATTTACCGTTTTTCATTTGTTTTAAAGCGGTTTCAATTTCTATTAAGGTAACATCTCTTTCTAGTATAATTCATCTGTTAGTTTTGTTACATTTTCATTTACACTTTTCATAAAGGCATCACAATCGTCACTCTGAAATTTTTTCTTATATAAGTTGTATAGAATTGACATAGTTCCTCTGTTATTTTATTTGTGTCTTGAATAATATTTCCATTTTGGTTTAATTTTGTTATACATTTTTTAATCTGTCTCCGTTTTTCAAGGCTATAAAAATACGAGTTTTTCCCCTTGCTCAACCCATTTGGCTTTTGATCTTACAAAGGCGCCTTTTGCCTTCTCCAAGTATATAACATCTAATCGGTTCTGAAGCATGTGTAACTCTTGTGTCTCTTCTACAGTTATGTTAGGTTTTCCACATAATAAACTTATCTTTTCAACTATTTCCTTTTGTTTACATTTTCTTTCCAGTTTCAATTGCTTGTTGCTTTACTCGAAATTTAAACCACTCCCATTTACTTATATCTGACAAATCCATGTCATTAGTTTCAAGACATATTATTCTAATCTGGCTACAGAATTCTTCGTTCAGCAACAAGGTATTGTTAAATTTCCAAATATTGTTTGATTTTTGTTTTTGTTTGACTATTGAGAGTGACAAACCAGTAAGACAATGGTCCGTGAGAGGAGATGATTGAATATCACATTTTGGTGCAAGATTAGTAATATTTGGAGACACAAGCCAATAATCTAACCTTGAGTATAGGTTAGCATCTGCTGGGCTGATCCATGTAAACTGCATTGTGTTAGGGTGTGTCACTCTCCAATAATCTACCAAGTTATTGGATAAACAAAAATTGTTTAACATGTCATTATATTCTGGTTGTAGCCCCTTGGGAGGTTTTCTGTCAAGCCAGGAATTAGGTGCTATATTAAAATCACCTCCAATTATTATGTTATCCGTACCATAAGTTGCACTCCATTCCCTGATAGCGTGAGTTAACTTTAACATCATATTTCTATTGAGAGATCTATTGTTGTACCCATATACATTAATCAAAATCATTTTAAAATCAAATATTTCCACCACAACCATTAGCCAGTGACCTGCTTCATCACTTTTATAATCAATAATTTTCCCTTCAAACCTAAAAAATAAAATCATCACTCCTGCAGAATGAGAAGTTCCATGTGAATACAAAATATAGTCTCCCCATTGTTGCTTCCAGAATTTTTCATCGTCCTTGTTAAAATGTGTCTCTTGTAACATAATAAGGTTGGCTTTGACTTCCTTACAAAATAAAAAAAATGGCCTTACGCTTAATATTATTCTTTAAACCTCGAACATTTAAAGAACTAAAAACAATAGACATATCAATGAAACAAAATACACGCTCTTAAATGCGCTTAAAAAATAGGATTTAAGGCAGGAATGAACAATCTGTCTTAGATTTCAACTTTGACATTAACAGTAACAGTCCCCTTAATCAAACTTTCTGAATCAAGGTGATGACACTATACTTAAAGGGATAGTTCACTTTGAAAATAAATTTTGGTATGTTTTAGCTTACCTCAAGGGCATCCAAGATGTAGGTGTCTTTTTTTCCGCAGTAGTTTCAATTTTGATATTTTTAGGTCAAACCGTTCTTGCATTATATGACTGACATACAAGAACGGTTTGACCTAAAAATATCAAAATTGAAACTACTGCGGAAAAAAAGACACCTACATCTTGGATGCCCTTGAGGTAAGCTAAAACATCCCAAATTTAATTTCCAAGTGAACTATCCCTTTAACCTGTGAAAGGTGCCTCCACTCTTTTTCCGTCTATAATAGCATACCCTTCCTTCAAGTAAGCTTTCTTCCCATTGCGTCTGGCCTCCTGTACTGTCGGATACAGCTTTGCCCGGGCTCCACAATCTTCTTTTGACCAGTCCTGTCTGAATTGGACATGCAGCTCCTTGCAGACTCTGGCCTCCCTCGACCTCCTCCAGATCTCGTCCCTCGTCGTCCGAGTGCCAAACTGCATGATGATCGGTCGTGGTCTCATGTTGAAGGCGTCTTTCTTTCCCAGACGATGGACAGTATCAACCATGCTTACTTCTGTTGATTCATCTCTCCGCTTCAGTTTTTTTGTGTGTGGTCAGAGGTTTTGCCATCTGCATCTCTTCTTCAACAAATTCGTCAAAACATGCCTCACGTATCCCGTCCACGCTGCAGTCATGTTCGTTGAGGCTAGCTTGGTCCTGAGTGTTAACCATTTTTTTCGAGTGTATTATTTTGTGCGTCTTTTCAAAAAAGTGTCTCACGATAGTCTTATAAGAGTGTTGTTTACCTCACAATGGCTTGAGGGGTGACTGTTGTTCAAAATGAACTGTTTTGGATGTCAAAATCACTTTTTCTGTCGGACCCTGCAACTTTTACGACTGCTCACTCCGCCATCTTGCTCCTCCCCCACTTTATAGATTTGTTCTACATAATAGCACATGTTCATCACTCTGGGGTCCGTTCTTCGTACGTTGCTTAAAACATCCGAGATCAAATGAGACATCAAAGATGATATCATCGTGCTAATCATGATCTGGCTAATTAGGTTCTTCGAACACACTTGCCGGATATGATTAGTATCGCTGGATTGAGTTATCTGAGATAATTGCGCGTTCATGCGCTGGTTCAAAGGGGATATGTATTGATAGCAGAAACATTGATCAGCAACGCTGCTATTGGCTGCTCAGCGTGGCCAAAGAGCGCGCTCAGGTTTTCTCCTCAGCAGAGCAAGAACTAATAGTCGAAGTTTATTCAGAATTTTAATGTTTAATCAAAACGCCAGGGAAACACCTCAAAGTCTGCAAAAGCCAGGAGAGAGGGCTGGCAAAAAGTAGCAGACAATTTAAATCTGTTAGAAGTGGCCATGTTAGATGTTTTTATCACTTATTAGCCTATTTTTTGTATTTTAATAATTGCATAATTACTTTGTTCATTGTAATGTCAGTCACCACACTAGAACATGGGAACAAATAAAGGTGAAGTACAAAAATATTCTACATAATGGTCATTTTTAGTTATATAGTCTCTTTTATAAAAGGCACTGTTAAATAAATGGTTGAGTTTTTCCTCTTGCGTTTAAAAAAAAATCCCATCCACACATGAAATCTCCGCCTATGTGAAAATGCAGAAACATGCCATCACGCTGTCAAGAGCCACACCAGCAGGCGGCGATATAAGCCTAATCGTAAAACCACGTTGGCCAATCAGAAGCCTGAATCGGAAGCAAAAACCCCGGTTTTACTGTCTACACGACAACACTGTAACCGGCGTTTCTGAAAATCCTCACCCCTGTTTCCGTGTGGACGAACGGCCGAACCGTGTAAAAAAAGTCACGGTTATAAAAATACCCGTGTCCGTGTGGACAAGGCCTTAGTCTCCCAGGTGTTTCTAATTAGCCACGCCCCCTTGTTACCTTGTTTAGCTTGTCTGCCTCTTTACTTAAACCCTGTGACTTGTGTTAGTGTTTGTGGGTTCTTGATCTTGATTGTTCTGTTCCCCAGTCCTAGTCTGTCTAGTTTTGAGTTTTGAGTTTAAATAACTCACCGCTGCGTGTGGATTCTGCTTCCTCTTGTCTCAACCGCACCGCTACAGGCTCAACTAGGGACACAGGTGTTGAGTGAGGTCTGATCCCTCACTGCTCATTCATGGTGAACAGGGCCTTTAGTCTGCGGCACGCCAGCGGATCGGCTGATCATGACGTCAAGCGCCCTGACGTCACAGGTATGATGGACAGCCAGATGATCCAATGATCACAATAGAGTTTACAAATACAGAAGAGAAAGAACAAAATACAACACACATGTGGAACGTAACAGCAACACAAAAACAGGCTTGTTTGAGATGAGCAAAATCTGCGCAGAACCGATGACCGGTGATCACTGCGAGATGCAGGCCGGTTAGAGATGTGTCCTAGTGCGGTCCGCCTGGCTCTGATGTCATGCTGACGTATGTCAGAAATCTCTCGCGAGCGCAAGGCGGCCGTGTCGGATTCTGCAGTCGAGCGCAGTTTCTCTCCACCGACTGCGCTGATCTAAAGCATGATGGGAAACGACTGGCAGACGACACAGCTTAATGCTCATTGGTTTAAACAACTGTGATGTATTATTCTCTTTAAAATGTTTGATTTTAAAACTCCGATATCATGTTTTATGTGTACGTTATGTGTGAATATTCCCAAAAATATGTTTTATTAACGTAGTTCGGGAGGAAGTGTTAAATCAGAGATATATTTCAGTTGAACATGTTAAACTAATGTTTCTTATTTTATTCTCTCTCTCTCTCTCTCTCTCTCTCTCTCTCTCTCCTTTCTCTCTCTCTCTCTCTCTCTCTCTCTCTCTCTCTGTGCAGCAACTGATGAAAAAGGAGGTATTTTTGGTGTTGTTGTCATTGCAAAAATGACATATATATATATATATATACATTCTTGATTTATTCTTGAGTCTCGTCTTGCCTCTCTACAACCTTTACAATATCTGGCTGTAATTTAGTGACTGCATATGCTGATTACATCTTTATATTACCTGATAATGAGCTAATTAGTTCAACTTAAGGAGGTTAATCAATATACAGTATAATTCAAGAAACTAAGACTTACTCCACTTTTTCAGTTGTTTAAAGATTGATATACATTTTTCATTTATATTTTGTGTACTAAATTCATTTGTTTAAATTTAAAATTGTGACTCGCTTTGTGTACACACTTTGTAATTAACCTCTAATGCATTTTGAATCAAAAATCACATTTATATATATATATATATATATATATATATATATATATATATATATATATATATAGTGTATATATAGGGAGACACTTGTTGCAAGCCCTCTGCCATGACGGCTACACAACGAGGAACATGAGGGAGACACTTGTTGCAAGTCCTCTGCCATGACGGCCACAAAACAAGGAACACGAGGGAGACACTTGTTGCAAGTCCTCTGCCATGACGGCTACACAACGAGGAACACGAGGGAGACACTTGTTGCAAGTCCTCTGCCATGACGGCCACAAAACAAGGAACACGAGGGAGACACTTGTTGCAAGTCCTCTGCCATGACGGCCACAAAACAAGGAACACGAGGGAGACACTTGTTGCAAGTCCTCTGCCATGACGGCTACACAACGAGGAACACGAGGGAGACACTTGTTGCAAGTCCTCTGCCATGACGGCCACACAACGAGGAACACGAGGGAGACACTTGTTGCAAGTCCTCTGCCATGACGGCCACACAACGAGGAACCCAAGGGAGACACTTGTTACAAGTCCTCCGCCACGACGGCTACACAACGAGGACCACGAGGGAGACACTTGCTGCAAGTCCTCTGCCATGATGGCTGCACAACAAAACAAAAAAACAACAACGGGACACTAAAAAAAACAACAACTTCAAAACACACCTGCCCATCCTAATGGAGCCTACTGCTGTTTTGTCTTCCCAAATGTAGCGGTGTGTTATCTGCGTTGTGTTAGGCTTCAAGTAATACTCGTGAACGCTGTAGTTCGTCTCTCAATTCTCTTTATTTGATCTGCAGTAACAGAACAGTATATGAGGACTTGTTCAGCACTTTAGAGCAGCGTGCGGCAGCAATGCACGACACACGCTATGATTTCTCATGCAGACTGGGAAACTTTTACAAAACACATTTTCAGAACATACAACAATAATTCATGTACCTGCAGTAACAGAACAGTATATGAGGACTTGTTCAGCACTTTAGAGCAGCGTGCGGCAGCAATGCACGACACACTGTTATTAATAAAGGATAAAATTAATATAGAAATAAAAATAATAAATAAAACATATGTGTGTCCACTACAGCGGGGGTTAAAGTCACGATTATACAAGTATTACATATAAAACAATCAGTTACAAGAAATACGGCCTTGTTTAATCAGCACATCAACTTGCGTGACCTACCGCTATGATTTCTCATGCAGACTGGGAAGAAATAAAGTGCGTCACCCCCAAATCAGCATGGCGGACGGAAAGGAAGACCCAAAAATGGTCATGACAAGTGGAATCACAAATTATTCTTAAAGCACACTTGCTACATTCCCCCCTGCTGACTTCCACTTGTACATGACAAAACAAAATAACACAATATGCTACCAAGTCACTCAAAACAAAACAGGTACATATAAGCACATAATAGAGGACCCTAAGAGAAACAAAATCATTTCATAGTACCAAGAGAAAATACTGTAAGTCAAGCGACACACTAAACTCCAGTCATAAGACTATTCTTATCAGAATTAGTAATGTAAGAGGGTTGCAAAGCCTCGTAACACCCAAAGGAATAATATGCCTGTTACATATTACATACTTCTAGTGGTCATTTTAGTACAGCACTTTATACATTTCTATCTACTTTAGATTATTCGCAAATTCCCTTCTTTCAAGGTACTACAAAAACAGATACGTGAATTTTAATCACAGTATTTAATTATTCATATATATGATACCTCTATAAACAGGAAAAAAAAATAAAATCTATAACCCAGACATAACCTTCTGGTGCATATTCTGGATCAGTCTAATGACTGGTTTAACCACTCTCCCACATCTGGTTTTGACAGTTAATGACCCGCCCTGAGTTGCAGGTACGCTGGAACACTCCAGTAACTGGTCAGTGGATACGGCAGTATCGACATCAGCCTCTGCCTGATTACTGCACCTATCAACATCAGGTTCACCTGTCAAAGATCTGCATGTCATTCGACCACTGAGGCTTGTAGAATTAGGTGCTGACAGGACAGTAGACCGTTCATCTGCAATCAACTGGACAGAATCAGACTCAGAACGAGCAACTTCGGAAACTGGGAGTTCCGATACCCACGCCACAGTTCTTTCTTCTGATTCATTGACAGGTAATCTCAACTCTGCATTTTCGCTCACAGACAGACTTGATCTGCTCGAGGCAACATTCATGGAAGAATCATCTTCTGACATTTCATTCTGAAGAGGTAGGAAGTTCACTGGCATGATGAGATTTCTATGAACAACTTTCTCAGTTCCCGTCTCACAATTTCTGATACGGAACGTGTGGACCTCATTGTTCATTTCTGTCACTATGTAGATGTGACTCTCCCATCTATCAGCGGTTTTCCTCTTGCCACGCTCACCCTTATTGGCCAGCAGCACTCTATCACCGATGTTCACTGGAGCACCTTTCTGCTTCTTGTTGTAGAGATTTGCTTGCCTCTGTTGTTGTTTTGAAGCTGAACATTGGGCCACTTTCATTGCTTGTGCAAGATCATCTCGGAAAGACTGCACATACTGGTTGTAATCAACCACCTGGTCATCAAGCAGCACAGAATCAAACATCATATCGATTGGCAACCTAGGAGTTCTACCAAACATCAGCTGGAATGGCGGGAAATTGGTTGTCTCGTGTATTGTTGCATTATAGCAGAAAGTGAGTGACTTCAACATTTGAGGCCATCTGTGCTTTGCTTTAGGTGGTAAGGCACGGATCATGTTCCCCAATGTTCGATTGAACCTCTCGACACTCCCATTTCCCATTGGGTGGTATGGAGTCGTATGTGATTTACGAACACCAGCAAGCTGAAGCATCTCAGAAATCAGGCTACTTTCAAAACTTGCTCCCTGATCTGAATGAATTCGTTCAGGAAAGCCGTAGATGCAGAAGAAATTGTCCCATAGCTGCTTCGCAACTACTTTCGCTGATTGATTAGGACAAAGGTAAGCCTGAGCCAGCTTAGTGAAATGGTCAGTCAAGACTAATACATCCAGAGACTTATTGGACGAGTCTTCAGCTGACCAAAAATCCACACAAACCAGCTCAAGTGGTCTTGATGTTTTGACACTTTCCAGTGGAGCTCTGGCCTCAGGCTCTGGTGACTTGCTGACAACACATCTTTTGCAGCATCTCACATACTCCTTTACATCTTTTTCCAACCCTTGCCAGTAGAACCGACATCTGGTTAGGTAGAGAGTTCTGTGTTGTCCCTGGTGTCCAGCTTCATCATGTACTCCCTTGAGGACTACATCACGGAGAGCAGCAGGCACAATGAACTGAAAAGTCTTCTTTCGTGTGACGACATCTTTGGAGACACGATATAATAAGCCTGTTCTTACTGACAGTTTATTCCAGTTTCTCAAAAACCGAAGAACACTAGGTGCTTCCTTGTTCCTTTCCCTCCTAGACGGCCTACGTTTGCGCTCCACAAAGAAAAGCACTCTGTTCAGGTGAGGATCAGCACGTTGTAAGTCTATCAGCTCCTGTTTTGACAGCAATGGATCATCTGACAACCGAGATGGAATGATTGACTCAAGTAGCTGTGGAAGCAGGTAAGCATATGGCTGAACATGATTTTCTTGTTGTCTACTGCTTTGCAGAATTGCCGAAATGTCTTCTTGAGAAATACCAGCCTGACTTGACAAAGCAGTATTGTTCATCTCAACATCTGAACAGGGCTTGTCTTGTGCTTGCCTCTCAAAGGGATGACATGACCAGCGAAACACATCTTGCACATTGTCTGTATTCACTGCACGAGACTCCTCCAAGAGAGCATCATAGGGAACTCTGGTAAGTCGGTGGAACACACTGGGTCGCACAAATGGTTCACGGCTGAGGGCATCAGCGACTACATTCTTTGGCCCAGGGATGTATTTGATGTCAAAATTATATGGTGCGAGCTTCGCGACCCATCTTTGCTCACAAGCATCCAACTTGGGTTTCGTAAGAATGTAAGTCAGCGGGTTGTTGTCTGTCCATATGGAGAACTGTTGACCCCTGAGCCAGTGACTAAATTTGTCACAGACTGCCCATTTCAGAGCAAAAAACTCTAGCCTGTGTGCTGGATACTTTGATTGGGCATAATTAAGTGACTTGCTAGCAAAGGCTATGGGACGAGCAACCTCCCCACCCGCCACCACTTGAGAAAGAACTGCACCAAGCCCATTACTGGACGCATCAATAGACAGCAAGAACGGTTTGCTAAAATCTGGGTGCGCCAAAGTGACTCTTTCGAGTAAAGCCTGCTTCAGTGAGTTAAATGCATCTCGACATTCCTGGGTCCAGTCAGAAGAGGTAAGTTTTCTGCCTGCCATCACACGTTTCTGTCCTTTGGTGTGCCTTGGTTTCCTCATGCCCGATGTTAATGCAAAGAGGGGTCTACCAATGCGAGAACAGCCTTCGATATACTGCTGGTAGAAAACTACCATCCCCAAGAATGACCTTAGTTTTGTTTGTGATGGAATGTCGGTGTCATCTTCCATAAGATCCTGTTCTGTGATGTCTACAATAGCTTTGACCTTTTCAGGATCAGCAGTCACTCCTTCACTACTCACAATGTGGCCAAGAAATTTAACTGAAGGTTTCATGAAATGACACTTCTTCTGAGACAGCTTCAGATTGTGAGTTTGAAGTCTGTGGAATACCATCTCTAGTCGTTCCAAAGCAAGCTGTTCATTAGGAGCAAAAACGAGGATGTCATCAAGATAGCACAACATGCTCATGAAGTTCTGATCACCAAATATGCTCATCATCATCCTCATGAATGTCGCAGGACTATTACATAGGCCCTGTGGAAGCCTGTTATATTCGTAAAGACCAAATGGAGTAGTAAATGCTGTGAATTTTCTGTCGCTCTCATGCACTTCTACGTTATAATAGCCTGATGTTAAGTCCTTCGGATGAGACGTAAAACCGAGGTCCTGACTCTCTGTGGTCATTAAAAATCCCATGGCATTTCTCGTAAAGAGTAGGGGTGTAACCCCGGTGTCCTGGCCACATTCCACACATTGGCCCTTACCAATCATGGCCTCCTAATAATCCCCTTACATTGAATTGGCTCTATCACTCTCTCTCCTCTCTCCACCTATAGCTGGTGTGTGGTGAGCGCACTGGCGCCGTTGTACTGTGGCTGCCGTCGCATCATCCAAGTGGATGCTGCACACTGGTGGTGGTTGAGGAGAGACCCCTGATATGATTGTAAAGCGCTTTGGGTGTACAGTAGTACATATGAAAGCGCTATATAAATGCCTCATTCTATTCTATTCATTCATTCTAAGTCCATTGTGGAAAAGAATGCATTACCACCGAGAGCCGCAAGTGCATCTGCTTGATGCGGAAGAGGATGTGCATCTTTGACGGTGCGCGCATTCAGCCAACGAAAGTCCGTGCACAGTCTCAGATCACCATTCCTCTTCCAGACTAACACCAAGGGCGATGCATAATCACTTGTTGACTTTCTGATTATGTCACGCTCCTCCATGTCGTTCAATGCCTCTCGTAACTTCTCATAGTGAGATGGTGACAACCTTCTATAAGGGAGCCTGAAAGGTTTAGTATCACTTAGACAGATTTTGTGAACAAAGCCTTTGGCCCTACCACAGTCTAGCCCATGACGTGAAAATACCGACTCGTACCTGATCAATAGTTCAGCCAACCTCGTTCTCCAGTAAGGCGACAAACAATTTGAGCTTATGTCAACGTCATGGAGTCCCAGGCTAGACAGCGTTGAGCCAGCGAGCCCATGTGGCGCACAGTGTTGACTCCCTGTCTCACATTTCACAGTACCGCATTTTATTTGGCTGTCAGTCTCTAATCCATTACACTCCAAATTTTTCATCGGTTGATCAGACATGCAAAGATGGTCGACATCAAAGTCCTCAAGAGCCATACAGGTGTACACATCAGCCAACTTGCAGTTGCGTTTCAGACAGACAGGTTTGTCCGATGGGTTAATAACTTTGACTGGCGTACTACCATCCCCCCATAAGGACACAACTATCCTGCCCACCAGCACATTTCTCGGTGCAGTGCGCGCTGTGCTGGGCTCCACAACAATTGTACTGCCTGCTGATAGGGTTTTGTCACTAATTAATTTTCCCCACACTATATGTTCTTTCATGGGCTCAAGAGTGACAGCATGTTTCAGCTTTACAGTTCCTACTTTATTAGGTGGCTCTGCCCCTTTCCATGACTCAACATTGCTCAAAAGTTGAATCAAAGCTTTTGTATCAGAGTCCTTGCTCTGCGATTCAAATACCCTCCCCCAGAAATCACTAGAGATTTTCATGTCATGAATGATATGTTTTATGACATTACTCCCCAAAATTAAGTCAGCATTCTGCCCCTCAACAATTAAAGCAGGTACAGAAAAGGAGCAGTCGAACACTTTCATCTGCACATCACACACTCCCAGTGGGCTCGTTTTCTGACCACCACAGCCAATCAGTGTGAGTATTGTTGGAGATATGTCATCTGGGGTAAGTACTTTTGCTTCTATGAGTTTTGACAAAGCTTGAGTACTAACTGTACAGGCCATAGACCCACTGTCAAGCATGGCTCGAAGCAAAATAACATCCTGTATTAAAACATCAGTAAAGAACAGATCATCATTTGTGTTAAGTCTCTGAACATTTTGAAAAATCACTTTTGTCTTGTCGTCAACAGTACTGCAAAACTCAGAATATATAGATGCTAAATCGATATCCTCATTATCAGGGGACATTATGCACGGCCCACCACTAGTCCCCTCCGCAAGTGGGCCATTTAGTTTCCCAACTGAGCTGAGTCAGGACCGCTTTGTTGAATGTTTGGTTTAGGGCCGGTCCCGGCGGAACAAGATGATGCTCTGTGGCCAGGGGCATGGCAGTTAAAGCACAAGCGGTTAATTCGACAGTGTGAAAAAGTATCGTGACTTGTATCCCCACATACTTCGCATGCAACATTTTGTTTGTTTACACTACTTCGTACTTTATGTTGAGGTCTGTTCACTCTAGTCGGCTGCTGGTAAGAACCCTGGTCCAAAACTCGTTCTAACAGTCTGATCATGTGACTCAAAGACTGATCCTGACTACTGCGCTCGGTATCCTGAGTTGGAGCTACTGCTGCACTTTTCTCCATACCTTGAGCATACAGAGCATTGGTTGACTGGGCATGACACGCAATGTTACTCACATGCACATTAGACTTGCGTTCTTTTAGCTTCTTCTCCCTCTGATACTCATCCAGTCTAATCTGCACATCAGCTGCATTCCATTCATCCAGTGGCTTACACTTAAATATCAGAGCCAGCTCTGGATCAGGGCAGTTCCGAATAAACATTACAGTGACCTCACGCAAGGGGTCATCAAGATTTTTTTCTTGTCTTTTCAGTCCTTCCCCAGCAATGTCGATCGCATTATGCAGCCTAATCCAGTAATCGAATGGATTCTCATTTTTTAAAGGCAGAGTGGCGTAAAAATCTGCCAACGGCATGCATGAATATACAGTATCACTGCAGTGTTGTTTTAGCAGGTCAAAAATTGGCTTTGGACCATTACTGAGGTCAATCAGTGGGTTACTTCTCAGCCCTACTTTAACTACATCACGTGCCTTGCCCTTTAAAACATATTTTTACGGTCTCCACCCACTCGTCAACACAAATTTTCTCTTCCCCATCACCTCTGAAAAACGGGGGCTCATTTACATCTTGCTTAACAACTAAGCTGACTTTTGACAAGTCACTTACATTAATAGTTGAATCACTTTGCCTGTTTTGGCCAAAACCCCCAGATTCAAGACAGGAAAGGATGTTCTGCCCAATGCTGCTACCTATTTGTTTTACTATGTCATTTATCAGAGTCACTGGTACAGTGGTTACATCAGAGAACTGTACAGAATCATCTGAAATGGCACAAGACTGAGACACAGTGGGCGTCGGCATATTAGCATGTCTTGTGTTAATAGGGGTTGATGAAAGTGGACTTATTTTATCAGCCCCACCTGTCTGATGGGCTTGCATGAACCTCAGTACACCTCTCCCTCTGCCCACATTCATCTGTCCATTATAACCCTCCATATTAGTCTCTGACAATCAAATTAAAATACCACTTTTGATTGTTTTCCTTTTTTTTTTTTTTTTTTTCAATCATTAAAATATTTCAGTCCCCTTTAACACTTCAAAAGTTTTCTGGAAACAGATCGTTCAGTTCACATCTCATATACCAAAGGCGAACCTCTCATCCACTCAGTCACGTGCAGCGCTCAGTCACGTTGCAGCGGCGCTCGTTCGCCCATCACCCCGGCAACTCCTTCACTCGCGTCTGTACCAGCCTGGTCCCACGAAAAGTGAAGCAACGATCACGGCACCAGTTGTAGCGGTGTGTTATCTGCGTTGTGTTAGGCTTCAAGTAATACTCGTGAACGCTGTAGTTCATCTCTCAATTCTCTTTATTTGATCTGCAGTAACAGAACAGTATATGAGGACTTGTTCAGCACTTTAGAGCAGCGTGCGGCAGCAATGCACGACACACGCTATGATTTCTCATGCAGACTGGGAAACTTTTACAAAACACATTTTCAGAACATACAACAATAATTCATGTACCTGCAGTAACAGAACAGTATATGAGGACTTGTTCAGCACTTTAGAGCAGAGTGCGGCAGCAATGCACGACACACTGTAATTAATAAAGGATAAAATTAATATAGAAATAAAAATAATAAATAAAACATATGTGTGTCCACTACAGCGGGGGTTAAAGTCACGATTATACAAGTATTACATATAAAACAATCAGTTACAAGAAATACGGCCTTGTTTAATCAGCACATCAACTTGCGTGACCTACCGCTATGATTTCTCATGCAGACTGGGAAGAAATAAAGTGCGTCACCCCCAAATCAGCATGGCGGACGGAAAGGAAGACCCAAAAATGGTCATGACAAGTGGAATCACAAATTATTCTTAAAGCACACTTGCTACACAAAGAAAAATTTAAAGGGAAAACATTTTTTTTAAATTAAAATCAACCTTGAGCAGAACGTCTCAGCCTCAATTGAGTAAGAATCCTGCCGACTACGCCAAATGTGGCAGAGTGGGGGACGCGAGAGCAAAGCTAGACAGCAAAGAAGTTCAAATTAAATAAACTGATAAGATTTTCAATGTAGCCAACTACGCCACCTTGGGACTTTCGCCCAAGGATATACTCAGACAACACAGGTTCGTTTCTTTGGCAGACTGAGACGGTTCTGACCATTAAAAAACAACAATTTATTACAAAATCTTCTCACATTAAAAAAACACATTCACTAATAAATACCTTCCAAACATTTACCTCTTAATTACCTACATGTTAGCACAAAAAGGAAGGCATCACTAATAAATACCTTCCAAACATTTACCTCATAAATTACCTACATGTTAGTACAAAAAGGAAGGCATTTAAAATACAATTAAATTAAAAAAAAAAAAAAAAAAAAAAAAAAAAAAAAAAGACTGGGGGTTAATCGAAGACATTAACAGGAGAAGAATCTCTGACCCACCTTGTAAGTAATCACTCACTACACCCACATGCTAGTGTCCCACACTACAAAGGCAATGAAACAAATCCACACTCTATTGTGTTTAACACTACACCCCAAATGGAGGTGGGCCAAATCACCCCCCTTCAGATATCCCAGAGAGAACCCACTTAAGTTACAGAGTCCATAAAAAGAAATATACAAATTTATAAGGGAGACAAAAACAGCAGCGTAGTTTTGGTCCGTGTATCCTGCCGATTACAGATGCACTTACACGGCTCTGAGCTGGAAGCACGCCGTTAGGCACGCCCCCCCCAACTGCATCAGGACAATGTATATAAAATGACTGCATGCTGCAACATGCCCTCACTGCACTGTAGCAACTGAGATTGGACAAATAAGCGACCCAAACTACACGACTCCATCAGGAAAAAGCAGAAAAAGGGACAGCAAGAGAGTAAACAGAAGCAGCTAAACAAACTCAGCTATGGGTGTCTTGCTTTTATTATAAGTGCAATCATGATAATGAGTAACCAGCCGGTTTCTGACACAGCTGAGTCTATGGGGAGATTATTCCCATTCTCCACCAGGGGAAGTAACGGAGGGAAATACCCAATCTGCTACATATATATATATATATGAGAGTAAGACATGTATAACTTCACATAAAATATCAATGAAATATACAAATCAGAATCAACAATATATTCCCAATTCCAAAACTTGGATTTCACACAAAACTAAATATATATTTCTAGTAAGTAATTATTATTTAATTGTGAAGTCTGAGTCTCTTTCACCTTTATGAAACACATTTACACATTTATTTCTCCTCATAGACAGTAGTGAGACTCTTCTGTGGATCACCTGATGGTTTCTGCTCCTCTCATGATCATTTCACACTACGATATAACACATCTATCAGAGTCTGGAGATCGATCTTTATCAGGGATGTTTGGTGATTGATCTTTATCAGAGATGTTTGGTGATCGACCTTTATCTTATTATCTATAATCTAAAGTGGAACAGAAGAGAAAACAATCAGTGTTCAGTGGAACAAAGTGCAAATTATTATATTAGTAAAATATTATATATAGTAAAAAATTACACTAAATTCCTGTAATCAGATTAATGACTGACTTTACATGATCTTGCATAGTTATTTGTGTTTTAAATATAATAGATGTAAAGCATGAATCATGTTCATATGTATGTGTGTGTGTGTGTGTGTGTGTGTGTGTGTGTGTGTGTGTGTGTGTCGGTGCGACTCCTATTGAGTCTCTGTAAAGGAGAAACTAATGAGTGTACGGCGTATGGAATAAACCACAGGGAGCAAATACAAATGTTATTTTGAGTTCAAACACAAACCTTTAGTTAAAGCCGTTTGTCCTCTAGTTTAAACACGTTTGTAGGATCTTAGTAAATAACTGAGAGTAAAGTAAGTGTAAAGTAGTGTGACGTGTTGCTTGTCACAGTAAAAACACACTAGAGACAGAGACATTTCTCATGTGAGCTGGACGCTGTGAGCTGAAGCTGAACTGCACTGATTTTAGCAGGAGTGCAGCGTTTCCTACAATCTGACCAAGTCTGTTTTCACACTGAAATGATTCACTTCTACTGACACAGTTAATAAAGCAGGTGTTGTGAGCTTTTCTTCTCTTTCCTCCTTTGTGTTAAACATCTCAATAACTTCACATTTTGTTCTCACACAAACCCTTTGTTGCAATAAAGCTTAATGATAATTTCCTTTCACGAATGTTTGAAAGGTTTGTTCACATATCAGAGGTAAATGAAGATCTCTTTAATATCTCAGTGATGTTTCCTCACCTCAGGACACAGTTTGAGTCTCGTAGCTCGTCTCTGAGCCGCTGCTTTGAGTCTCCTATATTATTGTCTCTCAGATCAAGCTCTTTTAAAAACTGCAGTGCTTTTGAGTTAGTCAAAGACTGAGTTAAAGAAGAAACATCTGTAATGCCACAGCCTAATAGACTAGAAAGACACAAACAGAGGAGGAGAGATTATCTTACAAACAAATCATGAATGTGAAGAATTTTACACAAATATAATGTGAACTCAGACTCATTGTGAGATATTGAGAATCAAGTGTTTTAGTAAAAAAAAAAAAAGAAAGTGCACTGCTATAAACAATGAAACATAAGCCCTGCCGTCTTCAAATAAATAAACTTCAGTCACACTGTAATTGCTGTACAGTATAATGATACTAACTGTAGTTTCTCCAGCTTGAATTGTGGGCTCATCAGTAGATCACTGAGGTTTTTCACTCCAGAGTCTCCTAGTTTATTCCCGCTCAGGTCCAGCTCTCTCAGGTGTGACGGGTTTGATTTCAGAGCTGAAGTCAGGATGAGACTCTGTTTCTCTGTAATACTGCATCCACACAGACTGAAGACAGAAAGAGAAAATGACTCAGATCTATGATGATCAACTAATGTGTTTAACTTCATCCAGCAGACTTTTGCTGACAAATAAACAAGGATATCAAGGTAAAAGTAACATGGAGAAAGACTACACATTATTTATTTAAATATACTACCAACATTGTAACAATACAAAGGCTGAAAGCGTTGATCTATTTATGTTAGTATACACATTCATTTCATTTAATCTTTAAGGTTCTTTCATGTCAATGTTACCCTTGGTTTGCTCACTGGGGAAAATGTGTTTATGACGGTTGTTTTCAGACACATTGTCTACTTGCTAAAACTTTACAGTAAGGTTTCATTTGTTAATTGCAAGGATGGATTTTACTAAGACTGAATTCAAGAATTCTAACCTGCAATAAAACTCACTAATCTGAAGAAGAGATCTATGGGACAGAGAGCACAACACAACTTCTCCAATCTCAACTCTTCCACCCATGCTGAGTTCCTGACCCCTCACACTGTCCTTTCCCCTCCAGGTCTCATTCAGTCATGCAAAACACACACACCTACTGTCTCCAGTTGTTTTATGAGAGGACAGGCGTGTTTCGAAAGCGCCCATCACTAGCGTTCAGTCAACTTACCTTCAGTGGATCTTATTACAGGCAGATACTGATCACAGATTTTTAAAATGCACTTGTTCAATTTTTACAAGTTACAGTATATGTTGCACCAAAATTAGATATTTGTGAAGTACAAAGATTGAATTGAAAGCAGTTATGAACAGTTCTGATTCTGATGTCTGAAAAAAAAAAAAAAACATTGTTCTGCATCTACAGTAACTGAAATAATTATTGACCCATGATCAAACTGTCTGTCTGGAAATATTATCTTGAGCTAACATTACAACTAAAAGTAAAGTAATATAAATAAATGAGCTATACTCACGTCAGTGTGTTGAGTTGACAGTGTTTATCCTGCAGTAGAGCAGCGATCTGATTCACTCGTGTGTCTCCTAGTTCATGTTCACTCAGATTCAGCTCTCTCTGCAGTAACGGGTTTATACCCACAACACTATTCACATACTGACAGGCTTCCTCTGCAGCAGGACTCACAAACCTGCAGAAGAGGCAATTCAGGTATACACTAAATGTCCATTGCATTACAAAAGTGATTGATACGATAAAAAAATGTCTGACCCATAATGTCTATTTGACCTGTAGCTCGTATCACAACTAAACTGTGTTGACGGTTATCATCATCATGACAGTACCTGCAGCATCTGATCTGATCTTGATCATTTTGATGCAACAAATTGTCCAGCTTATTATATAACTAAAATAATATATTAGTTATGAATATTTAGCTTGCATATAGCTAATTTAGTTAATTATTTGATCTCGTCTCACCTCAGTGTCTTCAGTTGACAGTCTGGATCCCGCAGTAAATCACTGAGCTGCTTCACTCCTGATTGTCCAGGATCATTTCCTGTGAGATCCAGCTCTATCAGGTGTGAAGAGTTTGATCTCAGAGCTGAAGCCAGAGCTTTATAACCTTCTTCTGTCACACTGCAGTTAGAGAGTCTAGAACAGAGAGGAAAACACTCAGCTGATTAATCAGTTAAACCTGAATAATATAAATCCTTAAACTGAATTTTATTTTATTCTTTATACAAATGTATTGAAAGTCAGTTGCAAAAACTGACACCTGAATATGGAGGCAAACAAAAGGCTCAGTGAACTTTAATATGTTAGATGTCAACATCCCTTTCAAGATTGGAATTATCTAAAACTGTACAGCTCTGAAAGTCTATGATCTGAATGATCCACAACAAGCAACCTGAAAATGGTTGCTAGCTGCAAAGCTGAAAGCAGAATCAAAGATACACAGCTCCCTCAAAAGCACTAAAATACATTAATCCTGTCACATAAAATCTTAAGATAAGTGATTTCTACCAGATCTCACCCTCCTTTCTGTGGCAGATTCACCAGCTCTAACAGAATCATCTGAATTCTGACTCAACACTAGGTATGCAAATAACGATTAAATCACTAAATTATAAATTACTATTAGGGGTGGAGCCGAACCCGAATACGGTATTCGGAAAGGCACAAATAATGTGTTTTTTACGAATACTTATTTCAAACAAATACTATAAAAATATTTGTATTCAGGAATAAGAAAAAATTAATATCAAAAAGCTGCGTTTCCTCATGAGACATGGCGACCAGCGGTGCTGCTGATGTGGTGGCTGTAAATCCACTTGTTGATAAGAAAGGAGGAAAGGGCCACATTATGGAAATATTTTGGATTAGGCTAATGTCACGTTGTCATAAGGGGCCGTTCACATAGAACGTTTTTTGCGCATGCAGATTTCAAATGTAGGTGCGCGAAGCGAGCGGCGCGCTCATTTTTCCAGGCGCTTATGTCCATGGTTGCATAGCAACGACAGACGCCACGAGAGAGCAAGCGCTTGTGGAAAGGAGAAAGCGGTGCGAACTGCGCTCTCCATCATGACAGAACCTGCAGCATCTGATCTGATCTTGATCATTTTGATGCAACAAATTGTCCAGCTTATTATATAACTAAAATAATATATTAGTTATGAATATTTAGCCTACATATAGCTAATTTAGTTAATTATTAGATCTCGTCTCACCTCAGTGTCTTCAGTTGACAGTCTGGATCCTGCAGTAAATCACTGAGCTGCTCCACTCCTGATTGTCCAGGATCATTTCCTGTGAGATCCAGCTCTATCAGGTGTGAAGGGTTTGATCTCAGAGCTGAAGCCAGAGCTTTATAACCTTCTTCTGTCACACTGCAGTTAGAGAGTCTAGAACAGAGAGGAAAACACTCAGCTGATTAATCAGTTAAACCTGAACAATATAAATCCTTAAACTGAATTTTATTTTATTCTTTATACAAATGTATTGAAAGTCAGTTGCAAAAACTGACACCTGAATATGGAGGCAAACAAAAGGCTCAGTGAACTTTAATATGTTAGATGTCAACATCCCTTTCAAGATTGGAATTATCTAAAACTGTACAGCTCTGAAAGTCTATGATCTGAATGATCCACAACAAGCAACCTGAAATTTGGTTGCTAGCTGCAAAGCTGAAAGCAGAATCAAAGATACACAGCTCCCTCAAAAGCACTAAAATACATTAATCCTGTCACATAAAATATTAAGATAAGTGATTTCTACCAGATCTCACCCTCCTTTCTGTGGCAGATTCACCAGCTCTAACAGAATCATCTGAATTCTGACTCAACACTAGGTATGCAAATAACGATTAAATCACTAAATTATAAATTACTATTAGGGGTGGAGCCGAACCCTAATACGGTATTCGGAAAGGCACAAATAATGTGTTTTTTACGAATACTTATTTCAAACAAATACTATAAAAATATTTGTATTCAGGAATAAGAAAAAATTAATATCAAAAAGCTGCGTTTCCTCATGAGACATGGCGACCAGCGGTGCTGCTGATGTGGTGGCTGTAAATCCACTTGTTGATAAGAAAGGAGGAAAGGGCCACATTATGGAAATATTTTGGATTAGGCTAATGTCACGTTGTCATAAGGGGCCGTTCACATAGCACATTTTTGCGCGTGCAGATTTCAAATGTAGGTGCGCGAAGCGAGCGGTGCGCTCGTTTTTCCAGGCGTTTTTGTCCATGGTTGCATAGCAACGACAGACGCCACGAGAGAGCAAGCGCTTGTGGAAAGGAGAAAGCGGTGCGAACTGCGCTCTCCATGATGACGAGGAAGTATCAGCAAAGAATTTATTGATTTCTAGCCCTTGCATTAGCTTTAGATATATTTATGGTGATGAGAAATTAAATAAAAAGCCATCATTATGTCATTAATATCAGTCCATCAGAAAAGCAGTTCTAGGCTTATTCTTGGCTGTATAACTCTTAGCAGGTTTAAAAAGCCCTTTAAAAAAAAAATATATATGAATGCAGTTTTGGATTAAATAAAAGTACAGTCAAGTCAAATAAAACACATTTTATCTCCTGTATAGTTTGGTAACACTACAATAAGATACCATTCATTAACATTACTTAATGCGTTATCTAACATCAACACATTGAGTGAACAATATATTTTTACAACTTTAATTAATGTGTGTGAATGTTATTTAATACAAACACTTGATTGGTCATGTTTGTTCACTTCATTCATTGTGCATTAAATAATGTTAACATAAATAATGTTAAGTTTTGATTTTAAAGATGTATTTTTAAATTAACCACAATGAGAATAATTGCGACAGTATATAACTATTGTTTATTGTTAGGTCATTTTATCTAATGTTATCTAACAAATGGAATCTTATTGTAAAGTGTTTTTAATACTACAGTTTCGATCTTTGTAACCGTGATATTCACTTTAATATATGTAAATTTAATCTAAATGAAGCTTTGGTACCGAAATTGGTACCAAGAACCGTGGATTTTCACTGGTATTGGTACCGAATACTAAAATTTTGGTACCGTGACAACACTAATAGCTCGGTTAGCTCTGTAATTTAGACAATAGGCTGTTGACAGAGTAACGTTAATGTAGGTAATGGCTGTTATGTTATTTTCTTTTCAATGACGTTCCTTGTTACATATTCATTGCTGGGTTTATGGAAAAAACATCAACCAATATTGCATATCCATAATTATTATAATGGATATAATTAAAGAATACTTACACTATAACATAAATTAGAAGTGTAGCGCAAAAAAAATGGAATTTACACCTATTTAGAATTTTACTCGAATACAAATACAAATACTTTTCCCCACTCAACAAATACAAATACAGATACAAATACCGGCTGCTTTGCACACCCCTAATTACTATAAACAAAAACAGCCCAATTTAAGTGTTAACTTATAAGTAGAATATACATATTAAGAAAATAATTTATCCACAAAATATTATAATCCCCTGCAATTATTTGCATTACAGTGCAGCACCAACTGAACACAGAACAAAATGAATGCTTAATGTCACTTCAGTGTTACTCAGTGAAATAAACACAACAATAAAATGGCACAATGACAACCTCGCTTATATTGAACATCAAACTTTTATCAACAAAATAAATAAGACAGATGGCAGAGTATACCCCCACTGTAACACTGAGAAAGGAAGGTCTTTGGATTTCCCCCTAAATTTAAAACAAATTCTTAGTTTGTGGTTCATTAATTAATGAAAATACATCAATAATAAAATAGTACAATCATAAATTCACTTATATTAAATGTTGGACTTTTATTAAAAAAATGGATAAGAAGGATGATATACTATACCCACATTGTAACGAATAAATAAAAGATCTTTGGATTGCTTAGTTTGTGGCTCATTATTATTTTGAATGAAAAACACAACAACAATAGAACAAAGACAAACCTTCATAACTTCATCAAATTCTTATTTATAACTTTTAGCCTCCGGGATCGTCCCGTCAGTCATTGCACCTTACTTTAGTCATGTGACTCCTGTGGCTCAACTTACCTCAGTATCTCCAATTTACAATTTATATTCTTCAGTCCAGTGCAGAGCAGCTTCACTCCTGAATCCTGCAGATTATTATTGTTCATGTTGAGCTCTTTCAGATTGGTATCTGATCCAAGAACTGCAGCCAGAGCTGAACAGCTTTTTTCTGTTAAGTTACAATCATTTAACCTACAATAAATCACACCACAGAATTAGATGGAACACATACAATACATTTTCTAAGTACAAATATTAAATACATGTTCCATTATTATTTTTTACATAAACAGCATACAATGCATTCAAACAGCATTCATCTACAAAAAAAATACTATTTCCTGTACATTATTTTTTTATTCAGTAAGAAATTTAATAGATAAAATGAAGCATGTTTAAAAAATATATTTTTATAGCTATAGGATTTCTTCTCTATTTCTGTCACCTGATGGAGTTTGGGTTTTTGCCACTGTTGCCTCTGGCTTCCTTAGTTGGAGACACTTAATATTCAACAATATTATTGACTTGACTGCACTGACACTATTAGATGAGACAGTTCACACTTTTATGGCAAGTTAAAGGCATTTCACTATAATACTAAAAATGCCTTCATTCACATGTACATGTCTTTTTGATATAAAATATGTAATGATTTAAGTAAAGCTAAGATTACTTAAGCCTAAGAACCTAAGAAATTGTATTTGTTTTTAATATTTCAAGATAAAGTTTAACCGACGACTGATGCTGATATCTTAGAGAGCAGGGTGATCAATAGGTGATATATCATTAATTTAAAGATAGTAAAAAAGCATCCATAACAATTACTGAAATTACATTTATCGTTTATTTTACTTAATATTTGCTAAATAAATAAAAAAACATTTTGAACTTTTTTTGTAGAAAAAACATCTTAAAATGTGTACATCAAATATTATACAACAGGCTTTTGATAAATGTTTATTTGTAAATCTCTCAATCTACATATTACATTACATTATTATTACATTAAACTACAGAATTACTGATAAAAGTAAGCATTTAAAATGTTTGATTACTGGCAGATACAGAGGGACTGTCACGGTGTGGTGCAGGCAGAAGAAGACGAAGGAGAATCAAAAGTTCCAATGCAAACTTTTACTCACAATATAAATAATACAGTTACATAGAAGACGGGCAGAAGGTTCACACACACTAAATACGACGGAGATCGGACAAGGACTGACTGAACAGAATGGAACTTAAATACAAACACAGATTACACTGATTAACAGAACACAGGTGAGATAGATGGCGATTAGTGGTCGACCGATATTGTTTTTTTGATGGCCGATGCCGATGCCGATATCTTAAAGAGCAGGATGGCCGATAGCCGATATAAAGCCTATACTTTTATTATACACTTTATATTTATTTTAATCAATATTTTATCAATTTTAAATAAATTAGAAAACAAATCTTTAAAATAAACATGCTTAGATTGCAACTTCTTGAATCTGCAATCTTATTACAGTATTTTTCACAAATAAAGTAATTGTTTAAAAATATATGAATATGTGAATAAAAAGGAAGTAAACACTGTAACAGGGCACTCAGTAATCTGGTAATATCGTGCGCACTGGTAACCATATTTTTTCAAATAAAGACAAGGTAACGCTAATATTACATGCAGCACACAGTGAAAACTATATGAATATGACAGAGTGGATATAGCACAGCATATTTTAATATGAAGGATTTAAAGTTTTTCGACAGCGTCTCCTGTGAAGCTGATCTTCTGTTCGCATTCACTCACTTCACTCGACCGTCACACGTTTATCAGGCTACAAATGCACACCTCACAAGATATCACAGCTGGATTCCATTAAATCTGCAAGTGATATTAAATGTTTATTAGATATTCAGAGATTTGTTTAAATGATGTAGATGCGCATTTGCTGAATGTTGACGAGGAAATGAGAAAGTATTTTAGCCTGATTGTTTGCCTTTTCTGCAACAAATAATATAAAAGCAACACTTCACTTTTTCGCATACCATTTACTTTCTTTGTTTACCAGTTCTGTCTAACAAAAGTATTAGATATGACTGACAGAGATTGTAAACTAATGAAGAATGTGAGTGAGCGCTGTATGATCAGGCGCTGGTGTTCTCAGCACCGCCCGTCAAAATAAAAGTCTGGAGCGTCGTCAAAATAAAAGTCCCGCTTCCAACACATCGGCCAATCAGAAAAACGTATCCGCCGATGCCGATATTTTAAAAGTGCCAAATATCGGCCGATATATTACTGCAAAGAATCTGGGTTTTATATTGGATAGTGGACTAAAATTCAACAAACAAATTAATACAGTTGTCAGTTCCAGTTTTTACCACCTCAGGAGATTAGCGAAAGTTAAACCATTCCTAAGCAGGAACAGTTTTGATATCGTAGTTCATGCTTTTATTTCATCACGGATTGATTACTGTAATTCGCTATATCAAGGGCTGCCAGCTTCATCTATCCACCGGCTTCAACTGGTCCAAAATGCAGCTGCCCGTCTGCTTACAGGCATTCGCAAACGGGATCACATCACACCTACACTATACTCTCTGCACTGGCTACCTGTTCAGTATCGTATTGAATTTAAAGTTTTGCTGTTTGTGTATAAATCATTAAACAATCTCGCTCCTCAGTACCTTACTGAGTTGGTTACGGAACACAAACCAGCTAGACTGCTCAGATCACAGACCAAATATCTGCTACGAGTACCCAGATCCAGATTGAAATGCAGGGGCGACAGAGCCTTTGCAATAGCTGGCCCCAGGTTATGGAACAATCTGCCATTACACATCAAAACAGCGTCCACAGTGTTGGAGTTTAGAAGTCTTTTAAAAACCTATTTGTACTCTTGTGCGTTTAATGTCTTGTGAAAGTGATTGTAGTGATGTCTTGTGATTTTAGTTCTATGGGATGGACCTAGATATATCTTGTACAGCACTTTGGTCAACCAAGGTTGTTTTAAATGTGCTTTATAAATAAATTAAACTTGATATATCGGCCTTGGCGATATATCGATCGACCACTATTGACGATGATGACTAAACAGGTGACACAACTGAACTGATAATGACGGTAACCATAGAAACAACAGAGTGGCGGGAAAAAAAAAGAACAAAGGCAAACAGGAACCAAGCAAAACTCAAACTGAAAGTCCAAATATATGCTGACACGTGACAGGGACAACTAATATATGATGTGGTAATATATATGTACTTTATTTAAGCCTGTTTTATAAAAATCTCAAAGTTTTATATTATAACCTTTCAGAATTTCATCTTACTTGTAGGCAATATAAATAACATCTGTACCAAATTACATTATCACCCCCCCCCCCCCCTCCCCCAGTTTGGGTATATCAATAAAATATGTATTTTTTCCACAAGTATGAACATGAGCTAATATATAATTCTATTCAAGTCATTAAAGTCTGGTGTATCATATGATACAAGACAAACATGCAAACCTTTTTACATGGTCTTTTATATTTTGTCTAAAGGCCTGATAAACTGTCTCCACAAAAAAATAACAAATAAAATTCAGACTATTATTTCATATGTCAGGCTTTACAGGGATAAGTTCATGTTCATGATGAGGAATCACTATAGAGTAATGTAGATAAAGACATTTTTCAGATGAGAGCAAAACATGACAAAATATATTAAAAGACTTACAGAGCTCTTCTGGAGGTTTTGATGACTGCCGATAATCTAATGAGACACTCGTCTGATTTCTTAAATTTCTGAAGCTCAAACTCCTCCAGCTCCTCCTCTGATGTCAACAACACAAAGACTAAAGCAGACCACTGGGCAGGTGAAAGGTCACCAGATGAGAGACTTCCTTTGCTAAGGTGAGTCTGAATCTCTCTCACCAGAGTTTGGTCGTTCAGTTCATTCAGACAGTAGAACAGATTGATGGATCTCTCTGCAGGAAGATTATCTTCTAATTTCTGCTTGATGTACTGCACTATTTCCTTGTTGCTCTGGTCATTGCCGTCTTGCTGTGTCAACAGACCTCGTAAGAGTCGTCGATTGGACTGGAGTGACAGACCAAGGAGGAAGCGAAGGAAAAGGTCCAGGTGTCCATTGTCACTCTCGAGCGCCTTGTCCACTGTAGTCTTGAGCAAATCAATCATGGTTTCATTTCTGTTTTCCTGTTCTGTAGACTCATGATCAAACACACTTGTCTTGTTGATGTCTAGAAACAGATGTGCATAAAGGGCTGCAATAAACTCTTGAATGCTCAAGTGAACAAAGCAGTACATGGTACCAAGAACGATCCCTGTTTCCTCCTTAAAGATCTGGGTACACATGCCTGAGTACACTGATGCCTTATAGACGTCAATACCACAGGCTTCCAGGTCTGTGTCATAGAAGATCAGGGCCCGTATGTATAAAACTTCTAAGAAATGCTCTTAAGAATAGTCTTAAGCTTTGACTTAAGTGTCATAAAATACTTAGTAAAGAGTAGGACTTTTCTAAGAGTAGGAGACTTTTATAAAGCAGCTAAAAGCAACTTTCAGTAAAGTATAAGACTGATTCTTAAGTGCTGACTAAAGTGGGACTTAAGTGTTGTAAACTAAGGACTACAATGATGACAACCCAAAATGGCCGCCCTCAACCACTGAATCAGCCAATAGTGAGCCTGCAAGGATGAGGTCACTATAGCATGACACCAATCATTTAATCTAATTATAATAAAATAATTTAATTAAGACACTGAGGCTTTAATATTTAAATTTATTTTAAAAAATGCTTTGCAGTGCATTGTGCAAAATTATCACAAGTTAGTATTTATGCTGTGGAAACCCTTTTCTATTGATGCCTGTCTCCTCATTTACAGTTGGAGCAATTATGCAAACATGAGTTCCATCAATGGATTCAACAACTCAGGAAAGCCCAAAATACTCAATAAAGTGGCTTTATTTTACTGCGAGATTTGAAGATCAATTGGAAAGTCAAAGAACTGCCATATAGTATTGGCCAAAAGTGAGGCCAAGGAAATTTGACACTCACCCTTTATTAAAATAGTATTAAAAATGTGTTAAAGATTTTGTACGCATGTTGTGTAGTTGTGCTTGGAGTCAATTGTTTATTTGTGATAACACAATGAAACATGACAAACTGTACAGTCATAATTTTTAGCCAATGTCAAACAAATGAACAAGAGAGGACAATGAAATATTAATAACTGACTACAGTATGTTGCAGACAATGTATTATTTTTTTCTTCTCCTGTGAGCTTTTTAGTTTTTTTAAAAAAAAAACTGTTGCTGTAGTTTGCCCTTTTTTCAACAGTATTATTGATCTTCCTGGATTGACACCATTGTCTGAGAACTGAACTGAGCTGAACAATGACATCACTGTTTTCTCAGAGTGGCTGTATAATGAACTAAATAGATAACTAATGATCTTTTACAATGGAAATAAATCATCATTGAACTAACTTAAGCTGCACAATGACACTATTTTCTTCTAGAGCTGCTGTACAGCCCAAACTAACTTTGTTGCATTATTTTCCTGTTATGTAAAGCTGCTTTGAAACAATACTGTAAAAAGTGACTTGACTTGAAATAATTGTGTCAGATAAATATCTTCACTAAGTTTTATTTTCCTTATATTTTGATGGTTTAAGCAAACTTGTAGGGTCATAAAAAAAACTATAAAAAAAAAACTCCGCACATCACTTTTAGCCACTAATGTGTTTGGTGTGGTCAGTGCCACAATAGTGCTATTAAGACCCTGCTTACTGTGGAATGATGAGCTCAAGTCATCACCGGGTGTACTGCTTTTTATTTTTTATTATCCTTTTTATTTCATTGCTATAAAATCAACTCCGTCATCATTACTGTAACTCCAATACATCATATTTTCATTGAAAAGTGTGTGGCCTCCTCCTCTCTGCGGCCATCTTGTTACTCCTAACTAGGTTAAGAGACCTCTTCAGCTCTCTTAAATAATTTAGGAGCTGAGACCTAGTCTTGACACTTAGGAACCTTTATGAATCACACTTATTCTTAAGTCTAGGAATAAAAGTAAAATGACGTCATTCTTAGAATTTTGACAGACTTGAGACTAAAATTTTACTCTGAGTGGCTTTATACATACGGCCCCAGGTTGTTTCTTTCCAGTTGATGAAACGCCAGTTTTCCCAGTGAAAGGATGGTGTCTTTATCCCAGGAAACATCTGGGCCCGTATGTATAAAACTTCTAAGAAATGCTCTTAAGAATAGTCTTAAGCTTTGACTTAAGTGTTAGAAAATACTTAGTAAAGAGTAGGACTTTTCTAAGAGTAGGAGACTTTTATAAAGCAGCTAAAAGCAACTTTCAGTAAAGTATAAGACTGATTCTTAAGTACTGACTGAAGTGGGACTTAAGTGTTGTGAACTAAGGACTACAGTGATGTCAACCCAAAATGGCCGCCCTCAACCACTGAATCAGCCAATAGTGAACCTGCAAGGATGAGGTCACTACAGCATGACACCAATCATTTAATATTATTATAATAAAATCGTTTAATTAAGACACTTTAATATTTAAATTTATTTAAAAAAATGCTTTGCATTGTGCAAAATTTTCGCAAATTAGTATTTATGCTGTGGAATCCTTTTCTATTGATGTGTGTCTCCTCATTTACAATTATGCAAACATGTGTTCCATCAATGGATCCAACAACTCAGGAAAGCCCGAAATACTCATTAAAGTGGCTTTATTTTGCTGCGAGATTTGCAAAGTCAATGAACTGCCATACAGTAGTGGCCAAAAGTGAGGCAAAGGAAAATTGTCAGATTCACCCTTTATTCAAATAGGGTTACAAATGTGTTAAAGATTTTGTACGCGTATTGTGTAGTTGTGCTTAGAGTCAATTGTTTATTTGTGATAACACAATGAAACATGTCAAATTGTACAGACATAATTTTTAGCCAGGCTGTCAAACAAATGAACAAGAGAGGACAATTAAATATTAATAACTGACTATGTTGCAGACAATGTATGATTTTTTTTCTCCTGTGAGCTCTTTAGTTTTTTTTTTTTTTTTTTTTTACCTGTAGCTGTAGTTAGCCCTTTTTTCAACCATATTATTGATCTGCCTGCATTGACACCATTGTCTGAGCTGAATGATGACATCACTGTTTTCTCCAGAGCGACTGTATAATGAACTAAATAGATAACTAATGACTAATGATCTTTTACAATGGAAATGAATCATCATCGAACTTACTTAAGCTGTACAATGGCACTATGTTCTTCTAGAGCTGCTGTACAGCCCAAACTAACTTTGTTGCATTATTTTCCTGTTATCACTTTAAAGCTGCTTTGAAACAATCTGTATTGTAAAAAGCGACTTGAAATAATTTTGTCAGATAAATATCTTCACTAAGTTTATTTTTATATTTATATATTTCAAATATTTTAAAATATGAGGAAAGAACAAAACACCATTTTCCTCATATTTTGATGGTTTAAGCAAACTTGTAGGGTCATTAAAAAATTAAAAATAAAAACTACGCACATCACTTTTAGCCACTACTGTTTTTGATGTGGTCAGTGCCACAATAGTGCTATTGAGGCCCTACTTACAGAGGACTGATGAGCTCAAGTCATCACCGGTGCACTGCTGCTTTTTTCCAATCAGCAACAATATAATTATTATTTTCCTTTAATTTCATTGCTATAAAATTTCTTAAAAGTCAGTTCGAAAAAGGATCCCTTGATGATCAAACTTTTATTGCTTGATCAACTCCGTCATCATTTACTGTAACTCCAATACATCATATTTTCACTGAAAAGTGCCTCCTCCTCTCTGTGGCCATCTTGTTACTCCTAACTAGGTTAGGAGACCTCTTCAGCTCTCTTAAGTAATTTAGGAGCTGAGACCTAGTCTTGACACTTAGGAACCTTTATGAATCACACTTATTTTTAAGTCTAGGAATAAAAGTAAAGTGACGTCATTCTTAGAATTTTGAGAGACTTAAGACTAAAATTTTACTCTGAGTGGCTTTATACATACGGCCCCTGGTGTATATTCTCCATCATACTTTCGGCGGCTCTGCTGGATCTGAAAGCGGAGAAAGTGTGTGTACATTTGTGTCAGAGTCTTGGGAGTGTCTTCAGTGTTGAATTCCTGCAGTGTTTTAGAGATCTCATCAGCCTGAGTGTTTTTCACATCAGTTTTTCTTTTCTCCTCCAGAATGTTCTGGAGAACCGTGGCTAAAATCCAGCAGAAGACTGGGATGTGGCACATGATAAAGAGACTCTTTGATTGTTTAATGTGATCTATGATTGGTTTGGCCTGATTCTCATCCTTGAATCTTTTTTTGAAGTACTCTTGCTTTTGTGCCTCAATGAATCCTCGTATCTCTGTCAGCCGGTCGATGCAGTCAGGAGGAATCTTACTGGCAGCTGCTGGTCTGGTGGTGATCCAGATGAGAGCAGAAGGAAGCAGATTTCCCTTCATGAGGTTCGTTAGGAGAACATCCAGAGAGGCTGATGACGACACATCACGCCACGTCTCATTACGATCAAACTTTAGAGGAAGGCGACATTCGTCCAGTCCATCAAGGATGAACAGCACTTTGAACTGATTCCTTTTTGTAAGGTTCAGTCCTTTTGTCTCTGGGAAAAATTGAGTGATAAGGTCCATCAAACATAGTTTTTCTTTCTCCTTTAAGTTAATCTCTCTGAATGGAAGAGGAAATATGAAGCTGATATCTTCATTTTCTTTTCCTTCAGCCCAGTCCAGAACAAACTTTTGCACAGAGACTGATTTCCCGATGCCAGCGACTCCTTTTGTCAGTACAGTTCGGATCTCCTTGTCTTGTTCAGAAGCTTCAAACAAATTTGTGCATTCAACCTGTATCTCTTGTGCTTCATGACGCCTGGAAGCAACTTCAATCTGTCTCACCTCATGTTCAGTATTGACCTGTTCACTGCCGCCCTGAGTGATATAGAGATCTGTGTAGATGTTATTCAGAAGTGTGGAGTCACCTTGCTTCGCAATTCCTTCAAACACACACTGATACTTCTTCTTTAGGCCACATTTCAGCTGAGGAATGAAGAACAGCTCACCTAAACACAGGAACAGAAAATAGACAATTTTAGTCTTCATTTTCTCTCCTGCATTTATAAGAGACAATCATACAGATGATCATGAGTCTCTTACCTTCTAGAGCATCAGCAGCTTCATCTTGCTTCATCTCTCTCAGGTAATATAGTGTGAGATCAAGAGCTGATTCTTTGACACTGGATCTGTTCTCAATAAAGTCCTTCACAAAGTGTTGCGTGTTCTCTTTTTGTAATATTTTCTTAAACTTCTCCAGTTCATGCTTCAGAAATGTGATTATATTGCTCTCAAGATCCTACAAACAAAAGTAAGAAAAAAGACACAATTTAAACCAAATTGTACATCTACATTTGGTCAACACAATTTATTCAATAACTATAATATCTATACAAAAATCCAGTTAAAATACTAACATGTTAACCAGCTGATATTTTTAACAAATAGAAAAATAAACAATATTTAAGTGCTTCAAAGGAAAAATAGTGATCTGGAGGAATTAAATAAAATGTCTTTGTTTAATAACATATTTGTTGTTGTAAATATTAAACATTTATAAAAATGTGTTTTCCTACCTGGAAGATTCCTAGAAGATTGTGTTTGAATTTATTGTGGTTCCTGTGAGTCTGAACGTCTGAATCTAATGTCTCATATTGAAGCCTGTAATCACATAAATAAAATAAATACTGATTTTACAGGCAAATTTCACAGAAAGAGAAAAAGCATTAGCTGTGAATACTCTGATAAATATTTATCAGATCAAATATTTATCAGAGTATTCAATGATAAATATCATGATAAATGATTCAATGATAAATAATGATAAATATTTGATCTAAAAATGTTTCATGTTTGGTATTCACTGATACACCTTTTAAACAGTCAACGTGTGACAATAAATTAGAAACTCATGAAATACCTTTTATTAGATGATGGTGTTTTCTCACTGAAGTCTGGTGGATCATCTTTAGACCGATCACTCTTCAGAGACACAGAGCTGGACACATGTGATTCTGATCTTACCCTGATGACACAAAGAACAGAGAGAGAGAGAAAACACTTTAGTAAAGGAGGATCAACTGTGTGTGAAACACATCTGTCTTTATCTAATCCTCCACACAAATACACACACTCACACAATTTACTGTTTCATAGTTAACTACTATTTTACTTTACTGGCTCACATTAGTTTAACGATTTCTTTAATATACATGAGAGATTAAATATGGGTAACACTTTATAATGATTAGTTAATGATTAACTAATTATTTACGAAACATGACTATGCGTTCATAAATGATTAATAAGTGATGTTAATTATTGGATGTATGTTTTGTAGATTCAGTTATAAGTAATTTACAATTGATTAGTTAATGATTAACTAGTCATATACAAAACATGAATATGCGTTTCATAAATGTTTAATAAATGTTTGTTTTTTTGTATATATGTAGCAATTAGAGGGTGCAAAAAGTGTTGTAAATGCCTTGAATACACATACAGATCATTTGTAGGTATATGTAACACATTTACAAGTGATGAATAGTTTACACTTTAGATTAGGGGATGCAGAAAATGTTGTAAATGATTTACAACACTTTCTGCATCCCCTAATCTAAAGTGTAAACTATTCATCACATGTAAATGTGTTACATATACATTCGTAGATAACATTCGCAGACCTTATGCCTTTTTGATACTTGAAGTGGTAATCTACAAATGAAGTGTAAGACATTTACAAGTGATGAATTGTTTACACTTTAGATTAGGGGATGCAGAAAGTGTTGTAAATCATTTATTCATAAGTTTACACATCTATAACAGGTGTTGAACACTGTAGTGTGTCCTGCAGTGTAAGTGCTGACTGGTGAGGGTATAGACAGCTGTCTTCTCTGAAACACATGGAGTCTTTAACCACTGTGCACCTGATGTGAGCAAAACATGCAAAAAATGTAACATAATTTATTAAACATTTATGAAACGCATAGTCATGTTTAGTAAATGATTAGTTAATCATTAACTAATCAATTGTAAGTGACTTATAACTGAATCTACAAAACATATAATGAACATATCACTAATTAATCATTTATGAATGATTAGTCATGTTTTTAAAAAAATAGTTAATCATTTACTAATCAATTGTAAATGACTTAGGTATTCTTTATTTCATACCCGCAGGTAAATTTGTTTTGCTGATAGAAGAAAAATTCGGTCATCCAAAAAAAAGAAATATAAAAGACATAAGAAACATAAAAAAACATTTCACATACAAATTTGCAGGTTTAAAAAAAACATCATGACAGGCTGCACCATAACACATATATCCTCTGTCCAAGTTAATGATCAAATACTAAAGCATCTCTCTTACTCATATTATTTAAAGTTTCAATTGCCGCTGGAACAAAAGTATTCCTGTACCGTCTAGTCTTCCATCTCGAAGCCACAAACCGGCGACCAGAAGGAAGTAATTTAAAATCATTCCTTAAGGGATGCGACTGATCATTCAAGACAGCACTTGCTTTCCTGTACAGCTGATTTGTATAAATATATCCTAAATTCCGTTGAGTTACTCCTATAATCCTACTCGCCCATTTAACAATTTGGTTTAATGAGTTCTTATTCTTCACTGACAGGCTTCCATACCATACCACAATGGAAAATGGCATAATAGATTCAATAAAAGCAAAGTAAAACAAACTCAGCATGTGTCTGTCAATGTTAAATTTAGCAAGTTTCCTGAGGCAACTCAAACGTTGATGACCCTTTTTGCAGACCATTTCACAATTCAACTCAAATGACAGTTTTGAATCAATGACTGTGCCAAGATATTTATAACTCTCCACACGATCCACAACCTGTCCTTTGATATCATAGTCGTAGTGACATGATCAACAGCGTGTGTTCTAAAATCAATGATCATATCTTTCGTTTTGGTAATATTTAACTTTAGATAAGAATCATCGCACCAGGTCACAAAATCCTTCACAACTGGACCGTGACCAGACTCTTCCCCCTGTAGCAGGCTCACTATCACTGTGTCATCAGCAAACTTAATAAATGTCCTGTTTTCATGTAAGCTTTGACACACATTGGTGTACAAAAAATGTATAATAATGGTGAAAGAACACAGCCTTGAGGGGATCCTGTAGATAAACATAATACATCTGAAAAGCTACCATTCACTTTTACTCTCTGCATTCTGTTAGTTAAAAAGTCCAGTAACCATCCCACTAAATTGTGGTTCAACTTGTAATACTCTAGCAATCTTCTGGCTAGGATGTGGGGTTGTATAGTATTAAAAGCGGATGAGAAGTCAATGAACAACAGTCTTGCATGGGTATTTTTCCCCTCCAGATGCTTAGTCAGTAAGTTTAACAACATAAGTGAAGCATCCTCAACACTTCTATTCGCTCTATATGCAAATTGCAAAGGATCGAGGGCTTGTCCAGTCTTACTCAATATCTCAGACTTCACCAATTTCTCAAATGACTTCATTACTAAGGAGGTGAGGGCAACTGGTCTCAGATCATTTAACACTTTAGGGTTATTGCATTTGGGAACAGGAGTAATAATAGACTTTTTCCACAGGCTAGGTACCTTTTGTGCCCGTAGTGACCAATTAAAAATATCAGAAAATATTGAAGTTAATTGCTTTGCACAGTGCTTTAATATTCTCCCACATATGTAGTCTGGACCAGGACTCTTTCTCACCTTGGTGGATAGAAAAATTTTCTCCACTGCTGCCTGTTCTAAGACTATGTGGGAATCATCCTTACACAGGCATCGTAATTCTTCTACTTCATCTTTAAAATCAAAACTTTCAAATCTTGAATAAAACCTATTTAGAGCATTTGAAAAGTCATCATTTGATCTAAAACCATCAATACACACAGTGCTCTTATTCACATTATGCTGTAATCCCACAATTTTCTTCATACCAGACCAAGCTGAGCCCAAGTTATTATCTGCCAAATTATTTTCTAACTTAACTTTGTATGCTTGCTTAGCTTTAAGGATCTCCGTTCTAACCTCCTTCCTCGCTAATGCCCTCTCTAAGCCTTCCCCCTGTTTGCAGGCTAGCTTCTTGTTCTGCAATCTTGTTTTGACTGATTTTGACATCCATGGTTTAGTATTTGGGAAAACCTTAAATTTACGTGTAGGCACAATCATATCCTCACAAAAAGTTATATATGAACATACAACATCAGTCAGTTCGTCAATATGTTCACAAGAGTCTTTAAACACCTCCCAGTCCGTACAATCGAAGCACCCTTGCAGACGGGCGATAGAGTCCTCAGACCACATTTTGACTTCTCTCATCTGAGGTTTTTCTCTCTTGAATAAGGGTATATATATAGGAAGGAGCTGCACACAGTTGTGGTCAGCAGATCCCAGTGCTGACAATGGTACAGACTTATATGCCCCCTGTATAGTCCCATAACAGAGATCCAGCATCTTATATTGTCTTGTTGGGCATGTGATGTATTGATAAAAATTTGGCAGGGTCTTTTTAAGTGACACATGATTAAAATCTCCCAAAATAAAATTCGGTGCCTCTGGTGAAATATTCTGAAGTCCTTGAACAACATCAAATACAATGTTCGATGCAATGACGTTGTTAGCTTTCGGATGAATGTACACAACAGTTATAAAAATTAGTGGAAATTCCTGTGGCAAATAAAATGGACGAAGGGATACTGATAATAACTCAATGTCGGGTGTACAGATTTTCTCCCGAATAGTCACCGCAGTAAAATAGTGCTTGTTGACATAGAGGCACACACCCCCAACCGCGGGATTTACCTGTGATTTCTGCACTCCTGTCCGAGCGAAATGGAATACCAAAACCATCAATACACAGGCCATTGTCCAAATCCTCCTCGGTTAGCCAGGATTCTGTAAATGCCTTGACACAGCTGTTTCTGTATTCATGAAGAAAACGAACATTTCCTTGCAACTCGTCGAGTTTATTTCGTAATGACTGTACGTTTCCCAAGATCATTGAGGGCAGGGGGATACGGGTACTTAAAAACAACACACATAGGATGCAGAGTTTTTCCTTCAGCTGGCGCCCTCAACTTGTAACACAATTTACAAAACATATATAAAATGTTAGTATGTCACTTGCTACTCATTTATGAATGTTTTGTAAATGATTAGTTCATCATTAACTAATCACTTATAAATGACTTGCAACTGAACATTATTATAAAGTGTTACCGCCAATGATTGTATGGTCTAAAAACTAAAGTCATCTATTTGGATTAATTCAGCGTATAGAAGGTTATTAACAAATTATTAACTGTGATATTTTCTATAGAGCAAACAGGGCTTTATTGACGATGTCAGAGTTAATTTAAGAAGTTAAAAACTGAAGTTGTGCAAATATAAATCAATGCTTAAAGTTGTGTTATTGACAGGGAAACACAAAGTCCAGTGGAGTTTAAACTGATGAAAGCAGACGCAGTCTTACCTGTGTTTCTCTGAGAGCCTCATCTGAGAGAGAGAGTCCTTTCCTCTTTCCTCTGACATACTGCAGCTAAACTGACACTGAAAGCTGATCAGCACTGCTTTCTGAAAACACTCAATCCTTCAGCATCACCTGGAAATGACACCATTTTACACAGATGAAGAACATCTTATTTAAGACAATAATGAAGAATGCTGAGTTATCATCAACAACAGCAACAGCAAAAACTATCTATAAAATAAAGTGAGTTACAGACAAATATATTGCCATGTAAAATAACCGAATATAGTCTTAATCATTTCTGATTGTTTAATGAGTTTAACTGACTCTAAATATTAATTCATTGGGGACAGAAATTGTGTTTAAAACTTTGAGTGGGAAAATTGAACCCAATTTGTTATATTTTCTATTACAGTTTAATATCATTTTACAATCCTATTTACCCAATCTTTATTAGTTGTTGAATCGTTTGTCATTTAATCATTACTTCAAGTTCACAGTGATGGTTGATTTCATTACTTTCAAATGATCCTAAAATAACTGATTGAGTAAAAGTAACCTGAATTATAACGGTCATACTGTATAACTACTAATCATAATTGCTATATCTGAACTGAAATATTCAGTTTAATAACAGCAGATTGTTGTTGAAGAAACAACATAAAGACAGTAGCCTGTAATTTAAATATATGTTTAATGTCATCTTTTTATGAAAGAAGGCCAGTAGCACCACTACCTATACAAATTGTACAAACTGCTACTGATGTATCTATGAAATAGATTTTTTCTCAATTTTAGCCATTAATTATAGCCATGCAGCATGAATTTTTTTTTTGAAAGCTATACATTTTATCATTTATTAGGTTTTAAAAAATAGATGAGAGGGTCTGTATCTCTTACCATTGGAGAAAGCCTGATGGCTAACTACTCTCAGCAACTAGTCTCTCCCCTGTGAAGGCCTCCTCCCCTCCCTTTACCCCTATACAGATAAAGCGGTGTCGGGATAATTCTGGTTCGCGTGGCTACATGGAAGCGATAAAAATTCTGTATTATACATTTTAAGGCCAGACAAGTAGTATGTTGAGGGTTGATTTGTAGGGAAGGACTACACGCACATCCATATTCAAACGCGCATACCTATAGACTGAACTCGTAATACGCATGTGCACGCCATCAGCGTTCTCACAGGTTCACGTTTTTGATCGTTGCGACTGAAGTGAATCAATCAAACTAACTTTAGCTGGACAATAACTTTATTCTAGAGCTGCTATAAAGCCAAAACAATCTGTTACTTTAATTTCCTATTATCACTGTAAAGCCGCTTTGGAACAATCTACATTGTTAAAAGAGCTATATAAATGAAGATGACTTGACTAACTTGGATCATGTGACGCTCCTCAGCCTATCATATAATGGCAGTGACTTCAGTGCCCACAGTTCACAGTTTTATGACAGTCACAGCTTTCATTAATCAGTTTCTTGTCTATTAGCACATTGGTCTTGTGAATTAATGTTCTATATTTGGTGTTAGTAAACGTACAGTAGGACTACCATGTTTGTGGACTGTGCTTTACTGAGCGGGAAAAGGGGTTTGAATATCTTTATTAGCTGCAGATTACTGATCACTACAGTGCACATAAAACCACATTTCAGATTAGATTTGAATCTGTTCATTAAAAACAGCTGTATTGGACATACATAGCAGTGATACTGGTCACTAAACATGTAATTGTAATTTAATTGTTGAAATCTGGAAGCCATAGAAATAATACATTTATTTATTAAAATCTGTATATTTTGTTTACCTTCATTCGTTCAAAAGCGTTATCTTTACACAGTATCATTACAATTCAAGTCTAATTCATTTGTTGAAACCTGGAAGCCATAGAAAGAACACATCATTATATTATGTATTTTTCATTAAACAACAATATAATACAATATTTATAATGAAATGATTAATTTATTCATTAGAAGCTCGAAAAGCTTCTAAATGATGGGTTATGGCAGGTACAAGGGCCTGTGCTTGAGTATAAGAAACTTACTAATGCAAGATATACTTGAAGTGTTGTTTTCATTTGTTTTAGAGTCAGCTTCAAGCACAAACCTAACTAATTGTAATAAATTGTAATGTATACAGTAGCATTTAAACAGCATGTGAAAATTTACATATTAATGGTAAATAAAATTATAAATTAAAAATATTTGTTAAATGGTTTTATCATCATATTTATTTTATAAATATTTTGTAAAGTCATAATTTTGTTATAATATTGTTTTGAACTGTTTGCTATTTACAATGTTAACTAATAACTGTTTTAATTTTTGTGCTTTTATTTAAAAATTGTATTGAATCCAGACCAAAACTCCTAATAATAAAAATCATTATAGATGTTAATAATAATAGTGGGAACCCACAACATTTACTACAATTTGTAGTTGTTTATACTAAATACAGCTTACCCAACATCTCAGATTAACCTGACATCACTAGCTTCCGTTACTACTAGCACAACACGCTAATTCACTACTGCTAGCCTGTTAAGGCGCCACCCGTGCGCTCAGCTATTTTATTTATTTATTTTTCGCTCGCGCCTTTGAGTTCATAAAAGCTCAGGTAAGTAATAATCAGTCAACAAACACGGTGAGTAATGTCTTGTCCTGTTATTGTCACCTGCACTTCATGTCACATGTTTAGCATAGCCTTCTCTGTTGGCAATATAGGATTTATATGTCATAAATGTAAGGAGACAGTTAGGCTGACAGAGAAGATTTCAGAACTAGAGACACGCATCCAAACTTTAATTGAGGATAGTAAGAGTGCTAGAGCTTTAGATACTATTTTGGATGTGCCTAGCATAGTGAACTCTTTACATGATGCGGTTCTGGCTGAATTAGTGACTGCGCAGCCGGGCAAATGGGTGACAGTGAGGGATCACTCCAGTCGCGGATCAAAAAACCACTCTTCCGTTCCGATTACCATAACAAATCGATTTGCCCCGCTCAGTGAAACACCCACTGAGAATGATTGTGCCCTAGTTATTGGCGATTCTATTACACGGAACGTGAAAATAGAGACACCAACCACCATAGTCACATGTTTGCCGGGAGCCAGAGCGCCTGACATCAAAGCAAATTTAAAAGTGCTGGCTAATGCTAATCGTAAATTCTCTAAGATCATTATTCACGTCGGCACTAATGATGTTCGAGATCACCAAAATTAATATTAAAGAGGTGTGTGAACTTGCAAGTACGATGTCAGGCACTGTAATTTGCTCTGGCCCCCTTCCTGTTCGCAGGAGTGATGAGATAGTTAGTAGATTGTGTTCACTTAACGGTTGGCTGTCTAAGTGGTGTCTGCAAAATAATATAGAATTTATAGACAATTGGAAAAGTTTTTGGGGCAAACCTGACCTGTTGAAAAGAGATGGTATTCATCCCTCCTGGGATGGTGCTGCTATTTTCTCTAGTAATATGGCTCATAGTCTTAGAGCTCAAACATGACAATCTGGGGCTCAGGTCAGGAAGCAGACAGACTGGCTAAACCGACCGTCTGCTAGCGGCCTCACGTCACCCAGGTCAGATAAATCCCATCACATAGAGCCTCTTTCACCTAGCTATCATCATATAGAGACTGTGTCTGTTCCCCGAACTTGGAAATCCAAAAAAAAAAAACGTTTAAACCCATCTAAGGTTAAAAATTTAATTGATGTTCAACAAATTAAAAACAGCTATAATATAGATGAGCAAATGCTAAAGCTTGGGTTGCTGAATATTCGATCGCTTACTTCAAAAGCACTCATTGTTAATGATATGATTTCAGATAATAACCTAGATGTGCTGTGTTTGACAGAAACCTGGCTAAAACCAAACGATTACATTACTTTAAATGAGTCCACCGCGCAAGATTACTGTTATAAACATGAGCCTCGTCTGAAACGCAAAGGCAGTAGTGTTGCTGTAATTTATAGTAATATTTTCAAAACCACTAAGAAATCAAGTTTTAAATATACTTCTTTTGAAGTGTTAGTACTTAATGTAAAAATATATAGTATAAATGATAAATCACGTTTGAGATTTGTGCTGGCTACTGTATACAGGCCACCAGGGCACCATACAGACTTTATCAAAGAATTTGCGGACTTTCTATCAGAATTAATATTGGCTGCAGATAAAGTACTAATTGTTGGTGATTTTAATATACAAATCGATAATGAAAAAGATGGGATTGGGATTGGCATTTAAAGACATTGTAAACTCAATTGGAGTTAGACAACACGTGTCAGGACCCTACTCATTGTCGTAATCATACTCTAGATCTAATATTATCACATGGAATAGATGTTGATGCCGTTGAAATTCTGCAGCAGAGTGATGACATCTCAGATCATTATCTAGTCTCGTGTAAACTTCATTTAGCCAAGGCTGCAAAGCCGACTCCGTGTTTCAAATATGTTAGACCTATCACCTCTGCCACTAAAGATTGCTTTATCAATAATCTTCCTGATCAGTTTCATCATATCAGCATCCCAGATAGCTTAGAAGAACTTGATATTGCAAAAGAAACTTTTAACTCTCTCTTTTCCAGCACTTTAGACACAGTTGCTCCGTTGCGCTTAAAGTAGATTAAAGAAAATAGTCCAACGCCGTGGTACAGCGAGCACACTCGGGCCCTTAAGAGAGCAGCCAGAAAAATGGAGCGCAACTGGAAGAAAACAAAACTAGAGATATTTCGCATTTCATGGAAAGAGAGCTCGATTGCTTATTATTTTTCAACCCTATTAGAAGAAAATAAACATAATCCTAGGTATTTATTTGAAACGGTGGCTAAACTAACGAAAAAGAAAGCTTCAAACACAGAAGTTTCCAAGCAGCAAAGCAGTAATGACTTTATGAACTTCTTCACTTAGGGACTGTTCGTTTTTTATTTAAGGGGCCACCGGAGGAGTTTTGAGATCCCTTGTCAAAAAAGACATGGCCCTCCCTTCGCCAGCAATAAATTTTTCTATGACTGTTACGTACGCCGCGCTACGTAATTTTTGTTTTGTGCGTATGTTGCTGCATATGCTTGTCGTGTATGTCTGTGTACTCTGTTTCAGGTGTGAAGTTTGATTGGAGAGTCCGCCTGTCAATCACCTGACGTAGGATGCTGACGTCTGGGATCGCGCCACCAATCGCCTGTCGCCGGGTAGTTTATGAATGGCTCTGACTTCAATGGCGGCAGTCGAGACGGACTCTGGGTTTGCACTCTGTGAGGACGGTTCTCTTGTCCGAGAGACCGGTCTGAGAGACTGATCATTGTTTGGGGTTCGCTGCTTTTGTGATCTTGCAGTTAGATCAGCTCTCTTTGTATTTTGTGGTTATATTTTCTTGGTAACTTTCGTGCTTATGTTTTGTGTTGCCATTGGTAACTTACGTGCTTGCAGTGCCTTCGTTCTAAGGCCTAGTCCACACGGACACGGGTATTTTTATAACCGGAGTTTTCCCTCCTGCGTTTTAAAAAAAAATCCCGTCCACACATGCTCGGTTTAAAAGAAATCTCCGCCTACATGAAAACGCAAAAATCACGCTATCACGCGCTGTCAAGAGCATGCCACACCAGCAGGCGGCGATCGTAAAGCCACGTTGGCCAATCAGAAGCCTGAATCAGAAACAAAAACCCCGGTTTTACTGTCTACACGACAACACTGCAACCGGCGTTTCTGAAAATCCTCACCCTGGCAGGGGTTTTCAAAAATGTTCGGTTTCAGTGACCTGATACTGCGTTTCCGTGTGGACGAACGGCCGAACCGCGTAAAAAAAGTCACGGTTATAAAAATACCCGTGTCCGTGTGGACAAGGCCTAAGTGTTTGTCGCGAATTTACGAATTGTAAATATTTATTACTTTATTACTTTTCATTACTTTATTCTTTCATTACTAACGTTACCTCACTCTATTGCAGTTGAGGAATTAAAAATCTTTCAACTGAGTCATGGGTTGTTGTCTCTTCATTTTCCATTGCAATTCTTGTTACTGCATAAACACACACATGCAAAACTGTTGTTACGTCTAATAATATCCCTAGACAAATAACATCTAATTAACGAGGGACGTAACATATTTGGGGGCTCGTCCTAACTTTTTTTTATATTGGTTACAATATTATCTTGTGTAATATTTGTTTGTGTGTGTTTTTGTGTGGTGCGGGAAACTGCTCTGGAAAGGAATTAGTGCATGTTGAAGTGAGTATGGTAGAATATTGACAATGAGTACTTTTGATTTGCAATCATTTATTGCTGATCCAACTGTGGAAATTTTTGATCGATGTAGAAAAGACGATTTGTTGCAGATAGCTGAATACTATCGCATTCCTGTGGTGAGGCAATCTCTAAAGCACATTATTAAGAATGAAATTTGGAAACGCTTGGTCGAATTAAAAGTATTTTTATTTCCAGATGCGGATAGTGAGAGGGCTGGCATGTCGGCTGTGGAAAGACGTTTGACTAGTGTGGGAAGTTTGGAGGAAGCAAAAGGTGAGGATGCCGAGGTGGAGGTTGAGGCCGAGCCCAAGGCTGCCTTACCCCCCTATTACCTACTTTCTCCGCCTTCCGTTGATTCTGGGGGTGATGCGCGACTGAGGGTCCGCTTAGCCCGAATCCAGATGGAAGCGCAGGAACGGGCTGAGACGCGCCAAGCCGAAATTAAGCTACGCCTAGAAATCCGTAAACTGGAAATTGAATCTGAAACACAGGTAAAACTGCGACAGCTCGAGTTGGAGTCAGCGAAGGTTGTCTCGGGTCGAACTGCGCAGCCTAACCCTGCTGTTTCAGTAAATTCGGAGAATTCTGTGAGTGATGTTTCGACCACTACATTTGATGTTAGTAAACAGATTGCTTTAGTGCCTCACTTTAGAGAATCCGAAGTGGATGCGTATTTCACTGCTTTTGAGCGTGTGGCTGCTGCACTTCGTTGGCCAAAAGAGGTTTGGTGTCTTTTACTACAATGTCGATTAGTTGGAAAAGCACAGGAAGTCTGTTCTGCACTAACCTTAGAGGAAAGCATGCAATACGATATAGTAAAGAACGCTGTTCTTCGTGCATATGAATTGGTGCCTGAGGCATATCGGCAACGTTTCAGGAACCAAAAGAAGTCAGCTCAGACGTTTGTGGAATTTGCCCGTGAGAAGGGAATTCTTTTTGATAAATGGTTGTCTTCTAACAACGTGCAAGATTTGATTTCATTGAGAGAGCTAATGCTTTTAGAAGATTTTAAAAATTGTCTGTCGGAACGAGTAGTCACGTACCTGAATGAGCAAAAGGTTACAATGTTGTCACAAGCTGCGATTCTTGCGGATGAGTATGTGTTAACGCACAAGAGTGTGTTCACTTTACCCCGACCAGAGAAAATAGTGAGTTCGTTTTCAACTCAAAATTCAAGTACCCGTGCTAAAACCAGTTCACCACAGAGTAAAGAAACACGAGAATGTTTTTATTGCCACAAGATGGGACACCTTATTTCTGATTGTTTAGTGCTGAGACGTAAGACTTAGGCTCAGCAAGGACAGTTAAAGCCTGTTACTTTCGTGAAGACTGTGTCTAAAGCTGTTTTAGAGAAGGATGCAATTGACTCAGGGTTTAAACCGTTTTTGTTGAAGGGGTTAATCTCCGTAAATGGTAAACCTGAAGAGCAGAAAGAGGTACAAATCTTGAGGGATACAGGATCGATTCAATCATTTGTAGTCTCTGATGCACTTCCTTTATCGGAGCAGACCTTTTGTGGGTCCAGTGTGTTAGTTCAAGGGATTGAGATGGGTGTCGTAAAGGTACCACTGCACCGGATACACTTACAATGTGACCTGGTCTCAGGTTTTGTTAAGGTGGGGATACGTTCTTCCTTTCCTGTGAAAGGTGTTGCATTCATTCTCGGGAACGATTTGGCGGGAGGTAAAGTGTCACCTGTGCTCGAAGTTGTTGATAAACCTGACTGTTTTATTCCTGTTGATGACATATCTGATCATTTTCCAGAGGTATTTGCTGCTAGCGTAGTTACGCGTGCTCAAAAACGCCGAATTGGAGATGACATTGTTTTGGCCGACTCTTTTATGTCACCTGTGTTCACTGAGGAACAGTTTGGGTCAGATCCAAAAGAATCTGAAAATGTTAGACATGACAGACGTTCTGTTACGGCAATAGCTGAGTCTGAATTGTTAGCTGAACCTATTTCTCATGAAGGGCTTAAGACTGCACAAAGAGAAGATGTGTCGTTAACTAAATGTTTTTCTGCTGCTGAAAGTCCTAAACCTGATAACGTCGACGTCGCTGAATACGTGATCGAAAATAGGTTGTTAAGGAAATGGCACCCTCACAGAGATGGGGAGAACGAGTGGGATGTTGTATGTCAAATTGTTTTACCTACTGTTTATCGAAAACAAGTGTTGAGGTTGGCACATGATCATGAGTTAGCAGGTCATTTGGGGGTGACAAAAACTTACAACCGCATTCTCAAACATTTTTTCTGGCCTGGCTTGAAGAGCGACGTGTCTAAGTATTGCCGCACATGTCATGAGTGTCAAGTAATGGGCAAGCCCAACCAAAAGATTCCACCGGCTCCATTAATTCCGATCCCTGTCATTTGCGAACCGTTTGAGCACGTCATTTTGGATTGCGTTGGTCCCCTGCCGAAATCAAAAGCAGGTAATCAATTTTTGTTAACTATTATTTGTTCTGCGACACGTTTTCCGGAGGCCGTTCCCTTGCGAAGAATAACTGCACCTATCATCATTAAAGCCTTGATAAAGTTTTTCTCCACGTTCGGATTGCCAAAGATCGTGCAGACAGACCAGGGTACGAATTTTCTTTCTAATGTTTTTAGACAAGTGTTGAGAACTTTGGGTATCTCACATCGGATCTCGAGCCCATATCATCCTGAAAGCCAGGGCGCTATCGAACGATTTCACCAGACGCTGAAGTCAATGTTGAAAAAGTACTGTCTAAGCTCTGGTAAAGAATAGGATGAGGGAGTACCATTAGTATTGTTTGCAGTTCGTGAAGCAACTCAGGAGTCTCTGGGGTTTAGTCCAGCAGACTTAGTCTTTGGTCACACCGTACGAGGTCCGCTGAAGGTGTTGAAAGATGGAATGTTGAATGACACTAAGCCATCTCAACAAAATGTGCTAGAGTATGTCAGTCGGTTCCGAGAACGACTACATAATGCATGTTCATTTGCACGAAAATCGTTGTCCACTGCTCAGGAGGGCATGAAGAAATGGTATGATAGGAAAGCTGTTGTGCGTGAAATTCAACCTGGCGATGAAGTTTTGGTGCTGTTACCAGTACCAGGTTCGGTTCTGACCGCCCGTTTCTCTGGTCCATACAAGGTATCAAAGAGGCTGAGTGAGACTGATTTTGTAATACACACGCCTGACCGCAAACGGAAGTTTCGTACATGCCATATTAACATGCTGAAATTATATTGTTCTCGAAAGGTGCCTGAGAAATTTGGGGAAGAGAGGAAAAAGTTGGTTGCTGTTCCTACTGATGTTCTAGCTGCTGCTGTTGTTGCGGTGTCTGATCCTGTGGTGTCTGATCCTGTGGTGTCTGATCCTACGATAGTGAATGACGAGGTGTTGCTGTCTTCTCCTGGTGAGTGTGATCCTGATGATGGTGTTACACTTCGTCATGATTTATCAATGTGTGGTAGACTTTCGAATTCTAAAATTCTGAAAAACTTGTCCGAAAACCTTGATAATTTGCTTGAGTTACAGAAACAGGACGTTATGAGGCTAATCCAAGAATTCCCCATGCTGTTTAGTGATGTGCCGACTCAAACGCATGTATTACAGCATGATATTCAAGTGACATATAATTCTTCCATTAAGCAACATGCTTACCGTGTGAATAGTTTGAAACGTTCTTTGATGAGGACTGAGGTTGATTATTTGTTGAGGAATGACTTAGCTGAACCTAGCTATAGTCCGTGGAGTTCTCCTTGTCTTCTTGTTCCAAAGTCTGACGGTACATTCAGGTTTTGCACAGATTATCGAAAAGTAAATTCTGTGACTGGAAGGATGGAAGACTGCATCGATAACTTGGGTTCTGCTAGGTTTGTGACGAAATTAGATTTGCTGAAAGGGTATTGGCAAGTGACATTGACCACTCGAGCTGCGGATATTTCAGCTTTCGTTACTCCGGATAACTTCCTTCAGTACCGGGTTATGGCATTTGGGCTGCGAAACGCCCCAGCAACTTTTCAGCGCCTTGTAAACATTGTGTTGTCAGGAGTTCAGAATTGTAATGCATACCTCGATGATTTAGTGATCTATTCGTTTGATTGGTCTGAGCATTTGACTGTTCTTCGGACAGTTTTTGAAAGATTGGCTGACGCTTCCCTGACAGTTAATCTGGCTAAATGCGAATTCGGTAAAGCAACGATCACCTATTTGGGCAAAGAAGTAGGTCAAGGTCAAGTCCGCCCTGTTAGTGCTAAAATATCTGCTATTGCTGACTTTCCTATTCCAACGACAAGACGAGAGTTACGTCGGTTTTTAGGTATGGCTGGTTACTACAGAAGTTTCTGTCGAAATTTCTCCACTGTAGTACATCCTCTAACCAGTTTGCTAAGCCCAGCGAATGCTTTTGTTTGGACTGACGTGTTTCAACAAGCTTTTGAGGGCGCAAAGTTGTTGTTGACTAGTGCACCTGTTCTTGCCGCTCCGGACTTTATACGTTGTTTTAAATTGGAAGTTGATGCTAGTGCTTTGGGCATGGGAGCTGTTCTTATTCAAGAGGATGATGTCGGTTTTGAGCATCCAATTTGTTACTTTTCTCGAAAATTCAACCGACATCAGCGAAATTATTCTACCATTGAAAAGGAAGCTTTAGGTCTAATTCTGGCTTTGCAATTTTTTGAGGTTTATGTGGGTTCATCTGTTCTGCCTGTTACTGTGTACACGGATCACAATCCGTTAGTGTTCCTGTCCAGAATGTACAATCACAATCAACGTCTTATGCGTTGGTCGTTGATTGTGCAAAATTATAACTTAATCATAAAGCATAAAAAGGGTTCAGAAAATATCATTGCTGACACCTTATCTAGAGCTTAAATACTGCTTCAGGTTGAGTTTTAAGGGGGTGAGTGTTACGTACGCCGCGCTACGTAATTTTTGTTTTGTGCGTATGTTGCTGCATATGCTTGTCGTGTATGTCTGTGTACTCTGTTTCAGGTGTGAAGTTTGATTGGAGAGTCCGCCTGTCAATCACCTGACGTAGGATGCTGACGTCTGGGATCGCGCCACCAATCGCCTGTCGCCGGGTAGTTTATGAATGGCTCTGACTTCAATGGCGGCAGTCGAGACGGACTCTGGGTTTGCACTCTGTGAGGACGGTTCTCTTGTCCGAGAGACCGGTCTGAGAGACTGATCATTGTTTGGGGTTCGCTGCTTTTGTGATCTTGCAGTTAGATCAGCTCTCTTTGTATTTTGTGGTTATATTTTCTTGGTAACTTTCGTGCTTATGTTTTGTGTTGCCATTGGTAACTTACGTGCTTGCAGTGCCTTCGTTCTAAGTGTTTGTTGCGGTCATGAAATCTTCATCTCCTTTCACTGTTCAACATTGTGTTAACTGGCGGGAGAGGTTGTGAGTCAGGTAAGCAGGTCGCGACCTACATTTGCACACGTAGTTTACTGAGAAGATGTATTAGACGCACTAGTGTTAGGAGTGGTGCTAATTATGTATGTTTTTGTTTTAGTTAGTATAGTTTAGTTATAGCGTCTCGTACGCTGAAGATGTTTATTTCTACCTCTTTTGTTGATAGTTAGTTTAGTTCTTTAACTTTAGTTAAAGTTTTTTTTGTTATATTCAGTTCTTTGATTTAAGCACCACTATCTCTTGCTCTTTCCTCTCCCTCAGTTTGTCTGTACTTTTGATTATTCTGTTCCGTTGTACGAATTGTAAATATTTATTACTTTATTACTTTTCATTACTTTATTCTTTCATTACTAACGTTACCTCACTCTATTGCAGTTGAGGAATTAAAAATCTTTCAACTGAGTCATGGGTTGTTGTCTCTTCATTTTCCATTGCAATTCTTGTTACTGCATAAACACACACATGCAAAACTGTTGTTACATCTAATAATATCCCTAGACAAATAACATCTAATTAACGAGGGACGTAACAATGACCCTCCAAAATGATTGTGAAAAAAGTGACCCTCCCCGATAATTTATTTATTAGCCTACTTCTGTACTGGTTTGCGCTTGGCAAAGATGTTCAGATAGCCTTTGTTTTGTTTTTTAAACCATAAACTCTTGCCTACGATTTGGTTCGTATTACGATTTTTGATTTTTAGATTTGAAAAAATCATGTTCTCGGTGCTGATGCGGTGTGACTCGTTAAACATGTGGGTGGCGCTGCCAACAAAGCATCTAAAAGCTGTCACAAAGAACCGGCAAAAGTAATGATTATTAATATGTCAAATATAGCAAGGAGACATTTTTATTGTTTATTAATAAACAAGTGTTTTCTGTGTCGACTGCAAAGATGAAGTTGACGATGCGTTGCGATCTTCTCAGAACGCGCCAGAGAGAAATGCACATTTCAAAAGCAGAAAGCATGTTTTCCTTCGTTTTGAATTGTTCTGTTTAAAAGTAGAAATTTAAGCTTTCTATTTCTCAGGTCTGTGAGGCAAGTAGCATACCTTACGCTGAGTTTCGGTTCATTTATGAGACAAGAGTCCAGTTCACTCGCCCGCGCCTCCGTGTCATGATTATTTATTTTCTACTATATTTACGTCTTATTTATTAAATCCAGATGAAACATTGATTAAAATTAAGATACAATTAATAAAAAAACGAAATTCACTTTAAAGAAAGGCTTTGTGCTTTCTGTTTTCTGTTTGAGGTGTCTGTGAAATTTTTAAAGTCGCTTTCAGAGCAGTCATGTCCGTAATGGAGAACTGTCACGCCCGTAACATTGTTTTTTTTTTTTTTACATAAATGTGAACACGAAAAATAAAATAAAAATAACATTTTATGTTCTGTGGAGGCTGATCTTGATTCATCTGGTGGGTATATATCTTTTGGTTTGCACAGTGTAATTTATAGAGTTACTAAAAAATATTTTGCCACCTAAAAGTTAAAGATTTTTTGTGTCACGTCACATGTGTAGTTCCCTCATATTAAATATAAAACGCATGTGTAGACTGATATTTTTCTAATGTCTTGACTCCTTTCAGACGTTTCAAAATTTTTCAAAACGTTTATATTTCAAGTTTTGACTGCAAATGTCACGTCCAATTGGAATAACACTAGAATCGCCCAATTTTAACGAATTTATCCTCAACTAGTTTTTGTGGTGTAGGTCTACGTATTTTATTATGTTAACTTAAATAATACTAATAGTAATTTAAAGATGTGGTAGCCCTACATCTTACACATCGTGGAAACAAAATAAGAATGGAAACTAATATATGGTAGTAGTATCGCGCTACAGCGCACATTCTATCAGCAGATCTGGTGCCTCAGTCCCAATACTGTAAAACTCGACGTACATTCACATGTTAATGCAGCAGTAGAGTTACACTCACAGGACAGGACACTGTGCACTTATTCGCAATCACAAAAGTTCATTATTTGCTCGTGCTTTAAAGCTTTGCCGGGTAAACATTTCTTTGGCATTCTGTTCTGACATGATGCACTTTTTCTAAGCGCGAACTGAAGTTCGCGTGTACTGTCAAACAGCGCCAAACTGGATTTTTGTTGGGTCAGACCCATCTGGTATCGAATGGGGCTGATAACGCGAGATCAACATGGAGCTAAATGAAAAAAAATAGCACCAAACAAGCCACTTTGAAATGTTGCTGTTTTCATGAATATAAAAGTTGGGTGACCCTCCCCCTAGACTAAAAAAAGTTGGATGACCCTCCCCTCAACAAAGAATAAAAAGACATGACCCTCCCCTATTTTCCTCCGGTGGCCCCTTCCATAAATACAGAACGGTCCCTTATAAGATTGATAATATCAGGGACAAAATTATAACTATGCAACCATCTACTACAGTATCGCATCAGGCAGTGCATTGTAGTCTCCCTGAAGAAAAATTTGATTCATTCGTTGCTATAGGAGAGGAAGAATTTACTAAACTCATTAAATCATCTAAATCTACAACATGTATGTTAGACCCTATACCGACTAAGCTACTGAAAGAGATGCTTCCAGAGGTCACAGATCCTCTTCTTAATATCATTAATTCATTTTTGTCATTAGGATACGTACCAAAAACCTTTAAGCTGGCTATGTTTAAACCGCTTGTTAAAAAACCGCAACTTGATCCTACAGAATTAGTCAATTACAGGCCAATCTCGAATCTACCTTTTCTGTCAAAGATATTAGAAAAAGCAGTATCTTCACAACTGTGTTCCTTTCTTGAAAGAAATGATATCTGTGAGGATTTTCAGTCCAGATTTAGACCGTACCATAGTACCGAGACTGCTCTCGTTAGAGTCACAAATGATTTGCTCTTATCATCCGATCGTGGTTGTATCTCGCTATTAGTGTTACTCGATCTTAGTGCTGCGTTTGACACCATCGACCACACCATCCTTTTAAATAGACTCGAAAACTATGTTGGCATTAGTGGAATTGCACTAGCATGGTTTAAATCACACTTATCTGACCGTTATCAGTTTCTAGCATAGACAGTAAAAGAAATGGACACAGCGACCCCATTGGAACTCAATGGAGACAAGTGAAGCCCATTTTCAGCGATTTCTTAGCACTTCCTTTCCTGACGCGCAGACTCAAACCGAGCAAAGCGTTACACGGACCACGTGAGCAAACCGTCCGTCTTCTAGTGGCTGTGCCGAGAGAAATCTGAATCATTCCCTTCCGAATCTTGCAGAGACGGAGAGTGTGAGTACGAGCTGTCCATGAGCGATGAGCAGGAGAAACTTTTAGTAGGTGTTCTGATTAATTACTTTGCCATTTTCCCTCCACGTCTCCCCGATCGCCCGCGAGCTTATCCTCATGTCCATACGGTAATCTCTCTACTGTGCGACAGAGAGTCGAGTGGTTATGGCGCAATCGTTAGCCTACTTTTACAAAAACTGCTTCTACGGGCCCATAACATAAGCTACAAGGTAATGGAGCATTTTATACATTGCCGTGTTTCTTTAGAAATAAAAAATGGACAAATGGAGTCTTCAAACGCCTCAGATGTAAAGTTATTCGCTGTCAAAGTGACGCCAAAATGAATGGAAGTTAATGGGATTGCTAACGCAAGTGAAGTTCCGCTCAAGATGGCGGCACCCGGCCGACTTCAACTTCCGGTCGACTTCCTTCCCGCCTGGTTTCTAGCAGTAAATGAAGAGATGTCTCATCGATCACAAGTTCAGTATGGCGTACCACAAGGCTCAGTACTAGGACCGCTGCTGTTCACTCTGTAGATGCTACCATTAGGAGATATCATTAGGAAACATGGCATTAGCTTTCACTGTTATGCTGATGATACTCAGCTCTATATTTCTTCACAACCTAACGAAACTTACCAATTCACTAAATTAATGGAATGCATAGCTGATATAAAAAATTGGATGACTCGTAATTTCCTACTTCTAAATTCTGAAAAAATTCTAATTATATATATAAAAAAAAAAAAAGAGATTCTTATTATTTGACAAAAAAACGTCCTCACGTAATAACCTAGAATACTGTCTAACACTTGATGGCTGCTCTGTTAAGTCTTCGTCGTCGGTTAGGAACCTGGGTGTGCTCTTTGATACCAATCTTTCATTTGAAAGTCACTTGTCTAGTATCTGTAAAACTGCATTTTTCCATCTTAAAAATATATCTAAATTACGCCATATGCTCTCATTGACAAATGCGGAACAATTAGTTCATGCGTTCATGAGCTCAAGGCTAGATTATTGTAATGCTCTACTGGGTGGTTGCCCTGCACACTTAATAAACAAACTACAGCCGTTTCCAGATCTGACGAAGGCCCTTCGCCTGGACCCGATGTCAACGCAGTGCTGAAGTGCCAACTAGTCTCTCCCCATTGGAGAATCCCTTTACCACTCTACAGATAAAGCGTTGTCGGGAAACTCAATTTGCGTATCTACCCCGAATTGATAAAATAAAATAAAATTAAATTCTGAATCAAAATTATAAGGAAACACCAGTACTTTGTTTAGGCTTGGCTTGTAGGGAATTCCAAATCTGCGTATATTCAAACGCACATAACTATTGAACCAGTTCTTAATGCGCATGTGAACGCCATCAGCGTTTCTCACAGGTTCGCGTTTAAAGTCTGTGTAGAGAGAATGGTGTCGTCTTAGCGGCCCCTAATTTAATAACAAATGATCGTTGCGACGGAAGCGAATCAATCAAAACTAACTTTAGCTGGAAAATAACTTTATTAAAGAACCGCTATAAAGCCCAAACAATCTTACCTTAAATTATACGTTTATCTCTGTAAAGCTGCTTTGAGACAATCTACATTGTTAAAAGCGCTATATAAATGAAGATGACTTGACTTGACTTGACAACAACAATTCAAAAACATTCAAAAATGTATTGTAGATGTAGATATAATAGATATTAACAAATGAGATTTCAGTGATATTTTGACCACTCACATAGGAAAAGTCCACGGTTTCCTTTTCAGAAATCTGCTCACCTTAGCTTACGACTCATTAGTAGCCACGTTCTGCATTAAGAACAAGTTGTGCAACGGAATAAAGTACAGAGTTAATTAATAACTAGCTAGTAGTTACTGAGCCTCTAGTGTGGACTTTGTGTTCTAATTTAAGAAAGAACTAACGAACGGCTGGAGCAACTCTACCCAGAGAGGATCTGTAAGAACGCTCAACTACTTGAGTTCGGTGCTCAACTGCTGATCTACAGCGTTTATTACACACACACGTTCATATGGCACGCGTGTGGTGTCTAAAACAAATAAAGACATACACATAATAACTTACAACTGAAATGCATGCACTATACATACAATAAGCAGCAGTAAATATTTAAATAAGACAGACCATTTCTAAAGACGCCTTATTTAAGCAAAAACGACCAAAGAATACTGCCTCAAAAGGTTATAATAACAATATGCTGATTAAACAGTTAATAATCTAAACACAGTACAATACACAAACTTGGCTGTATTAGTTTCGGACGCGTGCACTTCTGAAGATGACGCAGTTATAATAGAATGGAGCGGTAACAGCTTAACACTCAAATTCTCACACTAAAGACAAGAAACGAGACATTAGACTCATATAAGCATAATATATAACAAACACACTTACTTCTCTTGAACGCACACACAATAAAGGAAACTCTACAGCGAGCAGTTGACAGAGCTGTATAGAAATCCAAATGACTGTCATCATCAAAACAGAAACTATTATGGGAAATACTGTGCCTTTTCAACACAGTCCAAGTTGTGGAGACACAAGTTTGTTTTTATCTATTGTCTGTTTGGACTTTGAGTCTGCAATAAAGATAATATGATGATCATATCAGCATCATAGTGCATGGCATTCAAGTCTTTTTATACACTGGTATTATTGTATTTTTGCAATGCATTGATATTATATACATATCATTTTGTTGTTTTGATCTGTTGTCTGTCTGTGTTTTTTACATTTGGTCCTTGAATCTGAATAAAGATATGATGAGGATTATAATGCATTATGTCAGCATCATAGTGCACGGCAGTCATAAGGTCCTAGGTCAGGGGATCTCTGGATAATCCGTAATTCGTTTGTAATTATAAAACGAAAATACCGTTTTTCTGTTTTTTGTTTCAAAACGAAAAACCAAATAACCGTTTTTGGTGTCAGAATCAAAAAACGAAAAACCAATTAAAAACGGCCCGTTTTTCGTTTTTTGGCGATCATTTTATCGTTATTCCTTTTAGAACAAAGAATGAAGAGAGTCTTTGAACTTCAGTCAATTCGTTTTTCGTTTATAAACCAAAAACGTAATTTCGGCTTGATTTTTCGTTTTTTAGTTCACAGGCAAAAAACGAATAAATTACTTCAAAATTCGATTTTCCACATGTGGCGGCCTGACACGCCCCCTTCCGCCGATTGGTCAAGCAAGTCTGATCATGTGACGTCATCAGTTGTCGCTCAGGTCTGTTCATCAAAATAATAGTCCTCTACTATGGCTACAGATTCTTAAACTGTACAGGGCATGTCCTATTGGGCTTTCTTCTGTTTCACAGAAATCTTTACATCAGAAATATTAATTATTAGTCTGCCACCAGCCTGTTTTATTTAGCTGTGTGTGGTGAAGCTGTGCTTGACAGCGCCGAGCGGGAGAGGCTCACTGACCAATGTTCAGTCAGCAGTCAGAACTTTTCTTTTAGACGCTCCGTTTTACCACGGGATGGTGATTGCAAATACTGTAATGCCAATCGGCTGAGGGTGGGTACTGATGATGGTGAAATACATTTTTACTGAAACTGTAATCATATCCGCGACCCGTGAGAATGAGACAGATGATTGACAGGACGATAGCGGAGGCAATTAAAGGCACAAGATCACTTCTGTTAACAAAAACATAAATTAAAAAGTGTTTAATATAAGTGACATTGTCTTTGTTTTATTGTTTTTGTTGTTTTTAATCAAATAATTGTGAACCACAAACTGAGCCTTCCAAATATATTTTATGTATTTGTTATAATATGGGTATTTTATAATACAGCATAAATAAAAACAAGCACACGTAATATGTGCCTATAGGCAAAACACCACAGTTTCTTGGTTTTGTTTGTGTGAACTTTTATCCCCAACCATATTTCTTCATGGGCTCCACGCCAGGGGTCACGCTCAGCACCCCGATACTTCCCATGGTACTAACTGTAATTAACAGTATGATGACCCAGTTTATATGTAAAATCTTTGGTATATGTAATCTATATGTAATATCTAAAAACACTTTACAGTGTGACGGAAATAAACTTTTCTTAAAGCGTCTTGTATATCCACCACAGATTTATTGACACCCTTCTATCTGTGTTGTATACTGTAATAGACAATTGTCCTGCAGAATGATGAGGTTTTTTGTAAGAAAAACATTGCGAGCAAATCTCGAATTGTTGTTTGAAATATAAATAAACAACGTAAGAGGTTTTAGGCTTTTCTGACCCTGCATTTAGATGTACATTACACACTGTCTAATGCAGCTCAAAGGAGGCACTGTGAATTTGCATAGCAATTTCATTCTAAGAGGCTATTAAATGTGAAGTGACAACATGAAACACTACTTTCAATATATGAAAAAAAAACACCAGTAGTTGGTGGCAAAAAATAAATAAAAAAAGATATATATATATGGCAGGATCACTTACTGGTGGAACCCAAACGGAAGTCCAGTTCTGGCTGTATAATCAAACAATAAAAACGAGAAACAATGCATGCCATCAAGAACATTTATTGATTCCACAGGAACTTGATCAAGTTTCCCCCATTTTTACTAATAACTACTTTGTGTTAATTCAGAGGACAGTAAGGCAAACTATTGAGCATGAACTCGAACAGGATCAATTAAGATTTTCAAAGCATTTTGGAACTCTTCTTGGTGGAAATTGAGAGCACGTTCAAAAAGAGATGAAATGTCAGGACACTGCATAGAAAACTGCCTCTCCACACCATCCTGGTCCTCTGGTGACTGAAATGGATTCTCCCCAAAGTTGAAACTCATTGAAACACTGAATTGAAAATTAAACAATATTTTTAGTTGCGTCCAGGGCACTGGAGAGACCCGCAGCCTCAGTGATGTTGTACTCTTCGGAGTGGCATTTAGGGCACTGTGTAGATGTTGCCTCCCATTGGTTGACGCACAACTTGCACCATAATGCTACTGCAGCATGATGCATTATCTCTTTTTGAACGTGCTGTCAATTTCCACCAAGAAGAGTTCCAAAATGCTTTGAAAATCTTAATTGATCCTGTTCGAGTTCATGCTTAATAGTTTGCCTTACTGTCCTCTGAATTAACACAAAGTAGTTATTAGTAAAAATGGGGGAAACTTGATCAAGTTCCTATATTTATACTAAATGTTATAATAAATGTTCTTGATGGCATGCATTGTTTCTCATTTTTATTATTTGATTATACAGCCAGAACTGGACTTCCGTTTGAGTTCCACCAGTAAGTGATCCATATATATATATTTTTTGGTATAATTATGTAATCTGCTTATTGTTAGCCTAAATGAGTAAATTGGTATTCAATCATTATCAGGCTGACTTGCCACCAACTACTGGTGTTTTTTTTTTCATATATTGAAAGTAGTGTTTCATGTTGTCACTTCACATTTAATAGCCTCTTAGAATGAAATTGCTATGCAAATTCACAGTGCCTCCTTTGAGCTGCATTAGACAGTGTGTAATGTACATCTAAATGCAGGGTCATAAAAGCCTAAAACCTCTTACGTTGTTTATTTATATTTCAAACAACAATTCGAGATTTGCTCGCAATGTTTTTCGTACAAAAAACCTCATCATTCTGCAGGACAATTGTCTATTACAGTATACAACACAGATAGAAGGGTGTCAATAAATCTGTGGTGGATATACAAGACGCTTTAAGAAAAGTTTATTTCCGTCACACTGTAAAGTGTTTTTAGATATTACATATAGATTACATATACCAAAGATTTTACATATAAACTGGGTCAGCATACTGTTAATTACAGTTAGTACCATGGGAAGTATCGGGGTGCTGAGCGTGACCCCTGGCGTGGAGCCCATGAAGAAATATGGTTGGGGATAAAAGTTCACACAAACAAAACCAAGAAACTGTGGTGTTTTGCCTATAGGCACATATTACGTGTGCTTGTTTTTATTTATGCTGTATTATAAAATACCCATATTATAACAAATACATAAAATATATTTGGAAGGCTCAGTTTGTGGTTCACAATTATTTGATTAAAAGCAACAAAAACAATAAAACAAAGACAATGTCACTTATATTAAACACTTTTTTATTTATGTTTTTGTTAACAGAAGTTATCTTGCGCCTTTAATTGCCTCCGCTATCGTCCTGTCAATCATCTGTCTCATTCATGCGGGTCGCGGCTATGATTACAGTTTCAGTAAAAATGTATTTCACCATCATCAGTACCCACCCTCAGCCGATTGGCAGTATTTGCAATCACCATCCCGTGGTAAAACGGAGCGTCTAAAAGAAAAGTTCTGACTGCTGACTGAACATTGGTCAGTGAGCCTCTCCCGCTCGGCGCTGTCAAGCACAGCTTCACCACACACAGCTAAATAAAACAGGCTGGTGGCAGACTAATAATTAATATTTCTGATGTAAAGATTTCTGTGAAAAAGAAGAAAGCCCAATAGGACATGCCCTGTACAGTTTAAGAATCTGTAGCCATAGTAGAGGACTATTATTTTGATGAACAGACCTGAGCGACAACTGATGACGTCACATGATCAGACTTGCTTGACCAATCGGCGGAAGGGGGCGTGTCAGGCCGCCACATGTGGAAAACGAATTTTGAAGTAATTTATTCGTTTTTTGCCTGTGAACTAAAAAACGAAAAATCAAGCCGAAATTCCGTTTTTGGTTTATAAACGGAAAACGAATTGACTGAAGTTCAAAGACTCTCTTCATTCTTTGTTCTAAAAGGAATAACGATAAAATGATCGCCAAAAAACGAAAAACGGGCCGTTTTTAATTGGTTTTTCGTTTTTTGATTCTGACACCAAAAACGGTTATTTGGTTTTTCGTTTTGAAACAAAAAACAGAAAAACGGTATTTTCGTTTTATAATTACAAACGAATTACGGATTATCCAGAGATCCCCTGACCGTCCTATCATAGGCCAGCGCGGTGCAAGTGTTGCTGGTTTCAGCCGGACACAGTAATCATTTTCACGTCCTGCGCCACGTTGTTTAAATCGCAAATGCATTTCTATTTGTGCGTCCATGGGCTGCTGGTCTGAAAACAAGGTGTGTGTTCAGGCGCATTGTTGGACCGTTGCTATTTTGAGGAACTGAAATAGACTGAACCATTGACCGACTGAAACCTCGGCTAAAGTCCCTGTTTCACAGAGGGGTGCGCAACTGCGGATTGCCTTCTAGAGTCCGATGCGATCGTGGTATGGACAACATTGAGCTGGCTAGATTCATGCTGAGCAGAAGAGGACTGAACAGGAGGAGTATCATAGCAGGACGCAGTGTTCACAATCAGAGAATAGAGAGGCTTTGGGGTGAACTTAACCATGTAGTGTCATACTGTTTCTCAGACTTGTTCAGTTTCATGGAGAATCAGTTTCTTCTTGACTCACTGTCTGAACTGCACCTGTTTGGCTGACATTATGTTTACCTGCCACGAATCCAAAGGGCTGCTTCGATGTGTTTTGGTGTGATCCCTGGTGTCCGCCTTGGTGTACCCTGTGTGGATTTTATGAGAAAAATGTGCAGTTTATTTATTGACATAAAATGAATGCGTTAAACTGACACAAATGACTCTTCAATTAATGTTGACACTGGACACTTGGCCGAAGATGTGCTCAGCAACCAAGCTGCAGTTCCTGAAAACACTTTTCATGTCCACTACCCTGAATGAAATCCACCAGACGTTTGATCCTTTACAAGATGATGGTAATCACAGAATTGACTTTTCTTGGCTCATTTTCTTGAAACGAGACAGTAATTGTAAATTTGTTTTTGCAAGTCCCTTAAACAAAGTCAAGTGTTATCTCTTTTATGTATTGTGTTAAATAGTGATAAAAAAAAAAAAAAAAAACATTCAAAACACACAAGGAAAATGTAATTTGTGTGTGTGTCATGTGTGTGTGTGTGTGTGTGTGTGTGTGTGTGTGTGTGTGTGTGTGTGGCGCCCCCTGCTAGATGATCCGTGGTTGTTGTTTTTTTTTTTTTTTTTTTTTTTTTACAAAAAACAGCAGCACACAAAACTGTCGTAGGGGAAGGAGAATACATGCGCTTATATACAGACGTCAATACACAAAAAGTATTAACCAAGCAGAACACAACAACAAAAAACAAAAAAGAGGGGGAGCTACTTCAAAATACACAAGTCAAAAGCAAAAAGGCTAAAGAGAATAAAATGAACATTTGGAGCGGCACAAACACAAGAGGAGATCAATCAAAACAGCAGTTTCCTACTGATGAATCTACAGTATCCATATAAAAGAGTATGTGTGGCAAGGTGAGATAGGGATATTATCAGTCTTAAGTGACCAGAAGCTGCTGGACGCTGGGCAAAAACAGAACGTGTGTCCCAGAGTCTCACAAAATACACAAGGGTCTACATCAAATCTGAATCTTTTTCTAAGAAAGTCAGCCACCGGGTATATCTTATAGATTATTTTAAAGTGAGTCTCCTTGACCTTTGGGGAAATGAGCCATTTAATGGATTTAAAATGTGTTTTTTCTATGGACAATGCTAAAACAAATTCGTAACCTTTACACACAATCCTCTGTTATAATCAAACAACTATTTAGATTTCAAAGCATCATTAATATATTTAATATTACATTTATTGTCAACTAAAGTACAATCATTAATAACTAAATTTGGTAATGTTGGCAAGGGTCTTATTCTTGTATATAACAATGTGCTTTGAATTAACTGTAATAATCGTACATGTATCGCTTTACAGATCTTACTGTATTCTCTACTTGTCCAGTTTAAATTATATTTGTCTAAGAAATCTTTATATTCCAAGATTATCATCTATAGCATCATTCACAAGCACAATGCCCTTTTCATACCAATCATACCTGAACAATGATTTCCTATTGATTATAATGACCCTATTGTTCCATAATGTGGATCCATGTGGACAAAGGTTATGGGTGAATGTCATTGTCCAATATTGGGGAATTTGTTTGTGGAAGTTTAATAATTTAACAGGAATTTTGTTCACCCCAAAATCACATTGCAAAAGACAATCAAGCCCTTTAACTTTTTAAATAGATGTCGAGGTAGGCTATGTGAAACCACATAGAATCTGGTCGTGATAAACATGTTTTCAACCAGTTAATCTTAAAGGTCCCAAACATTGATTCAAAGTCCAAGGCTTTCATATCATGCTCTTTAACGAGCTGAGATTTCCTTATATAATGGCTTTTATTTTCCCACAGGAACTGGAAAATAATTGAGTTGGCTTTAATTAAGATTACCTGAAGAAACATACAGTGAGTGACATGGATACATTACCTTGGAAATACCTTCTGTTTTAGAGTAACTCTACCAAAGATAGTGAGGTCTCTGGTAAGCCATCGACTCAAAAGATTTCTTCATATCTATTAATCACATAGAAAAATTAACATCTTCCCTTTTGAAAGTATTGTTAGATAAGACTATTCCTAGATATTTCACTTCAGATTTAACCTCGACTGAAGAGATGATGGGATCCGTTGATGAGTGAATGGGAAGTAGCTCACATTTTTTAAATATTTTAATATTAATCCTGAAGCTTTAGAGAAAATCGACAACATCCACCATGACTTTATTCCTTAAAAGGATTGTCATCTGCAAATTGACTAATTTTAAATTCCTTTTCAAATATTGAGATTCCATGCAAGTCAGGGTTGTGATTAATGAGCATGAGAAGTGATTGAGGCTAGAATAAACAGTTTGGGGGAAATCTGGCACCCTTGTCTAATACCGCGGAGCACATCAAACCTAGGAGTCATAGGGATTCAGGGACACAGAACTATGTCAGTATAAAACATCTTAATTATTTTACAAAAATTGGTCCCAAAACCTAGCCTGGCTAATGTCAGACCACGTCTCATTGAGATATACCTCCGTTTTATCTGAATTTAATAGCAGAAAATTACACGTCATCCAGTATTTTATATCTTTAACACACTCTGTCAATTTGGATAATTTAGTGTTTTCATCTGGTTGTGATTAAAAATAGAATTGAGTGATAAATATATAATTGAGTGACTGATAAGTACGATCTAAACCAGCTTAACCCTCTGGGGTCTGAGGTGTTTTCTGGGCCCTGGAGGTGTTCTGACATGCTCTGACATTTGTGCTTATTTCTGTTACTTGTGACATTTTCATGGCTAAGGTCTGATTACACTGTATTCAGCACAAACTCTGCTACAATAATATATTAGCAGCATGTATGTAAAAGTTTGTAGTTTTGAGATAATGACATTTATGCGTGGTTTGTGAAAATACAAAAAAAAATTGTCACTGAAATAAGGCCATGAAACCCATACTGATTATTTCTTCACAAGACTTTTGAAAACTTTTTTTGTTTTGAAGTTTTGAAGACTTTTGCTCATTCAGATAAGACAATATATTGATTTAAAATTTGTAAGACGTGTCTTGTGTGAGAAAGCTTTATGCGGGAGGCGTGATCACATCATTAATATGATTTATTTACAACACAACATAATCCAAAGATACACAACAAATGACAAAAAATGGCACACTATTGAAAACAATGATCCAAAGACAGAGACCTTTCTGACATTACTAAAAACATTGTACATACCGTTCATTTCCAAGGTGTATGATTTTCACTTTACCATGTTCATGTACAGAGACTCATGTGAATGTTGAAGTCAGTAGGACTCAGTGGCATCTGGTCCCTTTATAAAAAACAAACAAAACTGTGACCGTGCTGATATCAAGAGAAACTATAGGGCTGTACGGTTAAAATGTTTTTTTTTCTGGTTAAAATTGCTTTTTAAAAGTCACAGAATACACACACAAATGTTTCCAACAATATGTAATGAACACCAGGTTTGTTGTGCCTTGTAGGCATAGGCTACGCGCAGTGCTGCATAAAATAATAATAATAATAATAATAATAACAATAACTTATAGCAGCCTATAAATCTTTTAAACGGATCAACTACTAGAACAAAATTATATTGATTATCATATGTTACTTCAAATGTTTCCATTCGTTATGATGATATAATATGATACATTCAAACACTGAGCGTGCTCCAAAATATGATACATTCAAATGCAGAGTGTGCTCCAAAATATGTTACATTCAAACGCAGAGCGCTCCAAAATATGATACATTCAAACGCTGAGCGCGCTCCAAAATATGAAACATTATGGTTACTATATTATACATATCTACGTTTGAGCAGATATCCACAAACAGTATTTAACAGTAAACACGGGTCTTAATATTATAATATTCACCATATATCTAGCAACAGTTCAGCTGCAATGTGAAGTTTATGCAACAATAATATTCAACTAATATAATTAAGAATTTCTTACCTTACATCTTTCTTGTCTTCAAATCGCGTTCTTCTTCTGAGGTAAATCCAATGTAAGCTCACGATGTGTCTTCCAAACTCGACGAAAAGCAGAGACTTGTTAAGTTTTTTTGGTGCTTTGTTTTTGAGGTAATGAGCGTGTTCGCGTTCCATGTGGAGATTTGCATGTGAATCGCTTTTGCGCGTGTGGGCGTGGTTAAATTAAAAATAATGAGCAAGCGTTTGAGAAGCTGGACATCTTGTTGGTTTTATACAAATTACTTAAACAGAGAATATTTGTTTTCAGTTTGAATCCGATGATTTAAAAGTACACACTTAAATGATTATAAAGATATATGGCTCATAAATGTGCGACAAGTATTCGCTGAGTTTTGTTTCAGTTTATAGACGTGCTCAAGAAAAAAAAGTTCACCGCGACGGAGAGGCAGAACGCACACCCTGTTTATTTTCTTTATTTTACAAAAGCACAATGTTTTGATTTGATTGTAAGTGGACACATATAAAAGTAGACATCTCACAGATTCCTTTTTCATATTTATTTTTTCTGTATGACCATAAATGACGGAGTAATTTAAGTTTATTGTGCTACAATGAGAAGAAAATCCAGCAAAACGCGCCCGCGTGTTTGCCGACCTCAGAGGGTTAATGCCTGTCTATGAACACCAGTGTAGTTTTGTAGTCGATCTAAGAGTATTTTGTGATCTATAGTGTCGAATGCAGAGCTAAGATCGAGTAAAACTAGTATTGAGATACAGCCTTGATCAGAAGCTAGAAGTAAATCATTTGTGATTTTAACGAGCGCAGTTTCTGTGCTATGATGCGGTCTGAATCCTGACTGAAACTTTTCATAGATATCATTTTCTTGCAAGAAAGAACACAATTGAGCGGACACCACTTTTTCTAGTATTTTAGACATAAATGAAAAATTTGAAATGGGTCTGTAATTTGCTAGGTTATTATGATCTAATTGTGGTTTCTTAATGAGAGGTTTTATAACTGCCAACTTGAATATTCTTGGAACATGACCTAAAGATAAAGACGAGTTAATAATATTGAGAAGAGGCTCTTCCACTACAGGTAACACTTCTTTCAGTAGTTTAGTGGGTATTGGATCTAATAAACATGTTGTTGGTTTAGATGCAATGATACGTTTATTTAGCTCTTCTTGTCCTATAGTTGTAAAGCACTGTAGTTTTTCTTGAGGGGCGATAATTGAGGCTGAATCATTAGACACCATTAAAGATTGTACATTTACAATTGTGTTTCTGATGCTTTCTATTTTCTCAGTGGAGAAATTCATAAAATCATTACTACTAAACTGTAACGGGATATTTTGTTCAGGTGACGTCTGTTTATTTGTTAGTCTAGCCACGGTGTTAAATAAAAACCTTGGATTATTTTGGTTATTTTCTATTAGTTTGTGGAGGTGCTCAGCCCTGGCTGCTTTTAGGGCCTTTTTATAATGTGACATACTGTCTTTCCACGCGAGTCTAAAGACCTCTAAATTAGTTTGTTTCCAATTACGCTCTAAATTACGAGTTTCTCTCTTGATAACATGCGTAGCACTGTTGTACCATGGTGCTTTAGTTTTCTCTCTAACCTTTTTTAATCTAATTGGTGCAACAATGTCTAATGTACTAGAGAAAATGGTGCTCATAGTGCTAGTCATTTCCTCTAGTTCATCTGTTTGTTTGGGTTCACTGAGCAGCTGAGATAGATCAGGTATGATATAATTAAATCTAGCGTATGATTAAGACGATGAGTGGGACCAGTGACGTTTTGCTTGACCCCAAAGGAGTTTAATAAATCTGTAAACGCAGCCCCTAACGCATCATTTGTGTTATCTACGTGTATGTTAAAATCTCCAACAATTAATGCTTTATTGACATTGACCAATAGATCTGAGAGAAAGTCTGCAAACTCTTTTAGGAAATCACCATAGATCGCTCTGGAGGTCTATAGACAGTAGCCAAGGCTAGAGATAATAGGGATTTCTTTCTTACATCAAAGAGCGTAATATTATTTATATTTCCGTCTCGATCAGGCTCCTGTAGTCCTTCTTCAGAACCTCCGTCTGCCACAGCCTGATGTCGTTCGTTCCCGCGTGCAGTACGACAGCTCCGACGCACTCGTCACTGTTTAGATCTCGGGAACCTGTGCAGCTACATCGAGAACACGAGCACCAGGAAAGCAGTGAGTGCGCACCTTACCTTTACCTGAGGTAGCGTTGACATGCCGGACGATGGAACTGCCGATGATCACAGCGTCGCGTTCCGTCTCGCGAAGAGGGGAGAAGCGGTTCCGGGTGGAGATCTCGAAGGCCGGGAGGGGCGGAGAGGTCCTTGCTCTGGTCCTGGCTCGCGTCTTCCGCTATGGAATCACCCAGGTGTGGTGATGTGTCGGTGCCGGAGTGAACGAAACCAGGGATGATCGCGTCCTGGGTGCTCGGGTCCTGTGCAGAGAAACACACGGAGTAGACCAGGTCGGAGTCAAAAAATGACTAACCACTGACTTGTGAGCATCGGCGCGTGATGATTCAAGCGCTGATCGCTGATCGCTGATCTTGCAGCTCGGCCTGTCTCTTTAGTAGTTCTCGGATCTGCTTCTCCACGGACTCCAGCTCTAACTGCACCGAATGCAGCTCGAACGTGTCCTCACCTGCACTCAAAGGTAACGTTAGACACACATCCGATATATTATAGCAATTATAGAATTATAGCTTTCAGTGATACGGGTGTAAATAAGACGATCGATAGGCGAGACCACGTGTGCAATGCTAGCGGGCTAAGGCTAGTAGCGGAAGTTCGGAAAATTGGATATAAGTAGCGATATCAAAGCAATCTGATTGTTTTTTATAAAGAATAGTATCGGAGATATGTTCACACATGTGTAAAATTTGAAAATTTTGATTTATAAATAAATGTGAAAGAAGAAAATCAAGGATTAGGAATCAATTCGACGGAGCTCCAAACACAAACAAATGCCTAAAATATGTGAAATAAGTTGGGCTGCCCGTGCACGACTAAAGTTTTTTTTAGTCGAATAGTAGTAGTTCATTTATGCCATTAGTCTAATCACATATTTATATTAATTTAATCATTTAAAAATATATGGGAGAGAATACTAAACCATGATGAGCATTATCGTGATATATTGCCTATATTCCGAATATCAAGCGCATGCAAAAAGCTTGCCACAAAGAACCGGCAAAAGTAATGTTTATGCAGCATGATACATTTGAATTGTTTATTAGTAAACTAGTGTTTTCTGGCTGCAACGTGTGATAGATTTTTTAATTAATGAAATAGTAAACTGTATATCAAACTTTTTGTAACTAACATCTAACATTTGAATGTACTGTTTGAAACCAAGGGAAAACTTGTGACTTTGAGTGTGTGTGTGTGTGTGTATAAATAACAAATAGGGGAAATGAAACTAGATAGATGACTAGCTCTCAAACCTTGTGATAAGTAATCACAAAAACAGAGTTAGCTTGTGCCAGTGACAGAGGGAAAAGGTTGGGGCTTTTAAACCAATTGAACCAATCATCGAAGGTGACATGTTAGTCACGATAATCTTATTTGTTGTCTCGATTCTAAAAAAATTGTTGTATCCGTGTTTTCTGGTGGGATTCTCAATGGTATTTGTCTGAGATCCTCCGGCCTTGCTTCTTGGGAGAGATTCCCTGAGAACTGCTCAGGAACTCTTCGGCCGTGATTAAAGCATTTAAAGGACATTTGCTGAAGTCTGTTTGTTGATTATTCCTGCGCAGGAAGTAAGCTAGTTTAGGGAAGCAAGTCAGTTAGTAGACCCAGATAGACTAAACGTCGACAGGAGACGTTAGGGGACGTCGATTTGTAGACGAGACCCAAGTACGTAGTTATGTACAAAAAAATGTGTAAAAACACATCGTCACTTTCCTAAAATAATTGCCTAAGTAATTTTTTGACAAAAACATGCTTTTCAAGATGGGAGCTGCATCAAGAAGAACAAACCTCTGAAGTTATTTTTCATTTTTTTTGTGTTTTCTGAGAAACCTGAAAAATTACTTAGGCAATTATTTTAGGAAGGTGACGATAATCAATTGTTGGTTCCTTTTTTGTGTTTTCTGAGAAACCTGAAAAAATGACTTAGGCAATTATTTTAGGAAGGTGACGACATGTAAAAATAGCCGTGACCAAAATCCGTGACCACGTTGTTTCATATTCTGATCATTTTGCATTTTTGTGCAATATATTTTTACATGTCGTCACCTTCCTAAAATAATTGCCTAAGTCATTTTTTCAGGTTTCTCAGAAAACACAAAAACGGAACCAATAATTGAATATTGTCACCTTCCTAAAATAATTGCCTAAGTCATTTTTCAACACACACACACACACACACACACAGCACGCGTCCCCTCAGTATGGCACAGTGGGTGTTAGCATCCTTGACGCATCCGAGTTCCCATTCGAAAGAGAACGCTTCAGGTTACCAGAGGTGGGAAGAGTATCCAAAAACTGTACTCAGGTAAAAGTACAAGTACTTAAATATTTACTCAAAGTAAAAGTAAAATTAAATGATTTTGAAATGAAAAGTATGGTAACGCTTTAGATTACAGCCCGGAAAGTACTGCGTAATTAAAATGAAAGTACAGTGTAACTTTCGGTAATTACAGTGTACCTATAAAGTACTTACGTGTAAGTATAGGGGAACAATATGTAAAGTCTTGGGAATAAAGGTGTAACAACCAGGAAAATAACAAATTATTTAGGCAAATTATTTATACAAAGTATTTTAGAATCTTACTTTTGGGAGCAATTTAGCGAGTACATACACTGCACCTTTTTGTAATAATAGTGTACAAAAATACATAAAGGCTTTTTTTAAATCACGGGGTACATATCAGTGGATTTATAAAGTAGGCTATTTTGTTATTATTGCAAAGGTGCACTGATTAAGTTTCAAGGCAAGTAAAACTATTGCAACTTTTTTTTTTTTAAATGCTGGGAAAATATACTCTTGTTCCGTGTAGTTACAGGGTAAGTATGACATTGCAGGCTGTAAATTAAAGTGGTGTTTCTTACCCTCTTGTTCCGTGTAGTTACAGGATAAGTATGACATTGCGGGCTGTAAATTAAAGTGGTGCTTCTTACCCTCTTGTTCCATGTAGTTACAGGGTAAGTACAATAAAAATACATGTACACACACAATCTGATATCACTCGGAAAACTTTATTTGAAAAACAACTTATTTCAAAACGGATTTACAGCACTTTGTTTCTCTTGCTTGGTTTCCTCCTCCTCTTGTTCCTCTTCTTCTGAAGTGAAACGATAAGCGTTTGTAAGAAAAATACCAAATATTTTAAATTTTTAAACTGTAGACTATCGCTTCCGACCAACTGTCACCTGCGCGTTCACGAGAGGGTTGAGAGAAAGTATAAATACAAGTTGTCCGCGTCCGAGCTGTGCGCAGCTGTCGTGTACGCGTCCAAACTGGAGTATAACAGAGGCTTAAAGCGTGACGTAAGCGCACCGAAAAACCAATGTTGAATTATTATTTTTTTAAATGTTTTTTTTATTGCTCACAACAAAATACAAACAATAACAGATAATAATAATGAAAAACAAACCATGCAGAAGAACAGAGACACCAGTTCTCGCGCACGTTTCACATCAAACTCCCGCGAGAATGCAATGAACGCTTAAAGCTTCACCAAACGCGAAGCCATTCAAGCCGCCCCTATGAAGCCGACTCTCATGCACCGCTGGTGAAAGTTGGTCGGTAGCGAAAAGATGAGTAAATTATGAGAACATTTCTGGGTGTAGGCTACTGTATTTTCTTTTAATACATAATACAGAATAGAAAAAGACTCCTTAAGATTAGGCTAATCAGTGGAACGATAGAAAAAGAAGAGGAGGACCAAGAGGAGGAGGAAGCCATGCAAGAGAAACAAAAAAGGACAAAACATGCTACTTTCTGTCAGGACTTTAGAATTTGAAATGAAAAGTTGATTTAAAAAAAATTATAATAAATTAAATAAATAAGAAGTGTAATATGTTGTAAATCTGTTTTGAAATAAGTTGTTTTTCAAATAAAGGTTTTCCAAGTGATGTCAGATTGTGTACATGTGTTTTTTATTGTACTTACCCTGTAACTACATGAAACAAGAGGGTAAGAAGCACCACTTTAATTTACAGCCCGCAATGTCAAACTTACCCTGTAACTACATGAAACAAGAGGGTAAGAAACACCACTTTAATTTACAGCCCGCAATGTCATACTTACCCTGTAACTGGAATACTTACAGTCTAAATAATTTGCCTAAATAATTTGTTATTTTCCTGGTTGTTATCCCTTTATTCCCAAAACTTTACATATTATTCCTCTATACTTACACGTACGCACTTTATAGGTACACTGTAATTACCGAAAGTTACACTGTAATTTCGTTTTAATAACGCAGTATTTTCCTGGTTGTTACACCTTTATTCCCAAGACTTTACATATTGTTCCCCTATACTTACACATAAGTACTTTATAGGTACACTGTAATTACCGAAAGTTACACTGTACTTTCATTTTAATTACGCAGTACTTTCCGGGCTGTAATCTAAAGCGTTACCAAAAGTATATATATATATATAACATGATATTATTTTGATATTTCTAAATTTAAATGACTATTATTATCATAATTAGATCTAGGTATCTACAATCTAGATACTATTGGTTAAACATGCATTGAGGAGAATATGTTAATGTTCTTCTCTCCCTCTGGATCTCGTCACATTTGCCTCATCTTTTGGTTTCCTGTCGGTTGGGTTTCGGTGTTGGTATTCCACTCATGTTTAACAATGCTTTGCTCAGGGTATAAGAAGGAAAGGTAACTGTTGATCTAGGAGAAAGGCTGTAACCCTGCCACTCCCGCACACCGGTGCTTAACCGCATACTATGAGAAAGGTTTTTACAGCCTCGTCTGCACAACAGTGCATTATTTGTTCATTTCTTTGGTTCTACAAACTGATTGTTGCTGCAGCTGTCTGGGGGGCTGGTCTCAGACGATCTTAGAGGAGAAGATGCTGGATGTGTAGATCCTGGGCTGGTGTGGTTACATGTGGTCTACGGTTGTGAGGCCGGTTGGATGTACTGCCAAATTCTCTGAAACACCTTTGGAGACGGCTAATGGTTGAGAAATGAACATTCAATTCACGGGCAACAGTGGACATTCCTGCAGTCAGTATGCCAATTGCACGCTCTATCAAAACTTGCGACATCTGTGACATTGTGCTGTGTGATAAAACTTCACATTTTAGAGTGGCCTTTTATTGTGGCCAGCCTAAGGCACACCTGTGCAATAATCATGCTGTCTAATCAGCATCTTACTATGCCACACCTGTGAGGTGGATGGATTATCTCGGCAAAGGAGAAGTACTCACTAACACAGATTTAGACAGATTTGTGAACAATATTTGAGAGAAATAGGCCTTTTGTGTACATAGAAAAAGTCTTACATATTTGAGTCCAGCTCATGAAAAATAGGGGCAAAAACGTGTTGCGTTTCTAATTTTGTTCAGTGTATATGCATCACATCACTTTTGTGTTCACTATCAACATGTGGATGAAAGTGTTCATTACTGTCATTATTTACTAGGGCTGGGTATTGACACAAATTTCACAATTCGATTAAATTTTGATTCACAAGCCTGCAATTCGATTCGATTCAATATTGATTATTTTGGAAATCAGGTTCAATAAATGACAAATTTTCTCAAGGAAAACAAATCTCTTAACTAATGCTGTAAACTATGGGAGTCAGTTGTAGCCTATAGGCTTCATTAGCCTACTATAATATTGAAGGTAAAAATTAACTGATTTGTATACAAACATTTAAATAACACTTTTATTTATTTTTATAATAATAAAGTTATATGAAATATAAACATTTAAATGGTGGCTGTCATAAAAACTTGCCAGATTTATTCAAACATGCATTAAAAAATTGAAGAACATTAAAAATTATAATGAATATGTAATATGGTGCATATATTTAGCAGAATGCTCCTCTCTAGAGTTAATATTTCTCGCTGACTAACGAGTTTATGGTCACTGGATATGTTTTTTTTCTGAGGTAAATGTGATGTTACATGACATTGTTTACAAGCTGTTTTACTGACGTCTTTCCACGGTTGAAACACTGATTGAGTGATTCCATGTGACATGATACAGATTTCGATAAGTTGTACTCTATCATTTAACACACTTTCAGATGCTCATTCATGTTTATTTCGCGCTGTAACTGGTGTTATTAAGGCGGAAGAGAAGATCATGTGCTTCTCTAGAGCTGAGCCAGAGCGATCTCACGCCACAGCGACAAAACGCTATTTATGTTTTTGAATTTCGTAAGAAAATGGACGTAATTTGAAATCTGAGAATTTGTTTCATATCATTAGTAACAAAGCACAAATATTATTGTGATTTATTGGATGGGATGCGTGCTACAATGTTCCATTCATTCATCAACTTAAAACAGGATGACTTGCCTAATCGATTCTTATTTCATATCATTAATATGTTGTGTACCGTACTGTGAAAAAGTCTAATGTTCACAATATCTGAACATGAATTAGCTTTTCACCAATATTAACACAACATAATTTAACATGTGGAACACACATTTTGTAATGATTTGTAAATCTTTAACAGAAATGCCCATTTCTCGTGTGGATACAGTTAATATACTTTACATTTATCACTACATCAAGTGTCAATAATTAGAATCAGACACAGATTAGTGGAACATTATTAAAGCGTAGTGCAGAATCAAACTAACTCAACGTTTACTGACAGATTGATGTGGAGATTCACAAACATCAGTGTCTGGAATGAAACTGCAAATAAAGTGATTTTGTTTTCAGGAAGTTATAATATTTTGTCTTTACTGATGTTTTTATTCAGCACTTACTGCATAATCATAATTTGATAAACTTACAGTATGACAAAATCTTAGTTCAAAATCATGCGGTTGCATGTGCATTACCTGTTAATGATGTTTAATGCATCTTTGTTTGGTGTTTCTAGAGTTAATTCAGGCTATAAAAAAAACGTGAGCAGCTCATAAACACCATCATCTCCTGATGAGCAGCGTCTTCAGTCTTCAGTCTGATTCCAGGTAAGATCATGTCGTCTCGTGTGGGAATTATTGTGTCATTGTGTTTCAGCCTTTATTCAAACGTTAGCACATGTTGTTCAGCTTGTTGTAACTGTAGCTTTAAGATGTGTGTTTTACAGTGTGTGCAGTGAATGAAGAGCTCTTTAAACACGGCAGTGGAAACTTGTGAAACATCTGTCAGTCTGTGTGTTGCTCCACAAACTTCTGCTTTGACCTGCAGACGAAACACACAATCCTGTCAGTAACGTAAGTTCTTCAAGATTTATTCCTAGTTTAATAAACCATTGTACACTTGCAGCTGTGCTGGACTGAATATTCAGAACAACAGCATTCTTGCTTCTGTGATATTGTTCAAATGGAGGATTTCCAAACTTTAATCTTACATTTCACGTATTTCAAGCTTTCTAACATTACACACATCTCCTCTAAAGAACATGTCAAGCAAACTGAGGAAACTTTATTTCAACAATCACACAGAAAACAAGTTATGTCATATATTTTCCCTAATGTTTTTAATAAAGTAGTAAATAGTAAATGAATGCATGTTTTTAAACTAATGACTGGTTTGTTATTTAGTGTTGCCTGTCAAGATTTCATGAAACAATGGCAGAACAAAACGCCAGCAACGACGGATCAAGTGAAGATTATTATATCAACGGATCAAGTGGAGTAGATTATGATGACGATCCAATGAAGAAATTTCTCAGTAAACTTTATTCTGCAGACCCATTAATTATCAGTATAATTGCAGCCATTGAGATTCCAATCATGATCTTAACTCTGTTTGCGTTGTGTGCTCTTATCAAATCTCATCGCTCCACTCCAGTGTTTGTTATTCATTTGATTCTTTCAGATCTCATTCAGATCATTTGTAGATTAACATTCACAATCACAGGGTCATGGGATGCCTATTATGCATATTTGTATAGTTTGATTGTGGGTGTGTATTTTATGGCATGTGTTGCTTTTGAACGATATCTTCTGGTTTCTCATCCTATCTGGTACAGATCTCATCATTCACTAAAAGTCTGCTGTGTCGTTTCTGTGATCATCTGGTTTGTTCCTCTGATATTTGCAGACGTTAACTCTCGTTGGCTGTTTAGCTATCTGTCCCAATCGATCGGCTGTTTAATCCCCTACCCGATAATCATTCTGTGTTTTGTTGGCACTTGTCGCGGTCTTTCACGCGCAATATCACTTACTTCTCTACAGCGCAAGAAAATTTTGGGCAGTTTGTTCCTGGTGCTTCTGACTTACACTTTTCTCATTCTCCCCTACGTAATCCTGAGTTTTATTATAGATAATTTTTACATTTACAGCTATATATTGTTTTATATATTTGTGTATTTTTCTAGTTATCTCCTGTTTCTGAACCCACTGGCTGACTGTGTATTGTACATGTTCTTGAGGCCTGATGTTGGAGGGTTAATGAAGTCTGTTCACTGCTGTTGTAGAACTGACACACATCAGAGTTCGACACACAGCGGGGACGAACACTCTCGAGACAGTAGTGCAGCGTTTGCCTGCTGTGTTTCAATGCAAAAGCCTGCGTCTCATTCACAGACCGCCTGCAGTTCAGTTTAAACATCTGCACTCAATAAATGAAGTCAATGTCATTCTTTTCACTGCACACACCCTTCCTTTCTGTGACATTTAGGTTTATTAGAGAGAACTCTTGACTCATAAAACTCAAAACTCAATTGCTCTGTTTGCGCTCCATTAAACACATACGGTAAACAGAGTTTTATTAAAGATGTATTGATGTGCCGTTGATGCTTCTGCTGGCGTTCTGTATCAGCAGGACTTTATCATACGATGGAGAGGAGGGTTGTATAAAGCACGGTTTATTCTCATTAATTCCCCCGATAGACTGACAGATCAACAACATCAAGTAGTTTAATGTCATAGTCTTGCTTGTGTTCCTAATGCATGTACATTATACTCTTTTACCAAATAACTACTATTCACTCTATTATTCACAGCACTTGAATATTGTTAGTTTAACTTCTATTGTTCTCCTCATTTGTAAATCGCTTTGGATTAAAGCGTCTGATAAATGATTAAATGTAAATGTATTACAGTTTTTCTCGATTGCTTAAACACATTTCTTGAAACTATGCCTCGTATTCTCCAAACTGTAAACACAAATTCATAACGTCTCACCCAATTCCCCAAACATCATATTTTCAGGTCAAAATGAAGCTCTACACTCAAAACCATTCACTCTTGCTGAAAAACCAAACTTTGCCCTCAGACAGGACACACAAGCCCTCAAAATCACACACACTACAACGTAATCTTACACACTGGTGTAATACAGTTTTTCTCAATTGTTTACACACAATTTCTGGTACTTGAGACACAATGACCACAACATGTAACTCATTCACCAACCCCCTGAGCCAATTCTGCTAAACTACAAGCACAATTCCTGCTTTACACTCAAATTGTACTTCTAAAACACACTTTTTTCAAAACACTACACACAATTCTCTGCTTTTGGCACAATTTTCATGCAGAAAATCTCTTGTTTTCACAAGGAACACATTGCCATTCAGATATGCACACTGACTCTTCACATGGGCAAACACCTGTCACACAGTTTTACAATTAGCAATCAGAGCTTTAGCATAAAAGGGCAACAGGTGAGCTCTTCAATGGAGCAATGGATGCCAACATTGGATTTTATTTCATTTTTACTGCAAATACAGTCAATTCTTCTGTTGTTTTGTATGTAGACCACTGTATGTGCAACTTTGTGTTGGTTGGGATGTACACTGTGTACATTGTTTTTGTGGGAAAAATAAAATATATTCGTTACCGTGTATTTGTGTGTTCTGAGTATAAAAACAATATTCTCAGATATTTTACAACACACTTATGTATGTACTGTCTGTAGTAAGTGTAACACTGAACAAAAAAAGGCCTAAGTCATTATGATGAATGGAGAAGAAGTGTTTTCCATTCATCATAGTGTTTTACATTGAGCACATCAGTGTTCAACTGGTTCTTATAAATGTCTATCCATATGATGGTTTGTGTGTGTCATTTGAAAACAAAATACCATTTTGAGAAGAAATAACATTGTTTTGAATGTAAAGTTTCATTTTGCAGGAGAATTGAGGGGTTTTGCCCATTGTGTGTGTGTTTTTGGATTTGTGTGTAGAGTTCTGAGAATATGAGGCATGCTTTCAGAAAATGTGTGTAAACAATCGAGAAAAACTGTAAATGCAAAACAACATTTCCAAAACTGGTCAGTTATGTCGCTTGTGGTTCCCCCCCTCACAAACCTTTTCACGATGAACACAAAAGACAACCAATGGATAAATTGGCACAGTTTTATTCATTCATGTACTACACAGTACAACACACACAAAACAAAACAAAAAGCATTTTTTCCGTTTTACTTTTTTTACAGGTTTTCTCGATTGTTTACACACATTTTCTGGTACTTGAGACACAATGACCACAACATGTAACTCATTCACCAACCCCCTGAACCAATTCTGCTAAACTACAAGCACAATTCCTGCTTTACACTCAAATTGTACTTCTAAAACACACTTTTTTCAAAACACTACACACAATTCTCTGCTTTTGGCACAATTTTCATGCAGAAAATCTCTTGTTTTCACAAGGAACACACTGCCATTCAGATATGCACACTGACTCATCACATGGGCAAACACCCGTCACACAGTTTTACAATTAGCAATCAGAGCTTTAGCATTAAAGGGCAACAGGTGAGCTCTTCAATGGGGCAATGGGTGCCAACACTGGATTTTTTTTTTTTTTGACTGTAACTGTATACAGTAAATTCTTTTGTTGTTTTGTATGTAGACCACTGTATGTCCTACTTTGTGTTGGTTGGGATGTACACTGTGTACATTGTTTTTGTGGGAAAAATAAAATATATTCGTTACCGTGTATTTGTGTGTTCTGAGTATAAAAACAATATTCTCAAATATTTTACAACACACTTATGTATGTACTGTCTGTAGTAAGTGTAACACTGAACAAAAAAAGGCCTAAATCATTATGATGAATGGAGAAGAAGGGTTTTCCATTCATGATAGTGTTTTACATTACAGTTTTTCTCAATTGTTTACACACAAATACTGGTACTTGAGACACAATGACCACAACATGTAACTCATTCACCGACCCCCTGAACCAGTTCTGCTAAACTACAAGCACAATTCCTGCTTTACACTCAAACTGCAGATCTAAAACACACCTCTTCAAAACACTACACACAATTCTCTGCTTTTGGCACAATTTTCATGCAGAAAATCTCTTGTTTTCACAAGGAACACACTGCCATTCAGATATGCACACTGACTCTTCACATGGGCAAACACCTGTCACACAGTTTTACAATTAGCAATCAGAGCTTTAGCATAAAAGGGCAACAGGTGAGCTCTTCAACAGGTGAGCTCTTCAATGGAGCAATGGATGCCAACATTGGATTTTTTTTTAAATTTTTTTTTTACTGTAAACAAAAAGTATGTAGTAAGTATACAGTAAATTCTTCTGTTGTTTTGTATGTAGACCACTGTATGTACAACTTTGTGTTGGTTGGGATGTACATTGTTTTTGTGGGAAAAATAAAAATCTATTACTGTAATAAAATATATTTCTTACTGTGTATTTGTGTGTTCTGAGTATAAAAACAATATTCTCAAATATTTTACAACACACTTATGTATGTACTGTCTGTAGTAAGTGTAACACTGAAAAAAGGCCTAAGTCATTATGATGAATGGAGAAGAAGTGTTTTCCATTCATCTTAGTGTTTTACACTGAGCACATCAGTGTTCAACTGGTTCTTATAAATGTCTATTCATATGATGGTTTGTGTGTGTCATTTGAAAACAAAATACCATTTTGAGAAGAAATAACATTGTTTTGAATGTAAAGTTTCATTTTGCAGGAGAATTGAGGGATTTTGCCCATTGTGTGTGTGTTTTTGGATTTGTGTGTAAAGTTCTGAGAATATGAGGCATGCTTTCAGAAAATGTGTGTAAACAATCGAGAAAAACTGTATTATTTTTTTATTCTCTCCTCTAAACTCTAAACTATTTTTTTTCTATATTTACTTACAGTAAGATGTGTGTGACCATCATATGACTGTAAAAGAGCACACACAAACCTTGTTCTAATATGGAATTGTATTGGAATGGTAAAGAGTGTTGGTCGTGACAGGAGGGCCTCCACTCAAGGAGACAATATGATGAACACGTCTAAGAATGTTCCACATATGGTTGAAACACCATCATTGGCCTAGAAAGATAACATTCTGGAGTCAAGACTATAAAGGAGAAAGGATGCCCTCCTTCACTGTCACACTCTGCAGCCACTCTGTCTGACTGTATGACTGCTGGCCTTTTCTTGCAAGAGAATAAACCTCATCAAAGACTATTGGAAATGTTTGTCTCTTATTTAGTGATAGAATTGTGTTTGCCACCACACCTCCTGAAGGTTCTCGAGGCGACAGTAAAGCGACTCAAATTTGGCCTTACTCGTAGCCCAGCCTCCCTCATGTTTTGAGCTCATTGATAAATTGAACATTTATCAATGTTCAGAGCTCATTGATAAAGACATGGGCAACTAGAGTGGCTTGAATTTCATCTGAGACTGCTTGTCTTCTTGCCCTTCGTCCTCCTCCTTATCCCTCCTCAATCTCTTCCTTCATGTCTTTCTAGATCCATTGTTCCAAAACTCAACAAACTGATTTGGGCCCTTCTATCCATCTATTGAAGGATCTGATGTGTGTTCACTTTTGACTCCTACCCCTGGTTTCACAGACAGGGCTTAAGACTAGTCCTAGACTAAAATGTAAGTCTGAGCTGTTTCCACTGAAATAAACTTGCACTGACTGATCTTAAAAATATATCAGTGCCTGTTTTTTTTCTAAGCATGTTTATAAAAATTACTTAAATGTCCTAATTGATCTATGGTCTAATCCTGGCTTAGTCTAAGCCCTGTCTGTGAAACCGGGCCCTAGTGTTTCCACTTCGGTAATTGTGTACTAACTGAGCTGGAGCTGTGCTGACTTGAGTGAACAATATTGAATGCTAGTGGTTTATACATGACAACATGGTCTAGGTAATGAGAAATGAAGGGATTTGTGTGTAGAGTTTTGCAGTGACAGTTCAACAAATCTGACTCGTGTCAAAACAGGGAATAGTGTTTATGGAAGAGGATTAGGGCCAGGCAATAATAAAAAAATAAAACCATCTCGAGATTAAAGTCATTATAATGTGAGATTAAACTAGTTAAATATCGAGAAAAAAAAGTCGAAATACAATCTTGAGAATAAACTCATTAAATAGAGACTAGAGTCGTTGTGTTTCGAGAAAAAACTCATTAAATTTCGAGAAAAAAGTCGAAATACAATCTTGAGAATAAACTCATTACATTTCAAGAATAAAGTGGTTGTGTTTCGAGAAAAAAAAGTTAAATTGAGAAAAAAAAGTCGAACTAATCGTGAGAATAAACTCGTTAAATTTCGAGAATAAAGTCATTGTGTTTCGAGAAAAAAGTCGAAATGAAATGTAGAGAATAACGCATTTGATCAGTGTTCATTTCATAGCCTACTGATAGAGGATGGCAGAGTTGGATCACTTAGTCAAGCTATATTTTAGACTTTCTTGTTATGAGGTTGAAGGATGAACCCAATAGCAGACAGTTTGCAGGACACACTAGGTTTATTATATACAAATAACAGGGAAAACAAAGCCCACGAGGGGGTAAAACAAGGACAGGGCAACGAGTGACAAAACTAGACTAAGACTTGACATAACTAGACTACAAATAAACAGCTAATACAGAAACAGAACTTTCACTTGACAAGGTACTCACAGAGAGACCGCACAATGTATGACAGCAGATAACATAACACCATAGCAGGTTTAACAATGAACCAACACAAGACAGCAGACAAGAGGGGATTAAATAGGGAACTAATGATACACAACAGGGGTCCGTTCTTCGTACGTCGCTAACTCACTTAGCTGGATTTGATTGTTGGCGGTTTGGCATGATCTTGGATTGTTTGGTTCTTCAACGCTCATCCTGGACTTGCTGTAATAGCAACATGTGCGCAAACTTAAACCTGCTCGGGAGCAGCTTATTTCATGTTAACAGGATTAGATCCCGGCTTCATGAGCGGAGCTGATACGGGAAGTCCAGCGCAGCGCGATAGTGCACTTTCTTTCTGAGATATACATTTTTTCTCGTGATTCGTGAGATTGTCGTTTTTTGCCGCTTTTATGTTTAAAAAACAGTTTTAGTTTCCCATTTCCAAGCCACTTAAGTCCCAATGTTGTAGGCTAAAGCATTTTTTTTTTTTTTTTTTTTTTTGGCTATCATAATTTTTTATGAAGATCATGCAATCATGACCATGCCGATTACAGTATATGTCACTCAGGCTTCACTAACGTGATTGGTACCATAGACTATAGGCTAGACCATAGACTGCCATCAAGGCCTCAATGAAGGGGATTATGTGAACAGAAAGGGGGTTCACAATGTAAATGTGCAGCCCAGTCACTATTGTGATTCTTAATATTCCAGATTAGTAATATTATATCAAATAAAAAAAAGGCAGTTTACTAAAATCTTCCATATCACAAATGTGAAAGCAAAATGGCCAGGATCTGTGCCTGACTTAAGCATTTTCAGAGGTTCACATTTATGCACATTATTTGAAAGTGGTAAGAAAAGTTCCACAATTAAATATCAAGCTCACTGTATTACATACACTTATGCTGATCCTAACAGAACTGCATTTGTTCATAGGTGATTATGACATGTTCCTGCAGACAGGTGTTTTATGACCCCATTCCCTGACCCAAACCAGTTACACTGCAGCTCTAGCCAGGACAAGGGCACACAATGACATGAACTTTGGCTAACTAAAGGGAAGATTTCAGTGTCTGATAAGTCTGAGGGTTGCACACCTGACAGGGCCTATGGCATTGTTGCATGTGCCATATTACACAACATTGGCAAAAAAAAAAAAAAAACACTTTTCATTAAATGTTTAATAAAAGACAAATATGCTTAGTTCCTTGAGTTTTATTTCAATTGTTCTTTGTAAAGAAAAGCCAGTGGTCAAGTGATATTAGACACATGCCTCATTCAACAAATAAAAAGGAAAAGTTGTCTATACACTGCCCACCTGTAGGCCTATGTCTCCTCTGTCTGTGCAGACTCTTCTGTAGGCCTTTCTGTAGATGTGGAATCCTGCAACTTATATTGCAGCCATAAAGCATACAAGTATAAATGAAGTAAAGTTATTTATGCACTTGGAGGTAGGCTAGTTCCTCCATATGACAGTTATCTGAGAGGGTTTATTCACTGTCCAGTGCAATGGAAACAAATGGACATTACAAAGTCTTATACTTTCTTTCCTTTGGAAAGTTAGAAAATGTCCACTTACTGCACATATTTCAGCCACCACTTTCTTGGGAACAGATACAAGTGTTGGTGTATTGTGTAAAAGTGCACAAAAGAGGAAAACACAATGTCATTACAATGAACTATACTCTGGAAAAATGTGATCAATAACTCATGGCAAAATATTTTTACATTAACATAAGTTTATCAGTTTTCACTTTCACAAGTCAAAGCAATTCATCATTGGGTCATTCTTCAATTGGGGTGGCAAATGAGAGGCAGAAATTAAAAAAATGCTTGTTTGTTTTCTTTTAATAAAATGTATTGCTATGCATTTAAAATTAGTTTAATATTATATATCCATTTAAACTGAAGCTTAATAACATTTAGATTTTTAAATAATTTGAATCAAACACTGGTGAAACAACCACTTATGTCTATGGTGTTACCAATATTTGAAGTAAAATTTTGGTTTGTTCTAAAATGAGCAGGGAAATGCAACTTTAGGTAATAATTAATAAATACATAAATTAGTGTAAGGACTCAGTTGCATTGATCATTTAAATTAAATTTTTCAAAAGAAATGTTTAATTGTTCATCTTGGCCATTTTTTTTGCCAAAGAAGAACTGTTTCGTTTTATAAAAAAATGTGTATACATAAAAAAGGCAGGAAAAATGGTCTGTGCTACTTTTATAGTCTTTATTCTAAAATATTAAAACCACTTTACAGTCTAAAAACATTAAATTATACGATCAAATGGCTCTGAAGGAAAGAAATTTCAGATACTTTTTGAAGTAACACCACAGACATAATATAACACCACAGACGTAATATTGCATAAAAGGTTTAACAATTTAAAGTTTATTGAGCAAAATACTGAAATTCATCATGAGTAGGATTACAAGAACTATCTTCTCTGATAAAATAACATTTAGAGAAAAACTGAATAAAAAACATCTTCAGTGAATAAATCATGTATCCACAAACTCATTTAACACAAAACATTCAGAACAGCTCAAGGGCTGCCTATTTATTGCAGTCTGCCTATAGGTGGTTTGGTTGTTATCAGTATCACCATTTTTTTTGTTTTAGATTTCAGTGTTCTTGAAGGTATTCCCAAATGTCATGGTTGATCTGAACAGACCTTTTGTTGACTGGTAGTGGCACTGGGATGAAACAAATCACCTGATCATCACTGTACCAATTTATGTCATCTCTGGGGCTTGGCCAAAAAAACTTGTTTATGCCGTTCCTGTGCATACATTTGATTTTGATGTTGTGGTTCTCCACTTCCTGAATGATGCCAGGGTATGGCTGTTCATCGTAATTAAGAACACACCACTGTCCAATGTGTTTACTCTCTATGACCTCTGGACGAAGTGAACCATCAAATGACAATTGTTCAGTTTTTGCAAGATTTTCCATTTTTTTCATGCATAGAGATGCCTCTTGGAGTGCATAACATGGGCAATCATACACACCCTTTTCAGCCTGGCAGAAACAACTTATGTCTCTGTATTTTAGACAGCTGGGTTCAGTGGGTTCACCACTTGATGAATTTTCATCGTTCCCTTTATGGTGCTCAGTGTTTGCACTTCTTCCATCATTTGTACCCAGGCATCAACATCCTCTTCTCCAACATAAAACAGTCGTACCACTGATCCAGAATGTTTCAAATCATTTCATTTCATTTCATTTCATTTTATTTATTTATAAAGCACAAATAAACACAACAGACGTTGACCACTGTGCTGTACAAGTTAATAAATATAAAACAAAACCACACACAATATATTAATAACAGATAATAAAACACTATAGATAGGTTTTAACGAGATCAAAATTATGAGTGATATGCAAGAGTAAATAGATAAGACTGTAGTTTAGATTTAAATTCATAAACAGACGTAGCAGACCTCACAGATAAGGGAAGACTGTTCCACATCCTAGGACCGGCCACTGAAAAAGCACGATCACCTCGCAACTTCAGTCTCGATCTTGGATACGACAGTATAATGCTGTCTGAGGATCGCAAGCATCTTGTTGACTTTTTCACATTTATAAGATCTGACAAGTAGGATGGTGCCAGACCAATCAAAGCCTTAAAAACTAACAACAAAATTTTAAAATCAACTCTATAACACACTGGCAACCAATTTAAGAATGTTTCAAATGGTAAAAGAGGGATTCTGCATCGGGCAAATCTTGTCCATGCCTAACTAAATTGTCTGCAGTTCTTTTAAGTGTTCCGCCTATCCCATCCGGTGCCCCCTTGCCATGACTGGCTTCGAAGAAGTTCCAGGTGGTTGTGGAAAACCCTTTCTTGAAAGGTACAGTGGACAAAAGGTAGAAATTGGCTTTCTGCTTGTACTGTGAGGCTGGGCCATCACTAAAAAAATGCAGACAGGTCACATTTGGATGGTTCTCTTGAATCATTTTAAGAACAGGATCCAAGTGGGCCCAAATGCTAGGAGGGTCATGTCTTCTGCTTGGTGATATAGTGCAGAAGGGCACTGGTGCTGGCTCAGCCTTGACATAAAGCACACCCGTATGAAGGGTGGCCTGTTTGTGTGAACCCCCAAAATGAACTGCCTGTATCTCTTTTGCATATTTGCAGGAGTAATTTTCACTGAAATCTATATGGATGAGGCATTCATTTGGGCCAAGATTTTCACGCAGTTTCCTGTACATGGAATACTGCCATCTGATGTTAAAGAGGTGTCCACGGAAGTTAAACAATCTGTCTTGAAACTGAGTCACAAGTTCATCCTCTGTTATAGCAATTTCCTTTTTGATTGTAACAGTGGAGCTATCACAACCATTCTCATGACTTATCTTTTCAAGGGACCACTGAGTCAGATTTACCTCTTTGTTCTGAGGGGATCTGAAGAGTGAACACGTGGTCGTCTTGCATTCCTTGCATTGGCCATATGCGCACTCCTTTTTTGTCATATCGCACGCAATGGCATCAGCCATTTCCTCCAAATTTTTGGAAGTAAGGATGCCAAGTGAAAACAGCTTGTCTGCCATATACTGCAAGTTCTCATGTGTTTTGCAGAGGCAAGTATCCCGGTCAGCCTCTTTTGGCTGTGTAACCCAAAATGGTCTCTGGGCACAAAAAAAAGAGTAAGACACATGCTTATGCTCTGCACTGAACTTCTTGTGGAGATTGACCATTGTGTCACAGAGAATTCTTCTTTGCTTTTTTATTTTTCTTACAGTGACTGTGTTCTTCTTTCCAGTGACAACCCTACTCACACCATCTCTCAAAAAGTATTGTTTGACAGAGCTCCTTAGACCTTGAGAGATTATATTCTTCTGTCTTATGAAATCAAGTTCTTTCCCACATGTTTTCCACCTTTTATATGAAAAGCCAATCTGTTTTTGGCAGAAAGCCTGTAATTTATACTTCTTGATCAATTTTCCACAAATCAGCCGTGCATAAATTTGTTTGACCCTCTCTTTTTTGCCTGGCTACACTTGCACTCCCAGACCTGCACGCTCAGACACCAGCGCTTCCTCTGCACGTGACGTCACTTGCAATCGACGCATATAGCGTGGCCCTTCTCCTCGTGTCGGATTGAGAACAGTGCGTCGTTTAAAAATCGTTGCTGTAAGTATATATTAACATGCTTTTTCAGTATATGATAATGCGTTTTACGTTCATTTACACGACTTTTAATCTCTGATATACACATATTAGGCCTAACAAGCCAACCACTCATGGTCTTAAATACATAAACGAAACTATTTAATAGAGTGGTATATAAACTGCCTTTCAATTGCTTGCACGTTGAAACCACCGTAGTTCACACTGTTAACTGTTTTTTTTTTTTTACGGTGAAAACATTTTTAGTAAAATACGTATTGTAAAATACAAGCAATATTCAGTCATGTTTCGGCCTTGCATATCAGTTTAGCTCATTACATTCGGATGTCATTTCCTGAACACATCCTAATATTAATATTATCATTGGTTTCATTACAGATGCATCATGCAGTGCACCAATCAATAATTTTAGTTTCTGGAACCCCCCTTGTACCACAGTGCACATCATGTTGCACTCTATACCACTGCAGTTTATGCCCTTCCTTGAAGCCAACCACCCTGAAAAAAATAAAACTACATTGGGACGCCCATTTTAAAAAAGCAGTTGTCTTCCAAGGTAGGTGCATTACACTATTGGACTGTAATTGTAGGTGCACAAGCACATTCGTACATATTTTTCCTTCAAATAAACACTAGAAGGTACTGCTCTGAAAGAGTTCTCTAAACTGTTGTGTTCACTTGCAAATTGCTGTTCACAGACTTGCAATGCTTTTGTCCATATTTGGTAAAAAAAAAAAAGAAGCCAATAGTGTAAACAGTAAATTTTTTAAACTTTTTGTTCTTAAGCTTGAAACACAATTTACACCTTAACAAAGCTTTTCTTGTGCATGTAAATTTAATTTACGCTTACAATCTTATGTACTCTCCCCCAATTTTATTTTACATATGTAAATCTTTTTGGGTTATATATTGATGGGTTTTATAAACAGTAGTCAACATTTGAAGTGGATCAAAAAAGTTCATAAAAATTGTTCTAAGACAAGACCGGGTATTGTTGTGGTTTTAGGACAACTTTAATTAAAGTTTTTGATCCACTTCAAATGTTGACTACTGTAATTGTATGTTTTTTATTTTGGTGCATTGGTATTGTTTTTCATACTGTGCTTTATCTACAGGAAAAAGAATATGTCGTTGCCATCTGCCCTGCAGAGTTGAGGCTCATTACCATTGTCCCAATTGCAGTAAAACTGTTCTGAGGAGATATGTTATGGAAGCTCACTTAAAAATATGCTCATCAAATGTACCCCTTCAATCCTCTAAAACTTCAGCTGGAGTAGTTAATTTACCCTCAACATCAGTATCTACAGCGACACCTGCAGTGGTTAATTTGTCCTCAACATCAGCTGCACTGTCCTCACTGCCATCTACAGTGACCCCTGCGGTGGTTCGTTTGTCCTCAACATCAGCTGCACTGTCCTCACTGCCATCTACAGCGACACCTGCGGTGGTTCATTTGTCCTCAACATCAGCTGCACTGTCCTCACTGCCATCTACAGCGACACCTGCGGTGGTTCGTTTGTCCTCAACATCAGCTGCACTGTCCTCACTGCCATCTACAGCGACACCTGCGGTGGTTCATTTGTCCTCAACATCAGCTGCACTGTCCTCACTGCCATCTACAGTGACCCCTGCGGTGGTTCATTTGTCCTCAACATCAGCTGCACTGTCCTCACTGCCATCTACAGTGACCCCTGCGGTGGTTCATTTGTCCTCAACATCAGCTGCACTGTCCTCACTGCCATCTACAGTGACCCCTGCGGTGGTTCATTTGTCCTCAACATCAGCTGCACTGTCCTCACTGCCATCTACAGCGACACCTGCGGTGGTTCGTTTGTCCTCAACATCAGCTGCACTGTCCTCACTGCCATCTACAGCGACACCTGCGGTGGTTCATTTGTCCTCAACATCAGCTGCACTGTCCTCACTGCCATCTACAGTGACCCCTGCGGTGGTTCATTTGTCCTCAACATCAGCTGCACTGTCCTCACTGCCATCTACAGTGACCCCTGCGGTGGTTCATTTGTCCTCAACATCAGCTGCACTGTCCTCACTGCCATCTACAGTGACCCCTGCGGTGGTTCATTTGTCCTCAACATCAGCTGCACTGTCCTCACTGCCATCTACAGCGACACCTGCGGTGGTTCATTTGTCCTCAACATCAGCTGCACTGTCCTCACTGCCATCTACAGCGACACCTGCGGTGGTTCATTTGTCCTCAACATCAGCTGCACTGTCCTCACTGCCATCTACAGCGACACCTGCGGTGGTTCATTTGTCCTCAACATCAGCTGCACTGTCCTCACTGCCATCTACAGCGACCCCTGCGGTGGTTCATTTGTCCTCAACATCAGCTGCACTGTCCTCACTGCCATCTACAGCGACCCCTGCGGTGGTTCGTTTGTCCTCAACATCAGCTGCACTGTCCTCACTGCCATCTACAGCGACCCCTGCGGTGGTTCATTTGTCCTCAACATCAGCTGCACTGTCCTCACTGCCATCTACAGCGACACCTGCAGTGGTTCAGTTGTCCTCAACATCAGCTGCACTGTCCTCATTGCCATCTACAGCGACCCCTGCGGTGGTTCGTTTGTCCTCAACATCAGCTGCACTGTCCTCATTGCCATCTACAGCGACCCCTGCGGTGGTTCGTTTGTCCTCAACATCAGCTGCACTGTCCTCACTGCCATCTACAGCGACCCCTGCGGTGGTTCGTTTGTCCTCAACATCAGCTGCACTGTCCTCACTGCCATCTACAGTGACCCCTGCGGTGGTTCATTTGTCCTCAACATCAGCTGCACTGTCCTCACTGCCATCTACAGCGACCCCTGCGGTGGTTCATTTGTCCTCAACATCAGCTGCACTGTCCTCACTGCCATCTACAGCGACCCCTGCGGTGGTTCATTTGTCCTCAACATCAGCTGCACTGTCCTCACTGCCATCTACAGCGACTCCTGCGGTGGTTCATTTGTCCTCAACATCAGCTGCACTGTCCTCACTGCCATCTACAGCGACCCCTGCGGTGGTTCGTTTGTCCTCAACATCAGCTGCACTGTCCTCACTGCCATCTACAGCGACCCCTGCGGTGGTTCGTTTGTCCTCAACATCAGCTGCACTGTCCTCACTGCCATCTACAGCGACCCCTGCGGTGGTTCGTTTGTCCTCAACATCAGCTGCACTGTCCTCACTGCCATCTACAGCGACACCTGCGGTGGTTCATTTGTCCTCAACATCAGCTGCACTGTCCTCACTGCCATCTACAGCGACCCCTGCGGTGGTTCATTTGTCCTCAACATCAGCTGCACTGTCCTCACTGCCATCTACAGCGACCCCTGCGGTGGTTCATTTGTCCTCAACATCAGCTGCACTGTCCTCACTGCCATCTACAGCGACACCTGCGGTGGTTCATTTGTCCTCAACATCAGCTGCACTGTCCTCACTGCCATCTACAGCGACACCTGCGGTGGTTCATTTGTCCTCAACATCAGCTGCACTGTCCTCACTGCCATCTACAGCGACACCTGCGGTGGTTCATTTGTCCTCAACATCAGCTGCACTGTCCTCACTGCCATCTACAGCAACACCTGCGGTGGTTCATTTGTCCTCAACATCAGCTGCACTGTCCTCACTGCCATCTACAGTGACCCCTGCGGTGGTTCGTTTGCCAAAAAGGCAAAATGTGATTAAATGCCCACATTGTTCTGTCACTGTGCTAAAAAAGAACTTGATAATCCACATTAACAGAAAACATACTGACCATTCAAAAGATATTACAATGCACTCGCATCTTTCGAGTGTGTCTGTTGATCCCTCAAATGGACTGTCAGCAGTTCAAAGAAGTGGTCATGGTTTCACTATACCAGTTCATGTTCAGAGGAAGACGTGGGGCAAAGCTCATTATGTTAGATGTGAGTTGGAGGAGTGTCGCCAGTACCAGCTACTTGCTCACCGGAGTGGAAACACGTTTAGTCTCTGTGAACACCTTCGTTCACTGGATTATTGTTTTGAGAGAGCATTTGAGGAGCACCTGGAACCAAGAATCCTTGATGAGATGGTTAAGCTTAAATTCATAGGAGAGTCAAAGAAGGCAGTTTGTTTGAAAAGACAAAAAATAGCTCAGAGAGCTCATGCTCCATTTTCAGTGTTGGTGGCATTAGGTGAATCTCAAAAGCAAATCACTCTCTCCATCCATGAGCCTACTGTTCATCACTATAATCGCCTTGGGAGAGTAATGGTAACATACAATTCAACTTCAAGTACTTGGCACTGCCCATGTGCAAAGCCACGAATGTCTTGCCCTCACAAAAACATAGCCAAATGGCATTTATTCCAAATAAATAAGAACTTGTTCACAACACACAAAGATTCTAAATCAAGTGACACCTTGGGTCCCCAGCCCTCAGAAGAGCACATCTTCACTTCCCCAATTGACCTTCAAAGCACTGTGGAATATATATATAACAAGAAGAAAATCCCAGCTAATCTTCCAGAAGCAGCAACCAAATCTAAGGAATTTTCATCAACTTATCTTCCAGTTGAAACAACGTGTATGATCTGCAGTGGTGAAACTGCACTTGACATGCCACAGCTGATTACTGCAAAAGCTAAAATTGTCACCATGGAAAGTGTCATTGACAGTAAGTTCAACATTCAAAAATGTATCCCAAATAAACAGTAGTTCTGAGGCACTCACAAGGAATATAAGTTTAAAAAGCCTTTATTTTAAACTTGGCTATCCATTAAAAAACATGCCAACATGTTTCGGCCTCTATGGCCGCCTTCAGGACAAATTCAAAATGGCAGTCTGTACACTGCATGCTGTATATCTGCATGTCGTCACATGACCTCATCTGCACAGGTGTCACCTGACAGAGAGCATAGTTACTTTAAATAAGACAAGTCACATTTTCAATATTTTACCAATTCCCACTTCAGGATAGTTTAAAATGTCAATATAAATAGATAATATAGCAACAGGTTACTTTATATAAGACAAGTTACAGAAACAGGTTACATTGTGAAAAAGATTGAATGATCTAATGAATATGTGCAGTCTCAGATGTTGAATAATTTTACACTTTCTATATTTTACCACTTTCCACATTAAGATACACTTTGAAATATCAATATAGATAGATATAGCAAAACATTGACATGTGCATGTAGTCAGTTACAAAAAAGGAGAAAAATCGAATTCTAAATTTAGACCAGGGTATTGAGTTGCTTTTAAAGTATAAATACAAAAGGATTCTCTTTGCAAAAGTTTCAAAAATGTATGTTCACTAGTCATATTAGATTGTATCATAAGCATTCATGAATGTTACTTGCACTTAACTCTTTTTTTTTATTTTTTAAGACATCTCTACTTACACCAGAAGATGCCCAGGGTGTAATATGATTTATAGGTACCAGGAATGGCAGGATGGTCTCCACAATTTTGATGATCATGTGCTTCTGAGTCTCGAACTGTGTCTGTACCTAAGACACAGTTTACAGGTTTGTCTTTATTGCATAGTGTTTAATGACACGCATATCTATCCAATAATTAAGCTATAAAAAAAATTGTTGACCCATTCCTGTTATGTCTATTCCAGAACCATGTATCAGTTTCCAGGGCTATTGATACTTTGCGCCTCCGGAGAATAAAATACCCCAACAGAGACACCATAATTCATGGTTACAGTCATTTTGAGGCCTTGACAGATACCGAATACTTGTATTCTTGTGTTAACTGTGGCTACCATCCTCCTGTGGTCATCATGGACTTGCACAAGAAGGGTGTTTTTAGTATGTCAGGTAAGAGTTTGTTTTCTTTAATATAGTAACAACCAGTGTAATGAAATGTAAAAGTACTTTTTTTGAAATACTATCTATCCGCCCGTACGACCGAACAACCGACTATCTATCTGTCTGTCTCACTTTTTTGTATGTTTCAATTTTGTAAGTGAGTGACCTCAAAGTGCCTCCACCTGATTTTAGAGGGGAAGTTGACATAGAGGATTTCTGGAAATCAGTTAATCTTGAGATGATTGCTCGAGGATTTGTCCCCAGTAAGTGTTTTTTTTAATTTATTTATTTTTTTAATTTTTTTTTTTACCAACAATACCTGTGGAATGATTTATTGAATTTTGATCAAATAATTTTTCCTCTGAAATGCTTCAGTTTTCATATTATGTAGACGAGTAATAAATGTGTGCATCAGGCCGGGCCAAAAATCCATTTGCTGTGCAACCTAGCTATGAAAACTGGGCTCCATGGATTGGAAGCAAGACTAGGAAGGATAACACTGTATTGAATACAGAATACGCCAAAGTTGTTACAGCAAAGGTCACATCAGCTGAAGCTCAAATGATGAATGTCTCAGAAGACCGTCTTGTGGATGAGCTGATGAAGCAGAAGGTAGAAATCTTCATAAAATGTGATCTTTAAAACAAAAGGATTGTTCTGACAATGTGCTTGCATTATTTAACAGGTCGGTGTTGTCCGAAATCTATGCAAAGCCTGTAATATTGACTCTAAAGGTTCTCGCATGGATCTAGTTTCAAGATTAAGAGCGGAGATGCAGAACAGGCAGTCATATGACAAAATGTTCCAGAAAATCTGGGGAGCATCAGGTGGGCATATTACTTTAATGAGATGATAATTGAGAGATGATAATTTGACATGCTTTTATTATGGCTTTTCCAGGTGGCTGGTCAGTTATCCTATGCCCACATGGTGTGGTGTATAGTATAAAGTTCAATTTGAGAGCCGAAAGTCCCAGAGATTTTGCGGACCTGTTGTTGTCATGGAAGCACGTTCCTAATGTTAGTGTCTATGACTTTGCGCGAGGCTTGGCCACACATGGTAATTTGCGTGTACCCACTGCTATTCCATTTCAACCCCATGAAGGGAGACTAGCTGAGCCAACACCAGACAACATCAGCTCAGCAAAGCAGGGCAAACTAAACGTCTCTCTTCCTTGGTTGTTTGAGAAGACAGACAATTTGAATATCAAATGCCATCCCATCACTGGATCATCTGAGCACTACGTGTTATATGACAAACTTCATGAATCGAACACAAAAGACCCCCAGGAAGTACTCAGAAGAATCAGCCTGGTCCCAGAGCTACAGGGTTGGCTAAATAGTCAAATAGCAGAACAGTTTTTTGCAAGCTTGCGAAAAAGCAACTATTTCCTCAACAACATGGCACCATCAACACATATCTTTATGATGCGCAACATCATTCATCATAAGAACACATCCACAAACCAGAAGCTTCTGGAAGTACAGCTGCAACGTGGTCACAGACCTCATGGAATTGAAGATATCATCCTGTCTGACTTAGGGCAAGCTATTCTAGGTCAGTAGCCAATAGTTATTCTGCTCTGCTTTCTTTTATAAACCATGATATTTTGAGTAACTTTACAATAGTAACCTTGTTTTACCCTGCTTTTCTCAGCCCCACAAGCTAGTGAAAGAGAAACCGTCAGGCAACATCCACATCACATAAAACAGGACATTAGTGAGAATTTTTTTTTCTCCTTGTGACTTTCAATGGTTTTTGCCTTTTTGCTAATACTGTTTTTTTTTTTTTAACATGCAGAAGACTGTGGACCTCAATGTGAAGCATTCACCAAGTGTGAAAATATTTCAGCCTGTCGAGCATCATGGACTTTGGGAAATCATCCAGCTCAAAAAGAACTTGTTAGTTTCAATAAATCATTAATACAGCTCTGTTTAACTGTGGGATTTTTAATGTTGAAACCTTTTTTGTTGTTGTTAATAGCTAAACTACATACTGGACATTGAGAGACCAGGAGAGGAACTGATCGTTCGAACAACGAATGCTGTCCTAAACCGTGCTGACTTTTGGACACTGGGCTTTAACAGAGACATGGAGTCAACTGTAAGATTACAGCTGTTTTATATTGCTTTATATATTTGTTGTAACATGGATTTATAATTTTGTATTTTTATATACTTTTTTTTTCAGATTGGAAATAGTTGTTTTCAGTTGCTTGAAAGCATTGCACGCTCAAAGGTATTTCAATTATATATTTAGTTACTTAGAAATACCTTCAAGTTGTACAATATTCATTTTATACAATATTACAATAGTTGAGTTGACAGTACATATTTTGAATGGTATCTTCTACACACAATACCCTGCAGGGCAAGAACATTTATGTAGCCAGTCTTTATGTTGTACCAACATGGCTGCCACCAAACAACTGTGATCCATTTGTGAGTCTACCTGTAAGTACATGTTGTTCTAATCCCTATTATGCATGCTGTTATGATGTGTTCACTAAAACTTTCTTATTCATGTCAGGATGATGCTTACTTGAAAGATGCCCTTGTGATTCCGATTTGGACACCAGGACACTACCAGCTGTGTGTACGTATTCACACTGCATTTAGTGAATATAAAAAATAAATAAATAAATAAATATATATATATATATATCGTCTTTGCATGCCAGTAGTGCTTTGATTTCAGTGCATGTATAACTGCAGAAAGTACCAAATAGATGTAAAGGTAAACATAAAAAAGAAAAAACATATTTTGTAGAATATGAAAATACCAAAAAAAGTAATTTGTGCTGTTAATAATGTTAAGAAAAAGTAATTTGTGCTGTTAATAATGTTAAGAAAAAGTAATTTGTGCTGTTAATAATGTTAAGAAAAAGTAATTTGTGCTGTTAATAATGTTAAGAAAAAGTAATTTGTGCTGTTGTTAATGTTAAGAAAAAAACTATACTGTTCTTTTCTTTAGGTTTTGAAGCCAGCCCAGAGATTAATTCTCTTTTTAGACTCTAAATGTTCTGAGACACCACTCGGATTTGGTAACCAGAGATACAAAGCTCTGTTGAGGTCTTTGAAAAAATGTACTTAAAATGCGCGGTTGCGCTTTTGTTCAGAGAAGGTCACGTTCATTTGACCCGTCTACACTGCAAGGTCATCTTATTTCAGGGATTGTTCAGTTGGAGCTGTTTTTTCGACTGTATGAAGGTTTGTACTAGTTCTAATGTGCTTCAGGTTTCTCAGACCTTTTTTGCATTAGTGATGATTTCAGATTTAAACACCTTTGTTTCATTGTGACAGCTTATGGTCTGAGAAACCTGTTATTTAACAATGCTTGCATGTTCAGTTGTTCACTAATAGTCACAGTTCTGTGACTTATTTCATGAAGTTCATAGTATTGTATGTATTTTTCAGATGTTGTTTTCCTATATTATGCATGATGGTTTGTTCTCATTGTGTTGTTGAACGGGTTTCTCAGAGGTTACTGAGAGTACTAGGGGATCCCTATCTGATTCAAGCTTGTTTTGTAATCAATATCATGCTAATAATATCTATATAGTTGCAGGCCATATTTAAAAATGTATGGAACCCCTGGCTCTTTCACTGATCCCAGTTTGGGAAACTGTTCTACAGATTTAAATGTGAAAAGTTATTAAGAAAAAACTGCTAATGTTAAAATGAACACAATCTGTAATCGACAGGGATATTGCGAACCGGTTAATGCCTGGAAAATGGGCTGAAAAGACAGGCCTTGATTTAGAGGTAAATTTGATCAAGTCTCTCTGTTACTTATTGAAATTTTAGTCACTAATGTATTTTTCTATATTAAAGGGGTTTCCAGGGCAACCATATGGTAATGACTGCGGTGTCTTCATGTTAATGGTAAGATTGATTTTTGTTTGTTAGTCATCTGGCTGTTTTTAATTCTCTTTTGCCTCATCATGTTTTTTCCCCCCTGTATAGTCTGCATTTTACCTGGTGATGGATTCCTCATTTGACTACACAATTGTGAGTACTTGTTTACAATAATGTCGAGTCAGTGTGATTTTAAAATACAAGTGGTAATAATTACCCCATAATGTTTTGTGCAGCTGGACATGCCAGAACTGCGGAAATGGTGGTGTGTGATGTTGATGGAGAACTATGGTCTGGATAGGTACAGTATTTCTTTCTTTCTTTTTTTGGATATAAACAAATAAATAACGGAAAAATGAGTAATATTGTCATGCTTTACAGCCATGGAAAGGTTTTTGCACACTTTACTGAGGAGTCTAAAACCTTCCTAAGGGGTGATCAACAGCCAGTTTTTAGACTAAAGAAAAGGAAGTTTGAGGAGACCTCTCAGGTGAAAGCTTATACTAGGGAATATAACACCTAAAATGTCATATTACTTTGTGAATGTTTGATTTGCTTATGCTGTGGTGTTTGACTAACAGGCAGAGCCACAACATCAGGTTCAAGAATTATCATCACAGGTATGTACTGTGTAGTTGGTTCTAAAAAAAGCTAATTATCTTTAAATAAAAAGTTATAAAGTTAACACCGACTTAAATTAAATATTAATTTATTTGTATTTTATATATTTTTAGGCAGATGTACTGCATCCTGTGTTGGAGGATACACCACTAGAATCATCACAAGAGGTACACTGTTCTGTTACATGACTAGCAACAAAGTCATAATAATTGAAAATAGTTGTTGTTTTGCTTTGGTTTTTGTTGTCAATGTGTTTGGTTTATCACAGTTGTATCTCCTTTGTTCTCTGTGTTTTTTCACAGAGTCGATTGATGCCAGATTTGAAGATAGCCAGCAAGTGGTGTTTGGATCAGTCAAGTGTGCTGCTTGGTTCTGTTCAGGTGCCCAAAGTACTGTGTATGGAGGAACAAGACGTTGCGGAAGCAATTGAGAGATTAGAGAAGGCTGAGTTTCCAGAGGACAGAATAGATGCTCTGGAACCCTTTTGCTTCATCTTTACCGAAATTAATGACATGGAAATGTTTCTTGAACATGTAGTTGATGTTATGAAATTAAAGGTAAATTGTCGAACTGCAATAGAGGAAAGCGCATAATGTGCCAGTGTGTTTTTGTTTTTTATATATGGAAGGGGTAAAAAGTGGTTTCTTTCTATTGTACTAATTGTATATTGTGTATTTGTACGTTGTTTAATTGCAAATTGACATTTACAATAAAAATAAATGAATTACATATTTTAATGGTATTAACATTTACAATGAAAAAATTTTTTTTTAATTTTTTGTTTTTAAATTGTATAAACCTGATTGTTCCTTTGTATCCTTGATGGTCATTCGCTTTGCTAGTATAATAATACGATATTTGCCTACTTGAATGTCAAATTAAAAATATAACAATATTTTGATAACGCAAGCTACAAAATATAACTTTTGAGGAAGATTTAGGAGGCGCTATAGCACGTAAGTCATACCTGTCAACCCTCCCATTTTTCCCGGGATTCTTGCTATCCCGCTATCATCCCGTTTAAATATTTCCCGTATTTTTAATCTTTCCATTAGTATATAAAAAAAATCGTAAGTCATACCTGTCAACCCTCCCCTTTTTCCCGGGATTCTTGCTATCCCGCTATCATCCCGTTTAAATATTTCCCGTATTTTTAATCTTTCTATTAGTATATAAAAAAAATCGTAAGTCATACCTGTCAACCCTCCCCTTTTTCCCGGGATTCTTGCTATCCCGCTATCATCCCGTTTAAATATTTCCCGTATTTTTAATCTTTCTATTAGTATATAAAAAAAATCGCGCAAAGAAGAACAGCAGCATCCCGAGGATGGATGAACATGAGAGATGGCATTGGAGACTATGCAATAGCCCCCCCACAATAGAATTGTACATGTTAAATCAAATCTATATTCACAATATAATTTGTGTTAAAATTTTTATATTGTTGCAATTACATTCCATGAATTCCATGAAGGTATGGCGGGAACATGCATATTTTGTTACAAATGTAATCTCTCAAACTCAATTAAATATGTATTTTAAAACAAAAATGTAATTATTAATAGTGCACAAATTGTGTTTATCCTACAGAATACAAAAATGCAACAAACATTTTTTTTATTGGTATTTAAAGTTTATTTCAACTGTTTTAAAGTAGAGGGACACCACTTGCCACCACAAATGAAGAATGACCCCATTACTCAAGATTTAACAGTTGAAATGACCATACAGCCTTAATTTAATGCAGAAAAAAATATTTTACAGTGTAGGCTACTAAGATCTTTTCTTTTTTTTTTTCTCAGCCTTTTTCTTGGTTGCTTTTATAATCAGACAACCATTTATTTAACAGTGCCTTTTATAAAAGAGACTATAACTAAAAAATACCATATTTTTGTACTTCACTTTTATTTGTTCCCATGTTCTAGTATGGTGACTGACATTACAATGAACAAAGTAATTATGCAATTATTAAAATACAAAAATATAGGCTAATAAGTGATAAAAACATCTAACATGGCCACTTCTAACGGATTTAAATTGTCTGCTACTTTTTGCCAGCCCTCTCTCCTGGCTTTTGCAGACTTTGAGGTGTTCCCTGGCGTTTTGATTAAACATTAAAATTCCGAATAAACTTCAACTATTAGTTCTTGCTCTGCTGAGGAGAAAAACTGCGCGCTCTTTGGCCACGCTGAGCAGCCAATAGCAGCGTTGCTGATCAATGTTTCTACTATCGATACATATCCCCTTTTAACCAGCGCATGAACGCGCAATTATCTCAGATAACTCAATCCAGCGATACTAATCATATCCGGCAAGTGTGTTCGAAGAACCGAGTTAGCCAGATCATGATTAGCACGATGATATCATCTTGGATGTGTCATTTGATCTCGGATGTAATAAGCAACGTACGAAGAACGGGCCCCAGGTGACAAAGGTGAAGCAATAATGACAAAACGAGGATAACAAGGGGGCGGGGCTGGGTGACGAGACAACACAAGCACATGGCCCAAACAAATGGCCATGTGCTTGCACATAAAACATGGGCCTGTCATGATCCTGCCTCAAGACCAGGGAAAATCAGAGACAAGAAGGCAGAATCATGACATTTCTTTCAGTAACAAAGAATAGAACATTCTCAGGTCTAGGTCGGCTAGGTCTTTTTAGAAGAAAAATTCAGTCCAATTTGCGCGATGTACTCGCTTTTGTCCAACATGAAATTCATCGAGCTTTCGTGGTTTCCATACCATAAGACGCATTATTAAACATGTTGATCCTCAAGGTGTGGAATTTCGACGAAGGAGACGCTTGAGAAGACGCCAGTACACTTGCGCTGGCCCAAATGCACTCTGGCATATGGACAGCTATGATAAATTAAAACCGTACAGCCAGGGCCGGCCTGCGGCATAGGCGGAATAGGCAAATGCTAGGGGCGCCACTCATCCATAGGGGCGCCAAAATGGGTGAACGACTGTTTTTTTTTTTATTATTGAAAATTTTTTTTTACTAATACTATTTTAAAAACCTTAATTCGAAATACTACCAAATAAAGCAAAAAAACTAAGTCCCCCGACTCCTTTCCGCCGCATCAATCTTCCCCCGCCCAGCGAGTGCATGAAGTGCGTCAGAAACACAGAACGCGCACGATCAGTTGTTGGTAATTTGTTGTGTAACGTGCCTCTCGCTGCATTGCTTTTGTTTGAGGGCGCTTCACACACTCAAGCAGCACCCCTGTAGAAACGGGCCTAGCAGCTCGCACCAGGTCTAGACACGGATGAAAGTTTCCTGATTGTGACGGATGGCCAAATTTACACATTAGGCTATAAATTAGCATTATAGTCTGCAAAAAGAAGAGAAGAGGATAAAAGGGGATAAAGACAGAGGTAAAGTGATGGAATGAATGAAGTTTATCTAATTGCATAGTAGTAAGATACTATAATTTAATGGTCCCGGAACCTGACTTAATAAAGATGCTGCTGACATGCATGCTATTCTTGCCATGTAAGTACAATAACATTAACTTCCTTAGATGAGAAAAAAAAGTTCTTAGTTCAGATTAGTTCTTATTTTTTATTTAATTTTTTCAGTTTGAAACAGTATCTAACAGCATTAAAAAGACGATTAAAAACTCTGGTTGCTCCGACATGGTGCTAATCAGTGCTAATTACAAGTTAACAGGTTCTATGTGATTTGAATGATTAGAACAACAACGCTCCCGCCTAAAGTGTGATGTGGGCCTAATTTGCATACAGATATCTGCAACGTCATTTGGCCTAGTCAAAACTCTTATTCAAGATATCTCTAATTACATTTTGACTAGGCAGAGTGAAAGTTACAGATATCTCAAATTTCAGATATCTCTAATCAAAATTAATTTCAAGATTTCTATAACTTGATAATAGATATCTACAATTAAATTGACTATCCCTAACTCCAGTTTGAGATATCTACAACGCCATTTTGACTAGTCATAACTCCAGTTAAAGATATCTACAACGTCATTTCGCCTAGTCAAAACTTAATTTAAGATATCTGAAAAGGAGCATGTAGATATCTTGAGTTGAGGTGAATTAAACATATCTTGAACTGGAGTTATGACTAGTCAGAATCAAATTGTAGATATCTCAAACTGGAATTACGGATATCTACAATTCAATTGCAGATATCCGTAATTCACATAGTGGATATCTGAAACTGAATTGTAGATATCTGTAATGATAAACCCCATACAAATGAATGGCAAAAGTGACGTAATTTGTCCTAGGAAGAATGTCTTTGTGGATATCTGAAATTACAATTATGGATAGGAAGAATGTAGTTGCGGATATCTGAAATGTTCTTTTTGACTAGGCAAAACTGAATTACAGATATCTGCAACACATATCCAGTCTAGCTGTTAAATGTTAAAATGGCTTGCCATATATCCTACATGTGTTTAAATGTTAAAAGGGCGACAAAACTATTACAGATATCAAAAATTGATTACTTACAATATTATACTAATATCTATGGCAAGCCATTTTAACATTTAAAAGTTAAGTTTGACTATCCGGAATTAACATTGTAGATATCACCAACGTCTTTCTGACTAGTCGTAATTACATTTTGGATAGTTGGAATTGTCATTCAAGATATCTATAACGTAATTGTGACTAGTCGAAACGACAGATAGAGATATCTGTAATGCAGTTTTGACTAGGCGAAACTGAATTACAGATATCTGCAATGACGTCATTGAAAACGACATTCAACTCGTCACACATCTTAAAAGACAATTGCAGATATCTGTAATTCAGTTTTGCCTAGTCAGAATGAAAGTTAAAGATATCTCAAACGTCATTATGACTAGTGCAAATTATTGTGCATGACGTGCTCTAATTTAGATATCCATAAATACGTTATTTACCCTCCCCATCATAATCAAAGAAGAAGTGGGTTCATTTCCTTATTTCTATGAATAGAAGAAGAAAGCAGTCATGGCGTTGGCTGTAATCGAAAAAACCACCAGAAAATGGCATGAAATTCAACGAGCCCTCACACAGGGGATTTGTGGAGAGAGAGAACGTCGTTCTATTGAACAGTGTGAAAGAAATCTCGAAAGAATTGAGCATTTGCTATCGCCAGACACAAACAATGAACTCAAAAGCAGTTTGGCTCAACTGAAAACTCGAATAAACGCAAATTTCCATGCTGGGGAAGACAGACGTTTCTCTGTCAGGCGCATTAGTTCAGGTGAGTCTGTTTATCACTGCATTCATGTATTATCATTGCATTAACGTTAAAGGGGAAATCCGGCCGTTTTAAACACCTAGCCTATTGCTTTTCGCGGCTCACCCATAGACAGTAGAAGGGTTCACCGCGGGAGCTGTAGGAAGCAACAACAAAAAAACGACAAAGAATTATCTGACCTATCTGGTTAGCTATGGCTAGCTAGTGATGTTATGTTACATAATATGACACTGAAGAAGCTTCAAAAGCGCGTATCGAGATATACAGTGCGCGTATACGCACACTGTGCCGGAGTGCGTATAGTTTTCAGAGAAACACGTGATTCGAAAAAAGAAGCCTCTCTTTCCAGTCACGTGAATGCTTCACTTTGCGTGTCGGAATGTTTGAACCTAGACCACTACTCTACAGGTTTTTTTGAAGTTTAAGTCCATTTACTAACATTTTTTGTTACATAATCATATTCTTCTGCCATAAACAATATAGAAACCATACAATAATTAGACCACCATTTACTTGCATCAAGCAACTCTGTTGTTATTTTTATTAGTAGTATTAATATAATTGTTATATAATGTATTGCCACACTTATATATGTGAATTATATTATCAGAAAACTGAACATTTGGCCTTGTCAGTCTTTTATTTGTGCTTAACCCTCAGATGGTCTTCGGGGTCCATTGGACCCCAAATGACTTTTGCTTGAATTAAATTTTTTTTGCTCTTTTTCCAAATGGTATGAAACTTCCTTCGGCTCTCAACACTTTCTAGATCTACAGAAAAAATTTAAATTGGAATGTTATCTGTTTTTATGTAGGCGTGACAAAAATAGTGACGCTTGTGGTCTTTGGGGTCTATTGGACCCCAGACAATAACATTTAATTTTTTAGTAGAACAATAGTTTTTTTTTTTGTTTTTTTTTACAAATATAATTTTACTCTGTTTATTAATGTTTTTACTCAACATTTGTGCAGTTTTTGGAGGATTTATGATATATTTTAAATATCTATAAATAAATAAATATTTTTTTATTTATCATTGGACTCAAAATAGACAAAATTCATCATCAAAATCAGACCTTATCAGAATCAGGAAATTATCATGCTCACATACGCGCGCGCGCACACACACACACACACACACACACACACACACACACACACACACACACATAGAGGAATACAATATACAGGAATAGGCCTACAGACAATAAAAAAATGTTTTCTTATCATTTGTAAAATAAAATAATCTAAAATGCAGAACCACCACAAAAATAAATTGGTAACACTAAGACGCATTGAAAATGTACACACACACACACACACACACACACACACACACACACACACACACACACACACACACACACACACACACTACAGTCACTACACTTACAAAGACTACATTCTCTTTGTAAATGTTGTTCAGGTTTGATTCTAATCATAATGTAACATTATTGAAAAACTTGTTTTTTTCAGTACAAAAAAATGCTAAACTTTGACAAAAAGTATTTTATTTTTGTTATAATTGTGATTTTATAATATTTAGATATGAATCCAACTGAACTGAAACATTTGAAACTATATCTTTCAGTAATTCAAATAGCATATGGCATAGTGGAGCTCTATAGCCATCTAGTGGTTAAAGTGATTTATTAAAAATTTTAAACTGTTTTTTTCCAAAAAATGGGCAAAAATCTTACATTAAACCTTGTAAAATTATCCATGGTATCCCCAGGAATGAAATTTAGAAATCTGGGTCTTTTATAAAGTGTATTTAACATAAAATGCTGGGTTTTTTTTTGTTTTTTTGTTTTTTGTAAAAAGCCTATTTAAATAAATATGTATTTATTTATTTATAGAAATTTAAAAAATATCATAAATCCTCCAAAAACTGCACAAATGTTGAGTAAAAACATTAATAAACAGAGTAAAATTATATTTGTTTAAAAAAAAAAAACTATTGTTCTGTTACAAAATTAAATGTTATTGTCTGGGGTCCAATAGACCCCAAAGACTGATAATGTCACTTTTTTTGAAGACCATCAGAGGGTTAATGGATAAAACAACGGCGCTGCATATGGCTATACTAATTAGCAATAATTCTTTATATTTATTACGTGTTTATTTGTGCAATCATTAAATGTATCAGCAATAAATACTGTATTTTTGCTATTCCACAAGTCTCTCCATTTCCAGTGTAGCCTACTGGCCTATTCATTAACAATATGCAATTTCAATGCATGTATGAGAATTGGTATGATGATATATACTATAAAATTTAAATTACAAAAAAATAAACAGTCCAATGCTGCTTAAACACTTAAACTTAGTTGACTTTTTCTTTTTGTAGGGAGAAGAGGCCGACCAGCCATTGATGTTACCAGAGAACACTGAACATTGAATTTCTGCTGAAGCAAGGCCATACAATTTCAAAAACTGCTGAAATACTGGGATGCTCCTCATCATTTCTGTACAAGAAGTCAAAGTTGTTGGGTATACCTGTTAGAAGTATGCTGTCTGCAATAGATGGTGGTGAACTAGAACAACATGTGAGGCAACTTCAGAGCCAATATCCTAATTCTGGAAATGAGGTAATTGGAGGTCTTTATCTTTAGGCTGTATTTAATTCACATTTGTGTGCATTGTTTTGTGAATATCATGTCAATTTAGATCTTTTCACAAATCTGTTGCAGATGATAAGAGCCCTGTTGCGCGCACAGGGTGTGCTTGTTACACGGTCCAGGGTGCGTGAGATGTTGACACGGGTCAATCCTACTGTTGCTGCAAGGAGATGGAGCCAGACATGGAGCAAGACGTGTTTATCATGTACCTTACCTAACGCAAACAAAGACTGATTGTGCTGGGCTATGCTCGCTAACATAACATTAAATTCCTTATCTCATTTTAAATTTACTACAAACTACAAAGCAGTGGACTATAATCATTATTATAACACAATTTAATTGATAAAAGCATCATTGTACTCCGTGTTAAACAATAAGTATTATCTCTGTAAACACTGCTAACATCATCGGACCAATCACCGCAGATTAGCGTCAAGTAAAGGCGGGGTTTTGAAAAGTGATTCACTAAACGAATCATTTGAGAATCGCGGTCAAAACAGGTAAAAATAAATGCATATTATAAGAAACCTAAAGGCTTTTTTGTCATTGCATGCTTGCAAAACTGTTGTTGGGGACTTCTAAAACAATATTAGGAACATTTTAAATGCCATAATAGGTGCTCTTTAAGTTTCAGGTTTGTTGTGCAGAAATTGCTAATGTTTTGGTAAACTACAGTAGTGTTGCAGATTAGAGTGTGTTATAAAGAATGTCATTCTTTTGTAATATTTTAATATGTAAAAGTTTTAACTACAAGAATGCTCTGTTGAAGTATTAATAGATGCTTAGATGCTAACATTGAAAAAAAAAAAGATTTTCGATGAAAAGCTGGTGTACAAGTGAGAGAACCTGAACAAACAGTTAAAAATGAGCAATGTAACACTGTTTTTCCACAATAAACACGAACATGCATAATGCAGAACAATGCATTTTATTTTGCAATGGATGCACATCTCAAACATATTTGACTTCAAGGTGCTTCTTAAATGGAAATTTAAATTTATAAAATCTACTCAGTTGTAACTGTTCCTAAAATTACTTTGTGTCAAAAGGTAGGCTAATATTAAAGCTTAAAGCATGAGACTTCTGTAAGTCAAATCATTGACAAAATTTTATTTTATTGCTGAACTATTCCTTTAAAAGAGGAAAAATTAACATTCTTTTTTTAACCATTTCAGGCAACACCAAATTATGGGCTCTGCATGATTCCCTCTGTCATGTAGGCTAGGTCTTGAACATTTCATATTCTGTGTGTATTGGCAGTCGTAGTATAATGAGGCAAGTATTGGCCTCTGGAAAGATTTCCCTGTCTTGATGGAGGAACTCTGTTTCTGGGCGGTGGGGGAAAGCCAGTGGTGGCACTGTGGAGTCTCCAGTGGCAAACTCCATTATCATCTCAAGAGTGACTCCATCAGTCTCTCCCTCTGCAAAATATATGTACAGACAAATCACAAACCTCAAAAGACTGACCTAAAATGTGTGGTACATGCAGTTCTTTGACAGCGATATTTTGATCTAAACAGAATAAGCCAGCCTGTCTAATTATGACTACATCTAGCTGCATGGTTTCTATATTTTGTCTGATTACAAAAAAATAAAAATAAATCCTAAGTATTTGTTCTGCATAATGGTTAGATTTACCAAAAATCAGATAATTTTTCACTTCAAACACTTGTTTTCTTTAAATCTAAGTCACTGTTTTTATTAATCGCTCTGTTTATAGAGGACCAATAGCATAAAACAAATACAAATGACACATTACAAGAGAAATAAAAGCTACATAAAGTAGCATTCTAGCTATTAATTTAACTGCTCCTTTAAATGTGTCCTGCTCATAATGAATATAATATAAATATTTACTGTAATTGTAATGATTCAGGACAACCCATACAGAAATGTAATATATGGCCATATATGTACTTATATTTTAAATAGCATGACATATATCTATACATATATTTGACTTATCTGAGAACACAATATATGCCTGCAACATATATGAACATTTATGTGTCCAAACATGTGAAGAAAATATTTGAGTTCATCCATATATGATACCATATATCTGCATATGTTACAGTATAGTATTGGTTTCTCGCATATATGGACAACATTAAGTATAAATATGTGACATACGTATTTGTTTTCCGCATATTTAATAAATGTATGTAAACATACATGCATGTGATACTGATGCATTTTTAAAGCTGTGGCATATGGTTATGGTACTTTGTGGATGTATTTGTCAAAAATGACAAAGAAAACACTGTATTATTGTATTAAAAATACTATATTTAAGTGAATAATATATAGTGAAAGTATGTACTATGGAAATAAGTACATATATGCATGTATACATATATGCATCTTACATATATTTCACATTTATGTGCATATACAGGAAAATATATGGCACTTACATGAAAACGGCAATTTTTGCTATATTTTGAAATATATGTTTCATATATGTATATGTGTTTTACATATATGAATTTTGCATATATTCTCATATAGGCAGCAGACATACATGAGCACTGACATTATATATGTAATTTACATATATTGACATATATTACATTTCTGTATGGGAAGGCACAAATACAATTTGGAAAATGGATTTAAGTATTCACTCATTATACTGTAGAAATTTTAAACGTTGATTTTTTTTTTTTTTTTTACAAGGCATACCTTTAACATTACATAAAAACATGTCAAACCTTCAATATCGATCAACCAGTCCCTCCAGTAGCATATGGTCTGGTTTTCCTTTGCCCTTCTGTTGCTGCCTTGTGGGGAAAAGTTCACATAAAAAAGACTGCAGAGGTCCTTTGCTTGAAGGTGTCACACTCGGAGGGAAGAGAGAGAGAGATGTAAATGAACTTAAAGATGTTTTTAATAATAAAATCAAAACAGAAAGGCTTCATTCAGAACATAAATCACATCATAAGAAATAACGCAAAAGCAAACATAAAACAGGAACCAACTTAACTTGTAGACAAACAGAACAGCGGGAAGACTAGTAGATAATACTGTGGTTGAAGACAATAGTTTGAGTCCAGTGTCTAACGAGTAGATCTGACAGTGTTCTGGTGAAAGTGCTGTGTATATATGGAGGTGCGTTGATGAGGAGCGGCAGGTGCAGGTGATCAGAAGGCGGGTGATTGGGAACGAGTGGGCGTGGTGATGGAACCTGACGGTCCGGATGTGTTGCTGACAGAAGGGGCCTCTGCTCATTGACGAACATGTCATTAAAAAGTGCAGGATATTTCTGCATCTCTTCCAGCAAACCAAGAGTTTGCAACCCTTCTGAAAACCTGCATAAACATAGCAGTCAATGGAAGTTTCAAGCTGATGATAGTTATGTTGTCAAAAAGTAAAGGCTTAATTTACTTCACCCAAAAAAAAATTCGATTCTGTCATTAATTACTCAGGTCAACCCGTAAGACCTTCATATACTGTATGTTTTCAACACAAAAGGTGTTCTATCATGACAACTCTCAGGAGATGTTAGCATGGTAGTATCTTTATTTGTGTTCTGGAAGTTAACTAAAGTCCTGGGGTGTGGAAACCCATGAGGGTGAATAATTAACAACAGAATTTGAATATTTGGGCAGACTAACCCTGTAAATCACTTACTGGTCCAAGGCAGCTCGCAGTCTCCCATTCACAAAGAACTCTGCAGCTGACTGGACAAGAGAGTTCCTTTCTGTCAAGTGTGATATATATCTCAAGGCACCAATGATACTTAGGCTGTCTGCTGCTTCTGCAATGGCACAATTTGCCTCCTGAACAGTTGTTGCTTCCTGTATCTAAAACAGTTGCGAAAAAAAGAATGAAACTGTTAAGCAAAGAGAAACGTTCGGCCTGATGGTGGAAAAGCAGCTCCAGATGCCCTGTGTTCTGTATGACACTGATGCCTGCTCAAGCAACATGTACCCATTGCTCAAGCAACATGTACCCACCAATTATGGTAAGGGGCATTACATTTCTGACACACACTTGTGGGTGTTTGGTCAATCACAATGCACTGGGTCAGCTGGCCAATCAGAGCAGATGGAAGGAGGGGCTTTGTAGAAAACGCCACATTTGAGAGAGGCTGGGCAAAGAGGAGCTAAAATAATGCACTGCATATGAAAAATAATGGGTTTTTTTTAATGTTGAAGCATGTCAACACATTTTCCAAATACACAAAATAATGATCTTTAATAATAGCATCATATAACACCTTTAATCAATTATTTTAATTCTCAAACATCTCTGTACCTTGATTAGTTGCTCCCTCAATGTATGTTCTCCAACCTCATCCACTGAGGCAGAGGATGTTGGCATGCCACAGATCTGCTGAAAAAGTCTTTCGGAGAAGAAATGTGGGCCAACTCCTCCATGGACGACACACATAGCAATCATCTTCCCCACTGATGTATACAACCTATTCTCCAAAGCTAAAGTAAAACAGAAGAAACATTGATGTCAGAAATTCCTACAGAACCATTATAAATACTTTTTTAATATTCAAGTTAATATTTTACCCCTCAGTCACTCCTGGCTTAATTTTTGTTATTAGAATTCAGGAGATCTGATCATAATTGGACAATTTTAAATGCAGGTGAAAACAGGACTGTCATCCTTACATTCTACAGTCTTACATTTCTAATGTAACTGAGGAAAACAGACACATTTTTTAAACAGATTCATCTTTTTGACTCTTTGTAGGTCTCATCTTTGTCCAAATAATTTTTTCTTAGAATTGCATAATATGAACTAACAACTGCAAGTTATATACTCAAAATTGTGTACTATAAAGTCATGACTGTGAGATATAAACTTTATAAGTCAACTCTATAAGCTTTATAATCACAATTGCAAGTTTATATCCCATAATTCTGAGAAAAAAAAAATATTGCACAATTGGGAGCAAAAAGTCAGAATTGTTAGATAAAAAGTCAGTTACCTTTTTTATTTTGTGGCAGCTTCCACAAAAACATCTTTGCATATGAAACAGTTATATACACATGTGTAACTATTGAATACTTTTACAAATTTTTATTATAACAGCTGTATAGATTAACAAAATGTGTAGATTATAGGATTATATTTAGATCTACCCTCATCACCTGAAAGGTTGCAGGAAAGAGCACTGAGCATTAATCAAGTGAATGCAGTGATCTCATCTTTGCAACATGATTTCTGCATTCTCACAAAATCATTTTATCATAACTAATAGCGCAAACAAGGTGTAAATAGCATGAGACTACAGTGTAGCACTGTCATTATAACGGACATTTTACGAGTCTGGATTCAATAAAACCCTTTGCTGGACTACCAAGTTAGATATTATTTCTGAAACAAGCAGAATGTTTTAATAGTACAATGTGAAACTTAGGAAATTTGATTTGTCAGTTTATGAACCCTTAAAAAATATAAACACAAAAGATCAAAAAGACTATTCGACTGTTAAGGTGGAATCCAAAAGCATCATCTGACCAGTAGTGGTGGGAGAGGAAAAAAAAGCATTTTTTTTCATGGATACCGAATAGCTGAATAGCATTACAACATAACCTGACACAAAAGCTTTCTGTTTTAACAGGAGTACTGACCTTGTGTGTCTCGAGCCAAACTCCGGTCTTTCTCATGGCCCTGAAAGACATTTGATTGATGGATGGCCCGCATCAACAACCGCAAGTATTCTCTAGTAGGGCCGCCTTCATCTATTGCCCCTTCCCCATTTTCCTCAGCATCAACAAACACTACATCTAATTTTGCTTGTGGGTTGAATCGTCGCCGCTTGACAGCTTGCAGGCTGCACTGTAGTATGTTTTCTCTGAACACATTTATTTGGTTTGCTGTTGGACAGATGTTTCCATCAATTTTGCTTTGCAGTTTTTTTAGAATGGTCTGTAGGTAAACCCTTCAAGAGACAAAGATTGGATTGTTTTTAGTCAAATGCTGAACATTATGGTATATTTTAGAATATTGCTAGTTGCATAAAGCCCCGCTCACACATGCAGGGACTTCCAGTCACAAAGCAACCTCATCCCATTATTTTTAAATGAAGAGTTGGTGGCTTTGTGTGTGAGTGTTTATGTTAATTTGCGAATGCATAAAAAGTATTTTTTTAACTAAGTAAATAAGCATATATAGGAACATACTCATCTAGGGCCACGGACCTCCCTTGATCTATTAGGGATAGATCTACAATGTCTGATTGCTGGGGAGATGGAGAACTAAGTGGTGTCTCTTCATCAATGTCAATGACAATTGGCTCTGTAGGTTGGTCTTCAAAATTAAAATTAATGAATGGAGTCTGGGCTGTGAACAAAGCCGCAGAGGCCAGAGCGACTGGAGACTAGGCAGAGGCCAGAGCGACTGGAGACTGGCCTGGGGATAGAGCCACTGGAGACTGGACTGGGGATAGAGTCACTGGAGACTGAACTGGGGATAGAGCGACTGGAGACTGGGTAGAGGCCAGAGCGACTGGAGACTGGGCAGAGGCCAGAGCCACTGGAGACTGGGCAGAGGCCAGAGCGACTGGAGACTGGGCAGAGGCCAGAGCGACTGGAGACTGGGCAGAGGCCAGAGCGACTGGAGACTGGGCAGAGGCCAGAGCCACTGGAGACTGGACTGGGGATAGAGCCACTGGAGACTGGACTGGGGATAGAGCCACTGGAGACTGAACTGGGGATAGAGCCACTGGAGACTGGGCAGAGGCCAGAGCGACTGGAGACTGGGCAGAGGCCAGAGCGACTGGAGACTGGGCAGAGGCCAGAGCCACTGGAGACTGGGCAGAGGCCAGAGCCACTGGAGACTGGACTGGGGATAGAGCCACTGGAGACTGAACTGGGGATAGAGCCACTGGAGACTGGGCAGAGGCCAGAGCGACTGGAGACTGGGCAGAGGCCAGAGCGACTGGAGACTGGGCAGAGGCCAGAGCCACTGGAGACTGGGCAGAGGCCAGAGCCACTGGAGACTGAACTGGGGATAGAGCCACTGGAGACTGAACTGGGGATAGAGCCACTGGAGACTGGGCAGAGGCCAGAGCGACTGGAGACTGGGCAGAGGCCAGAGCGACTGGAGACCGGGCAGAGGCCAAAGCCACTGGAGACTGGACTGGGGATAGAGCCACTGGAGACTGAACAAAGGGCGAATCCACTGGAGGCTGGGCAACATTTACAGGGTCATAGTGTTTTTCCTGAAATGAAACACACAGACATTAATGTAGACTGTAATCACAGACTGAACACAACTGTACTGACTATACATTTGGGCATGATGAGTTATAATCTATTTACACACAGACATTAATGTAGACTGTAATCACAGACTGAACACAACTGTACTGACTATACATTTGGGCATTATGAGTTATAATCTGTCATGTACTGGATTTTATTTGGTAAATGTGTTTCCATCTTAGTTTATGTGCATGTTTTCATGCAAAATGCACAAAAACAGGTGGATTGACACATAGCGAGGTTTCAAACATGCGAGACCGATGAAGAGGGGGTTTGAGTCACTAATAATAAAAATTTCAACTGATAAAAATGTTTATTTAATGTTATCCATGTTATATTTCATCTTAACTAACAAAGTGAACTTTTAAAAAGATCCATTATGTCATCAAGTTTTAAATGCATCATTATGCATGAATTCTAGAAGGGTCATTCTTTACAGGCTTTCCTGTAGCTCAAACAGTAGAGTGTTGGCGCTAGCAATGCCAAGGTCATGGGTTCGATTCCCAGGGAAAGCAAGAACTGACAAAATGTGTACCTTGAATGCAATGTAAGTCCCTTTGGATAAAAGTGTCTGCCAAATGCATAAATGTAAATGTCTTTACATGCAAGACCCATAAATCATTTCTCTCAGGCTAGTATTAAATTAAATTGTGGAGGATATTAACTGTGAAAAGATGATTGACAGGCCAGTTTATGGTGTCCGTTAAAGACACAGTTTTATGACTGGATAGTATGTCCCAAAAGCTTGCCTAGTCTTCTCTCACACACTCAAAAGTATGTACTTTTTCTTCACAAAAAGAGCACATACTTTTAGGGCATGGTATAAGTAGGTAAACTGGGATGCAGGGATTCTTAACAAGCCTTAAGATAAAATTTAACAGGGACAATCAGGCCAAAAAATTATAACTTATCAATAAAAGGTGATGCATATGGCCAAATCAAAATCATTATGAAAAAAAAAAAAAAATTGTTCAAGTGATACTGTTATAGTAACTTACCAGATTATCAAAAGGTGATGTCCAAAGAACATACAATGTAGAGAATGGTTTGATTCCACGATCTGAAATTGACCCAGTAGAAGTGCTCTCTATATGTAACAGAGTTAACCCTCTGGGGTCTGGGGTGTTTTTGGGGTCCTTGAGATGTTCTGACATGCCCTGACATTTGTGCTTTTTTCAGTTGCTTATAAACATATTAATGGCAAAGGTGTAAATTCACTCTATATAGCACAAACAGGACTACTATAATATGTGAACCACATGTATGTACATGTTTTCATTTTTGAGAGAATAATGTTTATGCATGGTTATTGAAAAAACTAAAAATGAAAGTTTCTGAAATAAGGCCACAAAACACATACTAAATATGTGTCAATAAGACTTTTGAGTCTAGAGTTTTTTCTTCAAAATGATGTGAAAATCATCTTGCCTAATCATTCACATAAAACGATACATTGATTTTAGTTTTGTAAAACACTTTTAGTTTGGAAAGCCAATATGCGGATGGGGCGTAAATGCTCCAGCAGCATCATGCATATTTAGTAGTTCACACCTGATGAGACAATGCCCCTGCATACTTAATGAGCCATTCATTCAGGTGTGTCACCTATAGCTAACTTAAATATACAAGCTTCATAAAAATGATCATTCTAGAAGAAAATTTCAGATGGCATTTAGAGGCTTTTTATATATACCGGGGTGGTGTGGCGCAATGGATAAGACACATGCCTTTGGTGTGAGAGACCCGGGACCAATGTGTCCCTGAGCAAGACACTTAACCCCTAGTTGCTCCAGAGGCGTGCGACCTCTGACATATATAGCAATTGTAAGTCGCTTTGGATAAAAGCGTCAGCTAAATGAATAAATGTAAATGTAATGTAAATATACACACACATACATACACACATACATACACACATATACACTCACCTAAAGGATTATTAGGAACACCTGTTCAATTTCTCTTTAATGCAATTATCTAATCAACCAATCACATGGCAGTTGCTTCAATGCATTTTGGGGTGTGGTCCTGGTCAAGACAATCTCCTGAACTCCAAACTGAATGTCAGAATGGGAAAGAAAGGTGATTTAAGCAATTTTGAGCGTGGCATGGTTGTTGGTGCCAGACGGGCCGGTCTGAGTATTTCACAATCTGCTCAGTTACTGGGATTTTCACGCACAACCATTTCTAGGGTTTACAAAGAATGGTGTGAAAAGGGAAAAACATCCCGTATGCGGCAGTCCTGTGGGCGAAAATGCCTTGTTGATGCTAGAGGTCAGAGGAGAATGGGCCGACTGATTCAAGCTGATAGAAGAGCAACTTTGACTGAAATAACCACTCGTTAGAACCGAGGTATGCAGCAAAGCATTTGTGAAGCCACAACATGCACAACCTTGAGGCGGATGGGCTACAACAGCAGAAGACCCCACCGGGTACCACTCATCTCCACTACAAATAGGAAAAAGAGGCTACAATTTGCATGAGCTCACCAAAATTGGACAGTTGAAGACTGGAAAAATGTTGCCTGGTCTGATGAGTCTCGATTTCTGTTGAGACATTCAGATGGTAGAGTCAGAATTTGGCGTAAACAGAATGAGAACATGGATCCATCATGCCTTGTTACCACTGTGCAGGCTGGTGGTGGTGGTGTAATGGTGTGGGGGATGTTTTCTTGGCACACTTTAGGCCCCTTAGTGCCAATTGGGCATCGTTTAAATGCCACGGCCTACCTGAGCATTGTTTATGACCATGTCCATCCCTTTATGACCACCATGTAGCCATCCTCTGATGGCTACTTCCAGCAGGATAATGCACCATGTCACAAAGCTCGAATCATTTCAAATTGTTTTCTTGAACATGACAATGAGTTCACTGTACTAAAATGGCCCCCACAGTCACCAGATCTCAACCCAATAGAGCTTCTTTGGGATGTGGTGGAACAGGAGCTTCGTGCCCTGGATGTGCATCCCACAAATCTCCATCAACTGCAAGATGCTATCCTATCAATATGGGCCAACATTTCTAAAGAATGCTTTCAGCACCTTGTTGAATCAATGCCACGTAGAATTAAGGCAGTTCTGAAGGCGAAAGGGGCTCAAACACAGTATTAGTATGGTGTTCCTAATAATCCTTTAGGTGAGTGTATATATATATATATATATATACACATACATACATATATCTATCTATCTATATATCTATCTATCTATATATCTATATATCTATATATATATATATATATATATATATATATATATATATATATATATGTGTGTGTATATATATATATACACACTACCAAATTGGTTCACAGTTGGAAGCATCGCATTTTTTTTTATTTTTCCACAAATTGTGCTTGCAAATTGTATAATATCCAAGGTAAACATGTCTAGTAATTGTGCAGTTAATTCTCATACTGTATTCATACTGTATTTTCAGTTTTGGAATTTATCCTCTCCCCAAATTTGTCACTAATAAAACACAATACAAATTATTTAGAGAAATTTTTTTTTTTACCTTTTAATAGTTTGTTTACATCTACCTTGTAAATATATATTTTTTATTAAAAAGGTTACAATTACAACAACAATTAAAGTGTAATCTTTCTTTGTAAAAACTAAAGTATACAAAACGTATTATTTGATGACTTTATTTTTGACAAAACATACTATATTTAACATATGAGCAAAATTGGCAAACAAAAGCTTATTTGATGTGGCAGTCTATTGTACAGTAAAAACTTTATAATCTATTCAAAACTAGTCAACGTCTTTCAAAACTAAAGTATACATTTTATCATACGTATTTCAAAGTAAAGGATTCATTAGTTAGTTGACTTTATTTTTGACAAAACACATACTGTACAGTATATATTCCTCATCTCAGTATAGCAATAGAGTTTGCTAAAAGCTGTTCATTCAATACAGCAGTATTTGAAAATCGATAATATTTTGTAAAATTACATTTATATTTACATTTATGTCAAAACCTAGACACTTTTAAACATCAAAATGACATTTATTAATATGTATTCGTGTCAAAATGACATATAAACAGATTTTCCTATTCAATTTTCCATGGAAACGCTTCCAAGACGCTTGCATGTCGCGTGAAAAATAGGCGTCGGTTCTATTTCTAGCATGCACGCGCTTTGAGACTGCGCGTCCTCAAAAGTAAAAAAAAACCTGTCAATTTCAAGATAAACACCCTGTGCAGACTCCCAAACGTATTACACAATTACACCGGACAAAACATAAACATTTAGCTAACTAACTGGTACTAGAAACCCCAAAATCAGAAAAACACGTCGGACAGGCAAATTACGTGGTCTCACGCATCCAGTCGCGATCCGCTTCTGATATGCTCCCGGTGTGAGTTGGCACCGCGTGGAGGACGGAATAAACCTTGTCGCAGCCGTAATGCGCCGCAGGCGTTTGCAGTGTAAATGAGGGGTAACGCCACGCATCCAGTGTGTCACCGGCCTTATCCAGCTGATGTGGGCGTTTCACAGGTTTGTATGGATCGCCTTACATTTGCGTTTGAATAGCGCGCGGTCTCTGTGGGCGGAGTCACATTAAAACTTAATTAGCTGAGATGAGAACGACTGACATCTCTCTCTTTACATACATATTACATAAACTGTGAATATTTGTTTTTTATAAAAATCACTTAATTTAAAAGAAGAGAATTCAAGCTTCATGCCTGTGTGTCTGTATGCCTGTTTGACTGAGTATTCGCTGAGTTACAGTTCATTTTCGGACGCGTTTCAGAATTGACTTCACTGACGGAGAGTAGGCAGAACTCGCATCATGTTTATTTTTCTTTATTTGGCAAAAGCACAACACTTTGTTTTTATTATGAGTATAAACAAAAAAATACACACTAAACAGGATCGATTGATGTATAACACAAGCATATAAGATAAAAAAATAATAATAATTCGCGCCGGCGCGATAGCCGACCCCAGGGGGTTAAAAAAAGAACATTAATTCTAATGTTATTCATATTGTCTAATTACATGAAATTAGAAGTGAAGCTACATCAAATGGTGTTTTAGTGCCCCCTAGTGGTTATCATACTGCAGACGTTTGTTATTTTGTCTGCAATTGCGCACCGTAGTTCAGCAGAAATGGCTGACACTGCTGTGGGTGAGCGTGCTTCTCTTCTCTTCTGTTTATTGGGTTTAAAAATGTGATACAAGTGTATTTAATATGAGTTCTTTGAGATGTAAATGTTTGTAGTAATTGTCAACAAACATACATTGCGTTGGATGGGTTTATATGTCCAATGAAACTTTGTTGAGTAATTATTTTTGTGCCTCGTGTCTCATATAGGAAATTAACATGTGCTTCTGCTAATGTAGCGCCGGATGGCTAAATAGTTAATTTACTCTCAATGAGAATGAGTTGTTGATTTTTATGTTTTTCTTTATTTCAGTAAATTATGTCTGCAGTGTTTTCACCCAGTAAATTTATACATTTCGATGTATTCTTCAGGTATGTGATTTTCAAATGTACTAATTGTTCTGTTAATGTGGAATTGTTACAAGTTATTGGTAGTTCAGCAGAAATGGCTGACAATGCTGTGGTAATTTATGTCTGCAGTGTTTTCACCAGATACGATCATCATTGCTGCAGAGAATAAAGATAACAGAGAATCAGAGTCCTGTGTGCGTCGTCCATTTCGATTTGGTGATGGTTGTGTGGGATGTGTAAAGGTCACATTGAGAACAACAATCGTTACATATAGCATTTGAAGAAGTAGCTTCCTGGATTCTGAACACCTCACTGGCCATTTCATCTGTTCCAATAAAATCAAACAAGACCTAAAAACAAAGAGCCCATGATGGCAAATATTAATAAATAAAGAAATCCAGAAATGAGGAAAAATAACTAAATAAAACATCTATGGAAAAAAACCTTAATCCTTCACAATGACACTTCACACTTCTTACTTGAATTGGATCAGACATGATGAACTTCCTCTTATTCACATCTCCATTTGGATATTTGGCTTTCAGATATTCTCCATCTAGAGGTTCAACACGGGCTGCCATTCGCTGGCGTCTTTCCTCAATGGCCTAAAAAATAAAATTAAAAAAATGTATATATATATATTTATATTTATATTTATATTTATATATATATATATATATATATATATATATATATATATATATATATAAAATTAAACAATAAAATATTTAGTGGCAGCACTAACCTTTTGGCACTTTTCTTCCAGAACCTCATAGCAGAGCCTCCTTCTGTCCTGCAATACCATATATGTAATACACATTTTTGTTTTAAACAAAATTTAACCTTGGCAAGCAAACTGCGAATAGTCAAATTACCTTTTCTATATCTGCCAACAAAGAAGCATTATATTCTTCATCTTGCTGGGAACGTACAGCTCGCCACTCCTGAAGGAAATAAAGTACAACTATGAGTCGCAAATCAGTCATATTTACAACCATTGACAACATCAAAAATAACTTCACTCACACACAGATTTACAGATTCTGTAGTCTCAGCACTGAAGGAGGTAGCGCTGGATGGTTGTTGTGGGTTCTGGGGAATGGCTGCGGATGGTGTCGTTACCTAAGAGAAGACAAAACATATATAATTACAAAGAATTTGTTAGAGTCACTGCACAGTAAAGAAGTTACTTGAACTGCCACCTAACATTAAATGTGCACTGTGCATAAACATATTGTCATGAATGCTCAGAGACAAGAAGATCGATCCAAATGCAGCTTTATTAAATAAGAGTAATCCAAATTCGTAAACCAGTAAACAGGCAGTGGTCAAGGCAGGCGGCAATAAACAGAGTCCAATAAACAGTCCAGGGTCAAAACAGAAAACAAACACGGAATAAACGCTCGGAAATGCAGACTGACAGTACAACAAGACTTCGCAGTGAGTGAATGAATGAACATGGTATAAATAGACAGACTAACAGGATGAGACAGGTGAATACAATCAGTGAATGAGGTACAGGTGAATGTGATCAGTGATAAGTGATGATGAGTCCAGGCAGTGAGTTATGGGAATTGTAGTTTGTGAGTGAATAGGAGAGTCTTATGTGGAGTGCCCTCTGGTGGCTCTCAAGGGCACTCCAGCTGGTGATCGTTACACATATAATTTATATTAAGGTTAAATGAAAGGCCAATTCAACTGAATTGAAACTGAAAATATCCATAGGTAGAAAAATTACAAAAACTGTTATCCTAGGGAATGTAACTGCTCAGACATCACACAGAATAAATAGATACATCTTAATACTGTAGATTTAAAAAAAAAAAAGGGTTTATATTTGTATTTGCCACTCATCACTACAAAGTGGATAGTGGACATAACAAAATCATTAGATGTGCAATCATTGCAGCATAATAAAAAAAAAAAACGTGAGCTAGGTCCTGTGCTAACAAACCCGTCTTTGTACACGAGCAATGTTCTCAATGCTTGAGTTCATGTGTAGGGACCCTTATAATACTAAATGCAAAGTGTCATGTTCGAGCCTTCTTGAGATTTAAGAAATAGCTATTTTGATGTGTATTTGCAGTAGTTCTAGCTGCTAGTGCCCCTAGCAAACCCATTCAAAAAAGCCATTAGACCTTAAAAGTGCAGTTTTTGTTGTCAATATACATTTTAAACGAAGTACATTTGACTCCAGTACATTCACAAAAAGACCCTAGAATGCATTTTGGCAACTGTTTGGCTTTAAGTTATTAAACAACTACCCCGAACTTCTGATAGCACATTAGCAATTCTGATGTTAAAAAAGAAAAATTACCCCGACCTCGATGAACTCGCCGGCGAAATAATCGTCTTGTTGTGGAAAGTATGGTTGAATCATCATTTCTCGCTGCCAGCTCCTGTCTTGCACGGGCTGCAGCATTAAAAAGACGATTAAAAATTCCTTCGCCCTCTGGCTGCTCCAACATGGTGCTAATCAGTGCTAATTAAGTTAACAGTTAACAGGTGCTATTTGAATGATTAGAACAACAACGCTCCCGCCTAAAGTGTGATGCGGGCCTAATTTGCATACAGATATCTGCAACGTCATTTCGCCAAGTCAAAACTCTTATTCAAGATATCTGTAATTACATTTTGACTAGGCAGAATGAAAGTTACAGATATCTCAAATTTCAGATATCTCTAATCAAAATTAATTTCAAGATTTCTATAATTTGATAATAGATATCTACAATTAAATTGACTATCCCTAACTCCAGTTTGAGATATCTACAACGCCATTTTGACTAGTCATAACTCCAGTTAAAGATATCTACAACGTCATTTCGCCTAGTCAAAACTTAATTTAAGATATCTGAAAAGGAGCATGTAGATATCTTGAGTTGAGGTGAATTAAAGATATCTTGAACTGGAGTTATGACTAGTCAGAATCAAATTGAAGATATCTCAAACTAGAATTACAGATATCTACAATTCAATTGCAGATATCCGTAATTCACATAGTGGATATCTGCAACTGAATTGTAGATATCTGTAATTATAAACCCCATACAAATGAATGGCAAAAGTGACGTAATTTGTCCTAGGAAGAATGTCTTTGTGGATATCTGAAATTACAATTATGGATAGGAAGAATGTAGTTGCGGATATCTGAAATGTTCTTTTTGACTAGGTAAAACTGAATTACAGATATCTGCAACACATATCCACAGGGTTCCTGCAGGTTTCAGTAAGTCAAATTTAAGACCTTTTTAAGACATTTTAAGACCAAAAAGATTGAAATTTAAGACCTACACGGCGCATAACCAAAAAAAAAAAAATTAAAAGAATTCAGAAAAATATATTTTTATTTCAATGAATTCAGTAATTGAAAAAGCATTAATTTAATTTACAGACAAAGCAATCACATTAGTAACCTTCCACACCCAATAACATGCCAAAAGCCCAAAACCTTAGGCCTAAAATGAAAATAGGCTAAAACAAACTTGCCCTCTATTTCATCTCATATTTATTTACATTACGAAGCAGCATATTAATAGCCTAATAGAGATTGAACAGGCTCAGAGATTATTTTAGAAAATTGTAGTTTGCATATTATACTCTAAAAACACATAATTATAGCTGATTTTAGTTGATCATAACTAGAGATGAAATGGCATGAACATTTATTTTCACGATTATTATGAAATCAATTTACCGAGTTTGTCGAAACCCCGCAAATAACAAATAAAATGATCAATATGCAAGTTTTGTTTACATAAACATCAAAATACTATTAAAATTGATGGCCAGATTTTAAAGGAGTGTCTTGCAACATGTTATCTACTAATATGTACAAGTTCAAATAAAGTTTTTACAAAAATAGTTTTATAAAAAGATAAACCTCACATATTTCAGCCTTTAAATATTTTTTTATAAAAAGAATGAGTCAAAAAAGATTAATTACTGACATTTACAATGCACAATCGCTTATCTAATATTATTAATAACATTTGGTCTGATTCCTGTCGTTGCTAAGCAACCATACAACGCACTCTCCACAGCAACAAGGAAGATGTTGTCCATCTGGCTGCGGGTGGAAAAAAATTGCGCGCTGCTTCAATTGCGCTTGCCGCATGCCCACATTTTAATAAACTTGAGCACACAAAAAGACGCGGTATGTGAACTGCCTGTTGGCGAGTGACCTCATATCAAGCCCCGGGCTACTGGTAGCACGCGAGCGAGCTCCGCTTTGTAGGCTAACTTGTGTTGTGTTGAAGGTATCACGTGTTCACAGTCCTGTGCACTGTGACCCCGGGCTGCGTTGCATTCTCAATTATTGGTTCCGCCACTCTTTACTACGTTATTTAATAAAAATAATCGTGGTTGACAAATGAAACTTTTGAGGAAAAATACAATACGGAGAAGTTACATACAGCACAATTTTTAAGACCCAGACATCAAAATTCAAGACTTTTTAAAGACTTTTTAAGGTATTATTTCCAAATTAATAAATTCAATGCTTTTAAGGCTTTTTAAGACCCCGCGGGAACCCTGATCCAGTCTAGCTGTTAAATGTTAAAATGGCTTGCCATACATATCAGCTTTGTATTTCTTGCTAGTAGAAATACATTTTTTAATATCAATAGTTACATTGTTACTAGTAAAAATGCGAAGTCCTGATATCAAGAATTACGTGGTTACTAGTAAAAATGAATATTCTAGATATCAACAATTGAATTGCTACTAGTAAAAATGTAAATTTTTGATATCTGAACATGTATTTCTGATATCAATATAATTTCAGATATCTAAAATGGCTTTCTTACTAGTAACAATCACATTCATGATATCAGAAATTAACATTGTCACTAGTGAAAATGGAATTCTTGATATCAAAAATGAACATTGTTACTAGTAGCAATTCAATTGTTGATATCAAGAATTATCATTTTAACTCGTGAAAATGTAAATGCTGATATCAAGAATTAGCATTGTTACTAGTAGAAATCTAATTCCCGATATCAATAACTATCAACTAATTAACTAACTAGTGAAAATTGAATTGTTGATATCAAGAATTCATATCCTGGAAATGAATAAAAGTTAAAACGGCTTGCCACAGTCTATTTGTATTTATCTGCATATGACAATTTGAATTTGAATGGCATCCTATTATGATAATTAACCACACAATGACAATTACATTTATTAAAAATTACAGTTTTTACTATCTGAAATTAAATTTTTGATATTTGTATTTCCACAAGTGATTTTTATTTTATTTACAGTGAAAACCCACAAATAATAATACATATTATATTTAATAAGTGTTAGTGACAGTAAGTGTTAGTGAGGAACTACAATAACCTGTAACTATTTTTGTACATAAATATTGTACTTAAATGTGTGTTTAAATTGTGTTCCTGGTCCCTCATGCACAATGCAATGATGACAATAGTATACTCATAATTCTACTTTACTGGAAATACAGAACTGTGTTTACTTTAACACTATTTACACACATTTGGACTTGTCCTAACCAGGGACGGATTATGGCGATGATGTGCCCTGGGCACGGATGTCTCAAAGGCCCCCTTCACCATTTTTTTGTACAACAGTGTTGCACCTGTATGCACAGGCGCCGCAATAGGGCAGGCAAGCTAGGCATTTTAAGGGGGCCCCCGAGGGCTGATCAGAACAATCAGAAGTGTTAATATAAAGACGCAGCAACATCTCTGCATCCCCCTTAGTGGGGCCCCTCTCTCGTTACGCTGGTTATGCTTTTACCTTTTTCATACTGGTGCAGCGCTTACTCGCGGTAGGCAGAAAATGCATGATTTGATTTGTTAAACATGAAAAGGACTTATCCGTCTGGCATGGCAGCTCGCTCTAACTTTAACCTAGATAAATGCATATCCAAAGTGTTTGTGCGGAGTGTGCATCGCGCACTGCATGGCAGGCGTCGGCGCGAACAGTTTGCATTTTCCTATCAACAGTGGAAACAACTTGAAATACTCAATCTTTTCTGGTCATATACAGAAAAGAATAATGCATCAGTCGCAAGTAGCTACTTTTATTTTTGTAAACTCACAATAACAAGAAAACGTTGAGCTTTTGTAAAATAAAATAAAACAAACGGGGCGCACTTTCATGGTCTCCGTGGCGTGAACTGGAGCGCGTCTCAAAAAATGAACTGAAACACAGTGTATAGCCTCACAGACATGATGAATATTTGTATATAAAGCTTGAAATGTCCACTTTTAAACAAAAAAATTCGAATCGAAAGCAAATACCGGCTGATTAGGCTGATATGAAAGGTGCATTTCTCTCTAAAGGCGCATCCACTTTACAGCGGAGATATAGATATGTGTTTGCAGCCAACACTGATTTAGAAATATATATTTTTTATTATTAAACAATAATAATGCCTAGTTTTTTTTTTTAGACATATTATCATTAGCCTGCTTTTGCCGGTGCTTTGCGGCAAGATTTATGCATGCGCTTGAGCGCGGAATAGGCTATATGCCTCCATGCACTCAGTATTTAAACAGAAATTTATATTAAAAATGAGATTAGTCGACTAATTGCTTAAATAAATGACTACTAGTCGACTAGAAAAATTATAGTCTTGAAACTTGGTTGTGGTTTTAAACTCATTTTTGTTTTGGTTTTTGAGTAACCGTCTTCTACGCGTGACTTTTATATTATGCAATGCTTTTCACTCGCCTCTAGATGTCCCTCTCAACAGCGCAGCAATACATTAAAATTATTTATTTGATTTATTTACTAGTTAATACTTTGCAACTGCAAAAAAAAAAAAAAAAAAAAATCACAATATTCCTCAATATTTAACACAATTTTACTGAAAATAAAATGACAATTAAAATGATTATTTGAAAAGAATAGACACAGTCAATTTGACAGGGCCCCCTGCTGGCCCAGTGCCCTGGGCAAGTGCCCAGTTAGGCCCGTGCGTTAATCCGTGCCTGGTCCTAACCAATAAAATTAAGTTCAACTGATTAGGTTAATGAAAGGACTGAAAATGTTTGTTATCAATATTGTATAGTAATAATAGTATGATATTTACTTTTTTCCTCTTAGATTACCCAGGTAAGTAAAGTTGGAGGCAAAAACATCAGGGACTGTTCACAAAGATTTTGGACAGGTAGGTACTATCAAATCACAAGCATTAATTTCTTTCGCCATAAAAGATTTGATTTCTGATAATAAAAGAAATGATTATCTCACATCTCCTCTTTGCCACCTTGCACCAAGGAGGAGTGAGTAGAGGAGGTGTGAGTAGATGTGGTGTAAGTAGAGGAGGAGTGAGTAGAGGAGGTGTGAGTAGAGGAGGTGTGAGTAGAGGAGGTGTAAGTAGAGGAGGAGTGAGTAGAGGAGGTGTGAGTAGAGGAGGTGTAAGTAGAGGAGGAGTGAGTAGAGGAGGTGTGAGTAGAGGAGGTGTAAGTAGAGGAGGTGTAAGTAGAGGAGGTGTGAGTAGAGGAGGTGTGAGTAGAGGAGGTGTAAGTAGAGTAGGTGTAAGTAGAGGAGGTGTGAGTAGAGGAGGTGTAAGTAGAGGAGGAGTGAGTAGAGGAGGTGTGAGTAGAGGAGGTGTGAGTAGAGGAGGTGTAAGTAGAGGAGGAGTGAGTAGAGGAGGTGTGAGTAGAGGAGGTGTGAGTAGAGGAGGTGTAAGTAGAGGAGGAGTGAGTAAAGGAGGTGTGAGTAGAGGAGGTGTAAGTAGAGGAGGAGTGAGTAGAGGAGGTGTGAGTAGAGGAGGTGTAAGTAGAGGAGGTGTGAGTAGATGTGGTGTAAGTAGAGGAGGAGTGAGTAGAGGAGGTATGAGTAGAGGAGGTGTAAATAGAGGAGGTGTGAGTAGATGTGGTGTAAGTAGAGGAGGAGTGAGTAGAGGAGGTGTGAGTAGAGGAGGTGTGAGTAGAGGAGGAGTGAGTAGAGGAGGTGTAAGTAGAGGAGGAGTGAGTAGAGGAGGTGTGAGTAGAGGAGGTGTAAGTAGAGGAGTGAGTAGAGGAGGTGTGAGTAGAGGAGGAGTGTAAGTAGAGGAGGAGTGAGAAGAGGAGGTGTAAGAAGAGGAGGTGTGAGTAGAGGAGGAGTGAGTAGAGGAGTGAGTAGAGGAGGTGTAAGAAGAGGAGGTGTGAGTAGAGGAGGAGTGAGTAGAGGAGGTGTAAGTAGAGGAGGAGTGAGTAGAGGAGGTGTGAGTAGAGGTGTAAGTAGAGGAGGAGTGAGTAGAGGAGGTGTGAGTAGAGGAGGTGTAAGTAGAGGAGGTGTGAGTAGAGGAGGTGTGAGTAGAGGAGGTGTGAGTAGATGAGGTGTGAGAAGAGGAGGTGTAAGTAGAGGAAGTGTAAGTAGAGGAATTGTAAGTAGAGGAGGTGTAAGTAGAGGAGGTGTGAGTAGAGGAGGTGTAAGTAGAGGAGGAGTGAGTAGAGGAGGTGTGAGTAGAGGAGGTGTGAGTAGAGGAGGTGTAAGTAGAGGAGGAGTGAGTAGAGGAGGTGTGAGTAGAGGAGGTGTGAGTAGAGGAGGTGTAAGTAGAGGAGGAGTGAGTAAAGGAGGTGTGAGTAGAGGAGGTGTAAGTAGAGGAGGAGTGAGTAGAGGAGGTGTTAGTAGAGGAGGTGTAAGTAGAGGAGGTGTGAGTAGATGTGGTGTAAGTAGAGGAGGAGTGAGTAGAGGAGGTATGAGTAGAGGAGGTGTAAATAGAGGAGGTGTGAGTAGATGTGGTGTAAGTAGAGGAGGAGTGAGTAGAGGAGGTGTGAGTAGAGGAGGTGTAAGTAGAGGAGGAGTGAGTAGAGGAGGAGTGAGTAGAGGAGGTGTAAGTAGAGGAGGAGTGAGTAGAGGAGGTGTGAGTAGAGGAGGTGTAAGTAGAGGAGTGAGTAGAGGAGGTGTGAGTAGAGGAGGAGTGTAAGTAGAGGAGGAGTGAGAAGAGGAGGTGTAAGAAGAGGAGGTGTGAGTAGAGGAGGAGTGAGTAGAGGAGTGAGTAGAGGAGGTGTAAGTAGAGGAGGAGTGAGAAGAGGAGGTGTAAGAAGAGGAGGTGTGAGTAGAGGAGGAGTGAGTAGAGGAGGTGTAAGTAGAGGAGGAGTGAGTAGAGGAGGTGTGAGTAGAGGTGTAAGTAGAGGAGGAGTGAGTAGAGGAGGTGTGAGTAGAGGAGGTGTAAGTAGAGGAGGTGTGAGTAGAGGAGGTGTGAGTAGAGGAGGTGTGAGTAGATGAGGTGTGAGAAGAGGAGGTGTAAGTAGAGGAAGTGTAAGTAGAGGAATTGTAAGTAGAGGAGGTGTAAGTAGAGGAGGTGTGAGTAGAGGAGGTGTAAGTAGAGGAGGTGTAATTAGAGGAGGTGTAAGTAAAGGAGGTGTGAGTAGAGGAGGTGTGAGTAGAGTAGGTGTAAGTAGAGGAGGTGTGAGTAGAGGAGGTGTAAGTAGATGACGTGACTTGATCACCTTTTCTCCATCTCTATTTCCCTCCACTTTCTTCCTCTCTCTCTTTCAGGCTGATGACCAGTAATCTTATGGCACAGCTCAACATCATTATGGCATTATGGCATTTCAGTCAACAGCACTGTTCTCCACTGCGATAGGTATATTCTGATTTTACTTTGAGTGTGCTTTATGGAATTCAAAGTGATGCAACAGACCATTCAGAATAGACAGATAGATAGATTGGAAGAGAAACTGTTTGAGAAATGATTTTCAGTACAGCAGGGGGAGAAAACAAAGCATAATATTTTTGTGTTGTTGCTGCATTTTTATTAAACAAATAAAATATATTAAATTATAATTAAAATGTTTATTTTAAAAATGTATAATAATACAATTATGTAATCAATAAAAATGTAATCAATTAAAAATAAAAATCTAATTTAAATGAATTAAAAATACATCAAATACAAAAATGCATCTCATCTAATGTTGTAGAGTTTAATATTATCCCCTTTAACTTCAGGAGCTTGACAGAGGGGTCTTTAGAGGTGCAGTCATTTGTGTACAGGGAGAAGAGCAGTGGTGAGAGAACACATCCCTGTGGAGCACCGGTGCTGATGGTGCGGCTGTTGGACGTGATTTTGCCCATTCTGACTAGCTGTTGTCTGTCTGTCAGAAAGCTTGTGATCCATTGACAGACGGAGCTTGGGACAGAGAGCTGGGTCAGTTTGGTCTGGAGCAGTGATGGGACGATGGTGTTGAAGGCAGAACTAAAGTCCACAAACAGAATCCTTGCATAGGTCCCTGGTTTGTCCAGATGTTGTAGGGTGTAATGCAGTCCCATATTGACCGCATCATCCACAGACCGGTTTGCTCTGTAGGCAAACTGCAGGGGGTCCAGCAAGGGTCCAGTGATGTCCTTCAGATATGATAACACCAGTCTTTCGAATGACTTCATGGCCACAGATGTTAAGGCAACAGGTCTGTAGTCATTGAGTCCTGTGATCTTTGGTTTCTTTGCGAAACATTTTTCGCCTATCGTGCGTCTACTCTACACCCGTACCACTAAAAAGACGGATTATATCTAAAACTTCAGTCATAAATTAGTATTAATATTGATAGCATCACTGGTAGCTTCGTTGCTAACTTACTGTCCATCTGTTAAAATGGCGAATATATCAGATGAAAGTAGTCTACCTTTTGGTGCAGGTGAGGACACATTTGAGCTGCACGCACTGCAGTCTGAGCTGGAAGCTGTTGAGAAACAGATCCACGACCTTTTATTGAGACAAGCCGAGCTGATAGACCGGCAGTTAGCTCTTGAAACATCACGCGCCGATGCACACAAATCAGAGATTAACGTTACTAACCCGCTGACTCCGACTTCGTCTACTCCGTGCGTTTCTCAACATAGGTCCCGAGCGCCGAGGTCGCGATCAGCCATGGTCTCGTTCACTCCAAGGTTAAAATCCAAAATAATCCAAGGTTTTTATTTAACACCGTGGCTAGACTAACAAATAAACAGACATCACCCGAACAAAATATCCCGTTACAGTTTAGTAGTAATGATTTTATGAAGTTCTTCACTGAGAAAATAGAAAGCATCAGAACCACAATTGTAAACGTTCAATCTTCAGTTGCGCCTTATAATTCAGCCTCAATTATCACCCCGCAAGAACAATTACAGTGCTTTACAACTATAGAACAAATAGAGTTAAATAAACTTATCACTTCCTCTAAAACAACAACATGTTTATTAGATCCGATACCCACTAAACCACTGAAAGAAGTGTTACCTGTAGTGGAAGAGCCTCTCCTCAATATTATTAACTCGTCTTTATCTTTAGGTCATGTTCCAAGAACATTTAAACTGGCAGTTATAAAACCTCTCATTAAGAAACCACAATTAGATCATAATAACCTAGCAAATTATAGACCCATTTCAAATCTTCCATTTATGTCTAAAATATTAGAAAAAGTGGTGTCCGCTCAATTGTGTTCTTTCTTGCAAGAAAATGATATCTATGAAAAATATCAGTCAGGATTCAGACCGCATCACAGCACTGAAACTGCGCTCGTTAAAATCACAAATGATTTACTTTTAGCTTCTGACCAAGGCTGAATCTCAATACTAGTTTTACTTGATCTTAGTGCTGCGTTCGACACTATAGATCACACAATACTCTTAGATCGACTACAAAATTATACTGGTGTTCAAGGACAAGCATTAAGCTGGTTCAGATCATACTTATCTGACCGCTACCATTTTGTCTATTTAAATGGAGAAAAATCGATCATAACTCCAGTAAACTATGGAGTGCCGCAGGGATCTGTGTTAGGCCCTCTATTATTCTCAGTATATATGATGCCACTTGGAAATATTATAAGGAAACATGGAATTAGTTTCCATTGTTATGCTGATGACACTCAAATATATATTTCATCACGGCCAGATGAAAATGCTAAATTATCCAAATTGACAGAGTGTGTTAAAGATATAAAAGATTGGATGACGCGTAATTTTCTTTTATTAAATCCAGACAAAACAGAGGTACTACTTATCGGTTCAAAAAACCGCCCACAAAACCTCTCGCAATACAACTTTAATATAGTAGGATGTCCTGTTACTTTATCCTCTACAGTAAAAGACCTGGGTGTTATACTCGATTGCAACCTGTCTTTCAAAAATCATATTTCATATGTTACAAAAACCGCCTTTTTCCACCTTAGAAACATTGCTAAGCTACGTAATATGCTATCAGTTTCTGATGCAGAAAAGTTAGTTCATGCATTCATGACCTCGAGACTAGATTACTGTAATGCTTTATTAGCCGGTTGTCCTGCATCCTCAATTAACAAGCTACAGTTAGTCCAAAATGCCGCCGCTAGAGTTCTTACTAGATCAAGAAAATATGATCATATAACACCGATTTTATCATCACTGCATTGGTTACCTATAAAGTTCCGTATTAATTACAAGGTATTGCTACTGACTTATAAAGCCCTAAACGGCTTAGCTCCAGTCTATTTAACGGATCTTCTATCGCCCTATAATCCATCGCGCTCTTTAAGATCACTAAATTCAAGGCTTTTGGTCATACCTAGGATATCCAGAACCACCAAAGGAGGGAGAGCATTTTCACTTTTAGCTCCAAAACTCTGGAATAGCCTTCCTGATACTGTTCGTTGCTCAGACTCGCTCTCCCAGTTTAAAACTAGATTAAAGTCGCATCTCTTCAGCCAGGCATTCATATAATATTTTTAATCTTACAGTTCAAATTACAATCCGGCCTCTAGTTAATAAACGCCAGAGGAGAACTGGCCCCCGACTGAGCCTGGGTTCTCCCAAGGTTTTTTTTTTTTCTCCATTGGGTCACCTGATGGAGTTTTAGGACACTATTAGGTCACTTGATGGAGTTTTTCGGTTCCTTGCCACTGTTGCCTTTGGCTTGCTCAGTTGGGGATATTCTGGGGATATCTAATTTGATTTTATCAATAAATTCCACTAGAAACAAACCTTGTTGTATTATTTTAATTTAATACTGTGAAGCTGCTTTGATACAATCTGTATTGTGAAAAGCGCTATACAAATATACTTGACTTGACTTGACTTGACTTCTTCGGGATTGGGATGATGGTGGAGCGTTTAAAGCAGAAAGGGACTTTGCACTGCTCCAGTGATCTGTTGAAGATCAGTGAGAAGATAGAGGCCAGCTGGTCAGCGCAGGTTTTCAGACAGGCTGGTGAAACACCGTCTGGGCCTGGTGCTTTCCTTCTCTTCTGTTTCCTGAAGATCTGACGCACATTATCCTCACTGATCTGAAGTGCAGGGGGGAAAGGGAGGGGGATGGCTGGAGGTGTTGATGGCTGTGTAGAGAGATGGTCAGGGCGGGTGTGGGGTGTCTGATCGGGGGTCTCAAATCTACAGTAAAAGACATTCAGCTCGTTCGCAAGATGCTTGTTGCTGTCGATGCTGGGGGATGGTGTCTTGTAGTTGGTAATATCTTTCAGGCCTTTCCACACTGATGCAGGGTCGTTGGAGGAAAACTGGTTTTCCAGCTTTTTGGCATAGCTCTTCTTAGCCACTTCAATCTCCTTTGTCAATGTGTTCCTGGCCTGATTATACAAGATCCTATCCCCACTCCTGTAGGCATCTTCTTTGACCTGACGAAGCTGTCTGAGTTTTGGTGTGAACCATGGTTTATCATTGTTGAATGATAAGTAAGTCCTGGTAGGGATGCATAAATCCTCACAGAAACTGATGTATGATGTTACAGTCTCTGTGAGCTCGTCCAGATCGCCGGCAGCAGCTTCAAAAACACTCCAGTCAGTGCATTCAAAACAGGCTTGTAAGACCTGCTCTGTGTCGTTGGTCCATCTCTTTACAGTCCTTATTACTGGCTTAGCAGTTTTAAGTTTTTGCCTGTAAGTTGGTAGAAGATGAACCAGGCAGTGATCGGAAAGTCCTAGAGCTGCTCTGGCGACGGAGCGATATGCATCTGTAATGGGGTGACCCTTTTAGGGTCTTCCGTTCTGTGTAGGTGGATGGAGCTGGGCGGAAGTTAAGCTCACGGCCCCTTTAAAAATGCGGAGATTCCCTTTCACTTCCGTTTTCTCTCTGGCATGGTACGCTCACGGCCCTTTAAAAACGCTGAGATTTCCTCTTACTTCCGTTTTCCTTCCGGCATGGTACGCAGGCTGCATTCTTTTGTGTCGCAAGAGCAATCTATTATGCATCAAGCATTGAGCGCGTATTAAGTGTTGTAGACCTGCATAAGTTGGAAATCCCTTTTTTAACTTTTGCCGTGGGCCTGTGGATGTTCAATTGCATTAACATATATCAAGGTATGTTACTGCATTGACATGTTGCTGCAATTATTCTTTAATAGCGCCGTTTTTAATGATGACTCGTTTATATAGTGTGATCGAGGCAGTATTGGTGGTTTGTTCACCGTTCTCACCGAGGGCCAGTCAATTGTGCTGTAGGTAAGTTGATATGTTATTTTGTAAGTTGTTTGTTAATCAGAGATGTAATTTTAGATATAGTGTATGCGTGGTTAATGACCAAATTGAGTAACTATTTTTATAGAAATCTGCCCGCTGTTGTTTTGCTGCTGTGTGGCGGCTCGCTAACTGCGACCCGTGGTGCTGTGTTGTGAAGACTGAAGAGGGTGCGCGCTCAAGTCCCACCACGGTCTACTGTGATTGAGAAGCGCACGTGTGTGTTGATGCGAGCGTGTGTTTGTGCGAGCGCACAGATGTGTGAGCGGGGTTTTATGTGTGTGCGTGTGTGAGATGCGAGCGGGTGTTCGTGTGAACGCATGTTTGTGTGAACACGTTTGATGTGAACGAGTCTTTATTTGAGTGTGTGTTGAGGCGAGCGCATATTTGAGTGAGCTCGGTGTGAACGCGTGTTTGTGGTGGCGTTTGTGTGTATGGAAGTGTGTGTGTGTGCTGAGATGATTGGGTATTGAATTATTTATTTGTTATATTGATTGATCTAATTGTATTTTCTTTAATTTGATATTACTCTTTTTGTTCTTTTCTTCTGTGGCTAATTGTGTTCTTGAGTACTGTGGGTGGTTATTGCCACCGCTCTTATCTACTGTCAATTCTTTTACAACTACCATGGGCTATTAGCTGCTGGGATTGGGAGGATTTATTTAATTCATTTATACCTTGTTGTTTATTGTGTGGATTGTGATTTTTGGTTATACATTTGTATGAAGGTGTGAATTGAGGTGGTTTGAATTTAATTCATTTGGATATTTTGTTTTCTTTTCTTTCTCTTTCCCAAATGTGACTTATCCCAAGGGATATTGATATTGACGGTCCAAGATCCAATTTTACAGGTGGCCACTTTGATTTATTCTTTTCTTTTGTGTGAATGTTGTTGTATTTGTAACTTGTGTATTTTTTTCTTATAATTTTTGTATGATTATCCTTTTACTACTTTGGTGTCAAATAAAGATTGTACGCATCTCTGCTTGTTTTTTCCATTTATTTGGAAACCCTGTAGTTGGGAGCATTTACAAAACATATTCTATATCTTAGGTGGCAATAGCCTCCGCTCACACATCCTTTGTTGTGGTGTAGCAATGGTCCAAAATATTATTGTCTCTGGTGGGGCATGTAATGTGTGTTTGAATTTAGGCAGCTCACGTGTGAGTTTTGCCTGATTAAAGTCTCCGAGAATGATAAGAACAGAGTCCAGGTGTTGTTGTTCTGTTTCTGTGATCAGATCAGCCAGCTGTTGCAGCGCCGTACTCACGTGTGCTTGCGGTGGAATGTAAACACTGATGAGAACGAGCGAGGAAAACTCCCGCGGCGAGTAGAACGGCTTACAGTTAATGAAAAGCACTTCCACATCAGGACAGCACATCTTCCTTAACACAGTTACATCAGTACACCACCTTCTGTTGATGTAAAAGCATGTCCCACCACCGCGCGTTTTCCCCGTTGACTCCATATCGCGATCCGCTCTGAACAGCTGAAAGTCCGGTAGATGTAACGCGCTGTCCGGAATGGCTTCGTTCAGCCAGGTTTCCGTGAAACACAGAGCAGCAGAGTTGGTAAAGTCCTTGTTTTTGCGTGAGAGCAGAAGTAGTTCGTCCATTTTGTTAGGGAGAGAGCGGACATTCGCCAGATGGATGCTAGGCAGCGCCGTTCTGAATCCGCGCTGCCTGAGCTTAACGAGTGCGCCAGCTCGCTTCCCACGCCTGCGCGTCTTATACTGTTTCCACAGTGCAGCGGCGCAACCGACGACAATGTTTCGCAGAACGCCAGAAGAATCAAAAACTGGTTGGTGATCAGTTGGTGTGCACTGCAGAATGTTCAGCAGTTCGTCCCTGGTATAACTGATAGCGAATGACAAACATAAAACAGGACAAACTAACAAAAACAGTGTAACAACTGGAGAGCTCAACACCGAGGCAGCCATCCGCGGCGCCATCTTGTTATATATATTCTTCTCTGTATGGCCAGAAATGATGGAGTATTTGAAGTTGTTTCCACTGTTAATAGGAAAATGCGAGTGATGGCACCGGCGCCTCCATGTCATGCAGTGCGCGCTCCACACTCCGCACAAACACTGGGATATGCGCCTAATAATAGTGCACATTTATATAGGTTAAAAATTATTTCCGCAGGTGCAGTGGTGAAAACATAACGGCAATCTCATGCGAAAATGCGAGCCGAACTGAAAAGCCTGCGTACCGTAACCTCTTTAATTAATTATTTTGAGTAACAAACTGAACAGAACACTAATGTTTTTCTTTGTCATCATTACAGATGCAATCAAAAAGTGGAATAGCAAGGCCACTTATCAGGAAATCTACAAAGCCGTGGGAGACCTCCTTAAACATGCCCCTGGACGCTCTGGCAGTGGGGATATGTGGCTACAAACCAATAATGAGAGTTTTTCGTGTGTATTTGACGTGTCAATAAATGTTTTCTTGTTATTTTTTTGTCAGTTGTTCTATTTTGAGAGATAATAATATAGTATAATATAATGAATATATTACATAATAATGAATTTATGCTTGAAACTAGGTTAAAGTTAAGCCTGAAAAAGACATCACTCTTGAACCAAATTTCGACTTAGGATGGGCCTCTTTTTATAGACGGCTTTTCAACGACCTGAAAAATACGGCTTTTCACCTTTCACTTTTCAACCAAAATGTAACGTTGTTTAGACGTCTTGCAAAGTCGTCTTTTCAACAAGTTTTTGCTGGCTGGGATAGAACTGTAATGCGGTCAAAAATAAACAGAAAATAATCTGTCAACCAATTTTAGAACAAACTGTTTTTACTTGCTTTTTAATTAAATACATGTTACTAGTAAACAACAGCATGTGTCATGACTTTTATTATTTTTTGAGGGGTGTGACTGAGTAATAATAGTAAATCGCTCAGTGCGGTGAATTCAGGCCACAGAGACTTGGGGCCTGTCCCAGTACCTCCCCTTAAGGCCCCAAGATTTCTGCGCTAACCCTTGTTTTTGCGCGTTCTCGTGTAGGGGTAGGGTGTCCCAATACTCTAAAGAGCAAGGGGGAGTGCTATTCTCCCCTTAAAATCAACCCTCAAAACATAGTGCGGTCCGATGCAGGCTTAAAACGAAGTGGAAGATGAAATTACCCAGGATACCTTGCGGACTCAGCAAGCCGGTACATTTTTTTAAACAAGATGACGGACACCGCTGGAAAGGAACAATTGAATTGTAAGTATATTTTCGCAAATAAGCATGTTAAAATTTCTAAATATGTTGGAATATGTTAGTTTGATGCACATCCAGTGGACTGTTAAGCGTGCAGGGCAACCACCCAGTAGAGCATTACAATAATCTAGCCTTGAGGTCATGAACGCATTAACTAATTGTTCCGCATTTGTCAATGAGAGCATATGACGTAATTTAGATATATTTTTAAGATGGAAAAATGCAGTTTTACAGATACTAGACACGTGACTTTCAAATGAAAGATTGGTATCAAAGAGCACACCCAGGTTCCTAACTGACGACGAAGACTTAACAGAGCAGCCATCGAGTGTTAGACAGTATTCTAGGTTTTAGGTGAGGAAGTTTTTTGTCCAACAATTAGAATCTCTGTTTTTTCAGAATTTAGAAGTAGGAAATTACGAGTCATCCAATTTTTTATATCAGCTATACATTCTGTTAATTTTGTGAATTGGTAAGTTTCGACAGGGCGAGAAGAAATATAGAGCTGAGTATCATCAGCATAACAGTGAAAACTAATTCCATGTTTCCTAATGATATCTCCTAATGGTAGCATGTACAGAGTGAACAGCAGCGGTCCTAGTACTGAGCCTTGTGGTACGCCATACTGAACTTGTGATCGATGAGACATCTCATCATTTACTGCTACAAACTGATAACGGTCAGATAAGTATGATTTAAAGTCAAGTCAAGTCATCTTCATTTATATAGCGCTTTTAACAATGTAGATTGTTTCAAAGCAGCTTTACAGAGATAAACGTATAATTTATGGTAACAGTATAATTTATTTAAACCATACTAGTGCAATTCCACTAATGCCAACATAGTTTTCTAGTCTATTTAAAAGAATGTTGTGGTCAATGGTGTCAAATGCAGCACTAAGATCGAGTAACACTAATAGAGAGACACAACCACGATCGGATGATAAGAGCAAATCATTTGTGACTCTAACGAGAGCTGTCTCGGTACTATGGTACGGTCTAAATCCAGACTGAAAATCCTCGCAGATATCATTTCTTTCAAGAAAGGAACACAGTTGTGAAGATACTGCTTTTTCTAATATCTTTGACAGAAAAGGTAGATTCGAGATCGGCCTGTAATTGACTAATTCTGAAGGATCGAGTTGCGTTTTTTTAACAAGCGGTTTAATCAAAGCCAGCTTAAAGTTTTTTGGTACGCATCCTAGAGACAAAGATGAATTAATGATATTAAGAAGAGGATCTAGGACCTCTGGAAGCATCTCTTTCAGTAGCTTAGTCGGTATAGGGTCTAACATACATGTTGTTGATTTAGATGATTTAACGAGTTTAGTAAATTCTTCCTCTCCTATAGCAACGAATGAATCAAATTTTTCCACAGGAAGACTACAATGCACTGCCTGATGCGATACTGTAGTAGATTGCATAGTTATAATTTTCTCCCTGATATTATCTATCTTATAAGTGAAGAAGTTCATAAAGTCATTACTGCTGTGTTGCTTGGAAACTTCGGTGTTTGAAGTAGGGATGGGCATTCGATTAAATTTTCCTAGTCGATCGTCGGGAGAATTAACGATCGACTATCGATTAATCATTAATATTTTTATATTGAAATTCATTATTTCTTTAACTTTTTATAAATTAAAAATGCAATGAAAATACAAAAATACAGTTTGTTTGTCCTCGATGAGATCTTTATTACAAGAAGATCAACTTGTGGCAGTGAAACTGGACGTTCGGTAGACTTGAAGATATGCCCTGCGGTGCTCTAAAACAGCGGAACCTGCAGCTGCGAGCCGGCGTTATTAAACAGAGACCCATGGCCACTTCATCCGTTTTCTGTGATCGGATAGCTATCCGATCGTGAAAAGACCAAATGTAAATGCCCTCCGAAACGCATTCGAGACGGATTTAAATCCGATCGCTCAAACCACTTCAGGAGGAGATCTGAGACGCATTCCAGACGAAACTGGACAAGAGTAAATGCATCTGGTTGTTGAAACCACATGTAAATTTGACTTATCCCAAAAATGCTAAGAAATAAACGTGTGAGAGCGTGTTATAGGCTATATGTCATGTTATAGCCAGATATGACGACGCTACTTCAACACGCATCACCACAGATGAGCATCTATTCATCAAGCCAACGTGCAAACTATCGCAAATCAAAGTGAAAGTCATTCATCAACACACAATCATCTTCATTAAAAGTAAAGAACCGAAATGATCTTACCAGGGCTGTTGCCGCAATATCTTGTTGCGGTCTTTGATTTAGACATTTTCGCTGATGATCAATAAAATGCAGCTCATATCAGTTGCTTTCGGTGACGTGCAACAATTTAAATATGCATATAGCACGGGAATTCATGATCGGATTTATATCCGTTTTGCAAAAACACATTTATGTGACCAGGTGTAAATGGAATCGTTTTGATAATTCAGATAGTTATCCGATCTGAGAAAATGCATGAAGTTCCCATAGAACTTCTGCACCAGTCTACTGATTTCTGTTGAGAAAGATAAGCATGTTGACATGATCTGGGATCAGACGCGACCGCAACCTGGTGACAGCCAGTCCAGCCGCCGAAAACACCCACTCTGAGGGAACTGACGTTGCCGGGATGCACAGGTACCTCCGCGCTAAAATGAATTCCATTGCTTCAAGACTCACACTCTACGCAACGCAACCTGCATTAGTTTAATCGATAACAAATAAACGTGATCGACGAAATTCTTAACGATCAATTATCGATCGTCGATTAATCATGCCCATCCCTAGTTTGAAGCTTTCTTTTTCGTTAGTTTAGCCACTGTTTCAAATAAATACCTAGGATTATGTTTATTTTCTTCTAATAGGGTTGAAAAATAAGCAGATCTAGCAGCTTTTAAAGCCTCTCTGTATGCAATCGAGCTCTTCTTCCATAAAATGAGAAATACCTCTAGTTTTGTTTTCTTCCAGTTGCGCTCCATTTTTCTGGCTGCTCTCTTAAGTGCCTGAGTGTGCTCATTGTACCATGGCGTTGGACTATTTTCTTTAATCTTCTTTAAGCGCAACGGAGCAACTGTGTCTAAAGTGCTGGAAAAGAGAGAGTTAAAAGTTTCTGTTGCAATATCTAGTTCTTCTAAGCTATCTGGGATGCTGAGGAGATGAAACTGATCAGGAAGATTATTGATAAAGCAATCTTTAGTAGCAGAAGTGATAGGTCTAACATATTTATAACACAGATACGGCTTTGCAGCCTTGGCTAAATGTAATTTACACGAGACTAGATATTGATCTGAGATGTCATCGCTCTGCTGTTGATATTAGATCTAGAGTATGATTACGACAATGAGAATGTTAATTTAAAAATCTTGCTTTCCCCTGTTGTTTGATTTCATGGAAACAGACACCAGTGATTTTGCCAAGAGATCTCTTATTTATTTAATATAAGACATAGGAGAAAGTGACCATGAATAAAACGAAGGTCTTGATTCAGCTTCTCAGTCATCTTCCTGATTTTCGGACAGAAGGGCTTGGTTTTTATACCATTAGTCAACATCTCGTCACCTCTCTGCCATAGACAAAGACTATCAGTTATTGTATATGTTGACCAGAAAACTGCATTATCAGGAAAACACATGATGTGAAACACATGATTATAATGTAACTAAAACAGTACATCACCAGAGAAACATGTGGTTCCCATTAACAATGTATCGCCTTATGCTATGCTTGGTGAAAACACTGCACATACATTTCAGTCTAACTCCAACACACTCAAAGTCTCACAAAGTCTCTCCTCCATGATTCACAAAATACAATTGATTACAAATGATTATAAATGTATATAAAAATTATAACACAGATACATAATACTACCAATTAATAATACTACTGATTATGAATATTAATAAAAAGTAATAATAATACTAAAAACAATTGTTCTGCTTCTAGTTTGAATGTCACTTGTATTGTTTTATATAGTTGATTTAGTTATGGCGCCCCCCTGTGGTAGTTCTCTAGAAATATAAGTGATCACATTTCATGCAGTCAGATTCTCCTCGATCTTTGGATGCCATCCTTTGTTTTGCATTTGTAAAAGCATCATCTGTAAGTTAATTCTTCTTTACATAATGCTTGATGATATATATTTGCATATATTTGTGATAGATTTATTTGAAGCTTTGATTTAAAGTTATTTTGTGATAGCCTTTAGCTATTAGCCTAGCCTTTCTTTGATATAGCATTCAATGTGTTGATTCCATTCTACTTTGATGTGATAACTTCACTATATGAGTCAATATCTGTATTTTTGCTATTCCGATAATTTCATTTAAGTAAATTGATTATACTGATTCATTTGGGTATTTTCAGATAAGAGTTTCAGAACTACATGAATGGTCTTTAGTCATTGTATTATTGTTCTGATTATTGTTTATTTTGCTGTTATTTACTAGCCTGGGTTTCCCCATACTGCCTTGCTCGCAGCGCGATTCTATTCACGCTGCTAGGCAGTCTGGACACCATGGGACAATTTTTCCCCTGAAAAAGGGAACCAATCACAGAACGGGGAGGGAGCAGCAAGATGATGACGACACCGAAGCAGTTTGTTTATATCAGACTCGACGTTACCTTCTACCCTCATGTTTATCTTTCACAAACGGTAATATTCGCTAAACGCCATCGTGTACAAATAAATCTTTGACCCATCGTCTTTTTCCTCGTCGAATTTCTCTCACTCTACATACGTCATCTGGTATAATTGAAGCGATTGGCTATGAGCTACATACAGGCGCATTTGATAGACATTCATAGCGCCCAATAAACGGCTCTGGGCATTCGTAAACCACGCCTCAAATACGAGAAAATGCACACGTAGTTCCCAGACCAAGTCTCAATGAGACTTGGTCTGACGTTAGCCAGGCTAGTTATTTACAGTTTTACTCCTAATTCATAATGTACCTGGCATCTTATTAAACGGCAAAAACTAAGATGAATCCTGACTCATCTGTACTTTATGGATGGAGTTTGGCTGGCTGTTAAATTGCATTTGTACATGCAAGGAGAACAGTACAGTAAAAAGATGATAATCCTACAAGCAAATCAAGTTACATGGCAGAAGATTGCAGGCATATTTGTACCATGAACCACGACGAGAAACCTAAAGCCTCTGCTGAGGAAAATGCAGAAAAAACCATGAGCACAGAAGACCGAGCTTCTGAGGCGGGCTCAAAGCACTCACGTTCATCACGATCAACGAGATCATCAAGATCATCAAGGATGTCAGCTAGCATAGCTGCAGCCACTGCACGGGCTCAAGCAGAAGCGGCACGAACTCGTGTATTGTTTGTAAAGAAAGAAAATGCAATCAAACTGGATAAGATTAAATTAGAAATGACCCATAAACTGGACACAGCCAAAATGGAAGCAGATTTGGAGGTGCTCCAACATGAAAAGGAACAAGCTGCTGCTTTGGCCCAGGCAGAAGTGCTAGAAGCAGTGGTAGCAGCAATTGAGGACAGTGTTTCCAGTGCTAGCTTCTCTGTGTCTTCACATAGCAAAGTCGAGCGCACCAAAGACTATGTTGAAACACAAAGTGGGGTGGACCTAAATGAACCAAAAGAAACATACATGCAGAATTCAAATTACAGCAACAAGCTGTACCCTGAGGCCTCAGACCCCAACTGCTCTGCTCATAGTACCATTAAAATGAACCGTGTACAGGATGCCTTCACTGAATTGCCATCTCAGCCGTTTGATCAGTCATTCAGAGATGAAGTTAAACAGGAAACATATGATCCTCATGCTTCATGTTTCTCTCAGAGGGAACCTATCTCGGCATGGCCACATTCAGTACCATTTCACCAGCCAGAAGCCTCAGGTATGTTGGACTTAGCTAAATATTTAGCACGTCGTGAGCTTGTAAATACAAGTCTCGTTAAGTTTGATGACAGACCTGAGAGTTTTAGAGCATGGAAATCAGCTTTTGTTGGAGCCACAGAGGGTTTGGGCCTCACAGCTGGTGAAGAGCTGGACCTGCTTATTAGGTGGCTCGGCAAAGAATCATCTGATCATGTGAAAAGGTTACGGTCAGTTCATGTCAGAGATCCTAAGGCAGCACTATACGTCGCCTGGGAAAGATTAACAGAATGTTATGGTGCGCCAGAGGTAATTGAAAATGCACTTCTGCAAAGGCTCGAAAACTTCCCCAGGGTTCTTAGTAAGGACTTCATCAAGTTAAGAGAGTTAGGTGATCTCCTGACAGAACTAAAAGCAGCTAAGCAAGATGGCTATCTGCCCGGGCTAACATATCTGGATACAGCTAGAGGAATAAACCCCATAGTGGAAAAGCTACCACACTTTCTTCAAGAGAAATGGCTCTCTCACGGCATGAAATGATGTTTTATTAACAAGGTTCGGGAGGAGCACGTTCAGATAATTAACACAAGTGGAAAGCACTCAGCAATCAATGGTGAGAGGTATAAATACTCAGCAGTCTCACCTCATTCCATTGACAGTTTTTGCAGCATCCCTCCACCACCCCTTCTCCACACTTCTAGTACTAAACACTTACATACGGGGGGAGTACTCTGGGTTCGGGCTGAACTCCGAGCTCGGAGCCCTCCCTCCGGACAGCACGCCATATACGCATTAAACTTACCCATTCAAATTATATGTAAGTGTGAACTCGTGAAATATAAAGAACAGTATAATGCCTCATTTCCTCCTTTCTGGTATTTTGTTAGCTTCGTCTGTTATGAGGCAAAAGCCAGAAACGATCCAAGCTGCACAATAGCCGGTCCTCCTAAAGGTGAGAAATTCTTGAGCAAACAAACACATCAGAGGATGCCCATTTCTGTTCATAAAATGGATGTTTCTCAAAATGCCCACCCCAGTAAGGACTCGACCACCAGTGATGAAAAGACTAAGAACTGTCCAATACATAACAAGCATCATCCCCTGCAAAAGTGTCGTGGTTTCCGGATGAAGCCATTGGAGGAACGAAAGGCTTACTTAAAGGAAAATGGTATCTGCTTTCGATGTTGTGCATCTTCTTCCCACATTGCACGCAATTGTAAAGCTTCAGTGAGGTGTACAGAATGCGATAGGGAAGACCACACCACTGCCCTCCACCCAGGACCAGCACCATGGGTCTCCAAAATCTCGATCTCTTCAGAGCATGGCGGGGAGGAAGAATGTTCATCGCCTTCTGTGAACAGTGCCTGTACTAAAGTCTGTGGGGATGGTTTGTCAGCTAAATCTTGTTCTAAGATATGCTTAGTTAGAGTGTATCCTAATGGCAGTCCAGAAACCGCTGTCAAGATGTATGCAATGCTCGATGACCAGAGCAACAGGTCACTAGTGAGATCTGAGTTTTTCGAGCTTTTCTGCATTAATAGTCTGGCTTCTCCTTATCTCATGAAAACCTGTGCCGGAACTATTGAAGCTTCTGGAAGGAGAGCTGATGGATTTCAGATAGAGCCAGTTAGCGGTGATATTAACCTGGCTCTACCTACTCTAATCGAGTGCAATGATATTCCAGATAACAGGGCAGAAATACCTACCCCAGAGGTTGCTCAAAATCATCCTCATCTTAGAAGAATAGCCTCTGAGATTCCAGAAATGGATGACAGTGCCCAGATCCTCATGCTGTTGGGTCGTGATGCTCTGAGAGTCCATAAGGTGAGAAGCCAGATAAATGGGCCTCATAATGCTCCTTTTGCGATTAAAACAGATTTAGGCTGGCTTATAGTTGGAGATGTATGTTTGGGTAATTCTCACAAACCAAGTGTGTTGAGTTACAAGACACATGTGCTGGACAATGGTAGAACCTCATACTTTCCACCATGTCAAAGTCACATTAACTTGAAGGATAACTTAAGTTTCACTCCTGAAGTACAAGGTATCCCTTATTTCTACAAGGGTTCAAGGAGAGAAAATCATCTTGGCTGTTCGGTGTTCAGGCACACAAGGGATGACAACAAGCATGCTCTGTCTGTTGAGGATCATCTCTTCCTGGAGATCATGGACAGTGAGTTTTCTAGAGATAGTGACAATAGCTGGGTGGGACCACTTCCTTTCAGACACCCAAGACCTCAACTTCCCAATAACAGAGAGCATGCTCTCACTCGGCTCTGCTCTCTTCGTCGCACTTTGCTGAAAAAAACAGAGATGAAACAGCAATTTACAGACTTCATGCAAAGATTGTTTGAAAATGATCATGCTGAGTATGCTTCTCCCTTAAAGGCATATGTGGATCGCTCTGGCCAGTGGCCAAAGTCGTCTCAGTTGTTTGTATGCTTTGGGGCCGCCCGCCCAGGGCTCGCCGCCTCTAAGCACAAGGTGAGAGACGCAATTTCTTTGGCTTATGAGGTGTGTAACGTCCATCACCTCTGGGCGTTAAAGCTCACTCTACTAGGAGTATCGCGTCTTCCCAGGCCCTTTTTAAGGGAGTTCCTTTAGAGGATACTTGTGTGGCGGCAGGTTGGTCCTCTCCGCACACTTTTATCAGGTTTGATTACTTGGATTTAGATGCGACCCCTGGTTCCTAGTTGAGTTTGGTCTGGCTCAAAAAAAAAAGAGTTCCTTGTTGGGCCAGATCTGGCAGTGCTTAGCTTGGCGTGTGTGGTATATCGTTCCCATTGCGTCATCGCTACACAGCGTCGGATGAACCTATGAAAGAGAACGTCTCCGGTTACTTGCTTAACCCATGTTCTCTGAATAGGGAACGAGACGCTGCGTTCGCTGCCAAGCTCCTCTTGCTGCCGAAGGAGCTTCTTCATCGGTGGAAAATCTGAGGAGCAGATGGCGCGTTCACTGTATAAGAGTGAGTGACGTAGCGCCGCTGAGGAGGCACCCACAGGGTAGCTGACTTCTGGGTACAAATGTGTCCCCAAAATATGGTTAAGTAGGTAAGTAGGCACACATAGATCAGTCAGTCAGGAACAGAGGGGAAAAAGAGGTATTTTGATTTTCTGTTTGGAGTCAATTAAAGGGTAAAGGAGGAGAAGCCAGTGACACAGGAAAAGAATAATGAGAGTGATTGTGTGATTTTGAAGACATCGTTTATAAAGACATCATTTATAATTTGTCACTGCATTTGAGTGGCTCAAAGTAGTACTTGAAAACAGCACTTAAATGACACTTTAAAATGTGTATTTCATTGCATTCGACACAGTATATCAAACCAAGTGGCATCTGCCAACAAATAAGGCTCAACCTTTGCTTTTTTACAATTTTTGGTTTAAAACAGTCATTAAGTGTGTTTTTACAAGTGCAATGCACTGATAACTATCACACATAAAAAAAAAGAAATTATATATATATATATATTTAAAAAAAAATAATTTGAAATTATCAGGATTTGTTTTCAGTGCATGAGTGTTGTGTTTGTGCGTGTGTGTGTGTGTGTGTGTGTGTGTGTGTGTGTGTAGGCATCTTTGTGAAGCGTAAAGTCTTTGTAAATGTGCAAGGGCTCGGTACACAGCTGGAAGAATTACCAGAGCTAAAGTTAAAACTCTTTCACCTGATCCCATATAGAGTCAAAAGCACTCAACTTGCAAAAAGTTCAAATTTAGATTCCAATTCATTCCTCTTTTTACCTTCCTTTCAGTATTATATAGCACAACTTTGTACTAAGTCATGCAGAAGAGGCTGATGAAAACACTTGATTAAGGGCATGCTGAAGAAACAAAGTCAACTTCTCCTTTAACCCTCTGGGGACCAAGGTGTTTTTGGAGCCCTTGAGATGTTCTGACATGCCTTGAAATTTGTGCTTTTTTCAGTTATTTATAAACATGTTAATGGCAAAGGTGTAAAATCACTCTATATAGCACAAACAGGGCTACCAAAATATGCGGGCAACGTGTATGTAGATGTTTGTATTTTTAAGAGAATAATGTTTATGCGTGGTTATTGGAAAAAATAAAAATGAAAGTGGCTGAATTAAGACCACAAAACACATATTAAATATGTGTCCACAAGACTTTTGTCTAATTGATGTTGTACCTTTGAGTACTGGCTTCAAAATTATGTGAAAATAGTCTTGCTTTATCGTTCACAAAAAAAAAATACATTGATTTAAATGGTGTAAAACAGGTTTTGCTTGGAAAGCCAATATGCGAGGGGGGCGTGAAGGAGTAGTTTACACCTGGGTTGTCCCACCCACTCTGCATAATGACTGCATAATTAGCCATTCATTCAGGTGTGACACTGACTGAGCCACAATGCAAGGACAATGTATTTAGAAGAATACTTATATTGACCATTTAAGCTAGAATTACGCTTACATCTATCTTGTAAATATGTTTAGCTATTTTATTAAAAATGTTACAATTACAACAATAATTACAATTTCAACAATATTTCAAGTGTACAAAAACTTTCTTTGTAAAAAAAAAAAAAGAAAGACATTTTATCATGTATTCATTAGTTTGAATATAGCCAACATTGGAACATCTAACATCTTAGTCTATGACTTTATTTTTGACAAAAATAGTGTGACTAACGCCTGACTAACGTTGTTTTATTGAAATATCAGGGCATATAAATGTTAATTTACGTTGCTTATACAAATACATTTTATTTCAACATATTCCAGTCGATTTTTACTCATCTCAGTAGGCTATGGCAAAGCAGTTTATTCTTTCACACACAGACACGCGATTCATATTTAGGCTAAACAGTCTTTACAAATATGTGCCCTTCATTCATCTCACAGAAACGCGAGTCATATTGTAGAAATGCGATTCATCTTTTTGCGGTTTATAGGCCTACACTAACGTTATTCCATAACGTTATTCCATCTGCTGCTCATATCAGGAGATATTTCTCCTCATCAGCACTGTGGAAACTTTTCTCCATAAAGGATAATGTCTCACTCGCGACGCGCTTTGTTTACAGCTGATGTGGGGGCGTTTCACAGACTGAAATGGTTCTCAGAATTTGCATTTGAATAGCGCGCGCTCTCCGGGGAGTGGTCAAATTACTGTGAATCATCTCGTAATGTGGTCGACTGGAGTCGCTCTCTTTGTATACAGATTACAGAAACTAAGAATATTTGTTTTTTATATAAATGACTTCAATTAAAAGATGTGATCTCAAGCTTTATGCCCGTGGGTCTGTTTGCCTGTTTGACTGAATTTTCGCGGAGTTATAGATCATTTTCGAACGCGTTTCAAATGGGAGTTTACTGACAGAGAGAAGGCAGAAATCGCATCATCTTAATTTTTCTTTATTTGTCAAAAAGCAAAACACTTTATTTTTATTGTGAGTATACAGAAAAAAAATAGAAACTGAACAGGATCGATTGATGTATCACACGAAAATGAAAGATCAAAATTAACAGAGCATTTAGTGTTTATTTTCATTGCTAAAAAAAAAAAAAACGAGCAAAACGCGCGGGCGCGTTTTTGGTCCCCAGAGGGTTAAGACAAACTTCTCCTGCACACACATCTGATTATTTACAGAGATATTGAAAACTCACCCACCCCGCACACTGCCACATGTACACACTCATACACAAACATATACACACACAACCTTACAATGAAGAAGAGAACCCTACGATTTCCTCCACAGGACTTTACAATCAAGGATTAACAAGCAACCAGAACTTTAGTGAACAGTATTTAAATATCATCTAAAAACATGCCCACAAACACACAGTCACTTACAGACATAAGTTGTACACATTCATGCACAAACATGACCATCCTAGACACACACAATACTTAAAACAGATATTCACATAAGCTAGTAAAAGAGACATCATGAATAAATTCAGAAAAGATGTTTATTTTTATATTTGATGCTTTGATAGAAGCAGATGAGAACATGTATAAGTGTGTGTGCGTGTGAGAGTGTGATATGAGTGCATGTGAGTCATCATGACTGGTGTGGTTAGAACACTTTGCTGATCTATATCTGCAAAAAAACATGCAAGAAGATGGGAACTTGTGAACTTGAGGATTGAGTTAGGTAAAAGAATTACAAGTGACCAACAACAGCTAAAATTGTTGGAAGCCAGGGATCACAGTGGTGTAAAACACTTGAGTCTAGGTCAAACGGCCTAAGAGTTATGATCGATTTTGTACTTTTGGTTGCTGTAGCGCCACCTATGGGCCAATCGGGGTCATACTCTGATAGGTTGTCCCCAAATTGAGGCCTACCATCTGGCCAGGTTTCAAGTCTCTAGGCCTTAAGGTTTGGCCTGCACGATGCGTTTTACGAATCCTTACAATTAGAATAGGGTTTCAGCATTTCAAGAAACTGCATGACTTGCAGCTGTAGTTGGACATACTTTTAAACTTGACTGGGATGACTTTGAGGGGGTACTGGAACCTGGTGAAGATTGGACTGAAAAAGACGTGACACACAAACACGTATGACAAAACCTGTTAGCCACAGCACCAATAAAGATGAGCAGACAGTGTAAGAGAGAAATTGTAAAAGTAAATTCTGGAGAAATAACAAGAACAATCTTTTTTTTTTTTTTTACTTTTAGATTTTAAAACTTTATGTTAACATTGTATTAAAATGGCTAATACTTACAGAAAACTCATTCCCAGGCTACAAATATTAATTGGCCCACACTGTAGAGCTGTAAGAAATCAAAATACATTTTATTCAGTTAACTGTTATGTGCTTGTTGAGAACATATATTTCATACACTCCAACAATAGGCCTACATCTAGTTTAATAAAAACTTCTTTGGCATGCTTTTTACTTATTTTTGTTGCCTAATAGATCATTATTAACTTTTTTTTATCTATAATTTACACCTTTATTCATATTTTTAGTTATTATAATAATCATTATTTGTCATTACAAATCACAATGCTACAGAACTGGGTCTTCCCAAACATAAATTAAGTAAAAGGCTATACTGGTACCAATAGCCCAAATCATCCATTTGCGTTGCAAAGGAAAGTTCAGTATTTTTAAGCCTTGTTTTTACGTGTTTTTGTGTCTGAACGACTTAACGTTATTCAAATTGGTCCAGTATTGACCGCGACAGCTGCATACGTCATCCGGGAAATGGACTGCAAATCATTTTAGCAGTTTGAGCACAATCTATGTAACGTTACGTCTATTATAAGTGCTTGTTTTTACCACTGACAGACTCGGATCGGATGTTATGGAAATGATCCCTACAGATATAACAGTTAACTTCGACATTTTTCATCGTAAGATCCAAACATGTGCAGTAATTTTATCTCGCAGACCATCGTAAAACACATTTAATTAAAAATTAACAAAATAAAATTCACAAAACCCATCTCGATTTGTCTTACCACCGTTCCAGCAATCACCAAGTCTGGTTTGGTCGAAATAAATCGTAAGGTAACTTTAATTCACTGCGTTAAAGGGACACCAGGCAAGTCTGAGTGTTTTTTTCTCTACGAAGCTCCCCCTAGTGTCTGGTAGTAAATGCTTTCAAACACTCTGTCGTAAAAACGAACTGTTGTCCCTCCCCCCTCGCCACGAGCAACCCAGCTGATCAGCTGTCAATCCAGCTGAGCAGAGGAACCGGCTATTTCAAAACCAGTTATGTCTACCGAGGCAAGTAAGGCAATATTTTATTTCCAACTGATGGCGATTTTTTTTTTTTTTTATTGTGTTGTCATCATAGACTGTAAAAAATAGGTTGTCATGCATACTAACTTTAGTATTTTTACTGGGAACGAACGAAGAGTGAGAGAGTTTTGGGAGAGTGGGCATGAGCATAATATATATATATATATATATATATATATATATATATATATATATATATATATATATATATATATCGGAGGCTAATATTTGTCTAAAGTTATATTAGCAAGGTCTATAAGTTCATCTGGTAGAATGACAGTTTACCTTTGCTTGTCTAAGAAAACATCAGAACGTTTTTTCTAGCTCGATCATGATATGTGCTACATGTTTATTGCCTATTATCAGACGCGTTGACTTAGTGACATAAAATAAAAGTGCAAGTTACACAAATAAAACCTACAGAGGAACGGCCAAACTACTACAGAAACCAAACGTGTTTGCTAATGACAATGCTAACATCAAAGTTATAGTATCAAACGAAGCGTACTAGTAAGCCCGTAACAGACAGCGATCATAATAAAAACATTTACAGACAATGGCAAACATCCTGAGGTCACAATTACTTGAAGTTTAACACAGTTTATTCCAAAGATACTTACAAGTGCAACAGCAGCCAGGTCAGCATCCGTTTTGCAGGCTTCTGTTTCTCTCAGTTCTCACCATTCTGAAAAAGCTGGTCCGATATATTTACTCGAGTCTGACTTATTGCTCGGTCAGTGTCCCGATTCCTCTTTCGTTGGTCCTCCGACAAAGATTTCCTAGCTTTCTGCTTCTTTTTTACAGGCTCAGCCATAACTCAATCTATCGTTGCCCTTTGCTTATACATAGCCGGTGCTTGAATGGGGGCGTGTACGTGTGCAGTGCCGTCAAGCAATTCGTTGCATCGCGAGACCTGATATCACGCGATACTTCCTGGAACACGACCCGCGTCCCAAAGTTGCAAGTGAGTTTTTTCCGCTCTCGGGCACCAGGGGGGTGCGAAACCACCACCATTCAACCCGAAATAAGTAATATAACCATTCCACTGACTCCGAAGCTGTTCAGTTAAGGTAAAAAAGTTACATAGCTTCCCTTTAAGATTTGAAAATGTCGGTAACGTTAAGCAGCGGGGTAGAGAGCAGATCCAACTATAATGGTGTTTTTAAAACGTTCGCTGTCTAAACTTCCACTGTCGTTTCACACTAAAAGCTATGTACACTATAGCGTAATATCCTAAAATCTAATTATAAAAGTAAAACTTAACTGACCAATCTTCCAGATATCCGCAGAGTGAGACGTTACAGCAACCCTGTATTATTGCCTGGTCTATTACAGCCAGGTTACAGGAACACTAAAATATAATGTAAAATGTTCCCGCTCAAACAAAATTACCCAGACTGCAATGCAAATTACGATAGTTTACTGTAATATAAAAATGCAGCAATGTACTGTAGGTTTTTACAGTACTGTGCTGCTAAATCTACAGCAACATTTAACAGTGCAGGTTTAATGAGGAACAGAAAAAAAAGACTTTCATGTAATGTTCCAATCCATTCATATTTTGATCCATCTCCATAGACATAAAATATATGAGTCACGCTGCCTCAGACAAAAAGAGGTCTGCATATTTCTCAGCAGAACTGGATGAGCTTCTGCAAGCATATGTTGAGTACGAACACATATTATTATTATTTTTTAAATATTGGCTCCAGCAGCGATGGACAGAGAGTTAGCAAGGGAGAAAATAGTTGCTCGAGTCAATGCGTAAGTTTACATTTTAATTACTGTTATACAGTGACGGGTGTAATTAATTACCAAGTAATCTAAATACTGTAATTTAATTAAAAGGATTACTCTTAATTCTTCTGTAATTTAAATTAAAATCTGATGTAATTGCATTAGACTATAGAACAATTCTGTATATTTAACATACATTTTTAAAAAGTATATTTTTAATGTAACCTTCTCCCTTTACACACTTTGGTCAATTCAAGGATAATTCATGCAATTGTATATTATTCTGAAAGCATTAAAAGTGCAGTTTCTTGTCTCTCCTTGTATTGTTCAAGTGGTTGAGGTTGATATGGGATTTAGTAATTAGTAATAAGTAGACCAATACTTTCTAAAGATAGTCATTATTACATTAATCTTGTTACACTGTTGAAGATGTCATTTGTAGTTAGTAATTAATAACTATTTTAGAGTAACCCAACTGTTATAATATCAGAGGTGAAACTGGAAGAACGTAATCGGTTACTAACGTAACCTCGGTTCTCTCTAGAGAGGGAACGAGTATTGCGTAAGTTGATTACGCTATGGGTAAAGTCATCTTTTCTCGAGATACTGAAGCCAAAAATTATCCGAATTTTGTGTATATTGTCAACGCATTGCAGCAGCAAGCAGACCTAGAGCGGGCTTACTAGCGAGCTCATTGGCTGCTCTGCGGCAACTGCAGCAGCCTACCATTGAGCCACGCGTGACGTCGCGCCCGCCAGAATGGGTGTGGCTTAGCGTATATAAGGACGGCTCGGAGGTTGCTTACCTGGTTTTCATCGACTGAAGCGATATCAGCTCGAAACGGGCACGGCCGGTTACGCAATACTCGTTCCCTCTCTAGAGAGAACCGAGGTTACGTTAGTAACCGATTACGTTCTCTTACGAGAGGTTCTCTCATATTGCGCAAGTTGCTTACACTACGGGAACCCCTTGTCAACGCCGTGCGCGCCCGCATCAACCACATATATTCCCGAGGACACAGCCGGGGAACATCGATCAGTGGGAATAAGACGGCCAATCTGAATGGGCCAGTTCATGTACATAAGCACACAATATCCTGTGGTCAACACACACAGCGGCACCGCCGGTCCGTACTGACACTTGGATAACTATATCATACTGACACTTGGATAACTATATCACAGTGTAGTTCAGCCAGGGGAACTGAGATAGAGTGAGAGTAGCCTGCGCATGAATGGGTCTGAGCAGAACATACTCTGCAACTAGACTGACAGAAGTCTATCCTGCAAAGCGGGAACCTCTAGGTTGTAGAACCTAATAAATGTAGAGGGGGAGGCCCAGCTTGCCGCTGTACATATGTCATGAATAAAAATCATGCTGGACCAGGCCCATGAAGAGGCCATGCCTCTAGTGGAATGAGCCCTCACGCCCAAAGGGCACTGCAGGTCTTTAGACGCGTATGCAGCAGCGATAGCGTCAACAATCCACCTGGACAGACTCTGTTTCGAGGTGGCGAGGCCTTTAGTGAGTCCACCGAACGAAATGAAGAGCTGCTCCGAGCGCCTGAAGGCGGCAGAGCGCGTGACGTAAAACCTCAGCGCTCTAACAGGGCAGAGGAGGTCAACATCAGCTTCGTTACTTGAACCCGGCAGGGCTGAAAGCGTAATAACCTGCGCTCTGAAAGGAGTGCCGAGCACTTTGGGGACATAACCATGCCTCAGTTTGAGGATGACTTTAGAGTCATTAGGCCCAAACTCGAGACACGCAGCATTAACAGATAATGCGTGTAAGTCACCTACGCGCTTAACTGATGACAAGGCTATTAGAAAAGCGGTCTTGAGCGAAAGGTATTTCAGATCCACGGTCTGCAATGGCTCAAAGGGATGTTCTTTCATGGCCTCCAGGACCACAGAAAGATCCCACATAGGAACAGACGGGGGTCGCGGGGGATTCATCCCCCTGGCTCCTCAAAGAAAGTGACTCCGCGAACGGCGCAATAACCGCAACATAAACTTTGAGCGTGGAAGGGGACCTGCCCTTATCCAGCAGCTCTTGAAGGAAAACAAGTACCTCAGCGACTCCACTGGTTTGTGGATCCGAGCCTTTTGCTGTGCACCAGCTTGCGAACATCGACCATTTCGACGCGTAGAGCCTTCTCGTGGAAGGAGCTCTAGACTGTGTGATCGTGTTCACCACCCCTTCTGGCAGGCCAACGGGTATTTGTTGATTATCCATGCATGCAGAGACCAGCGCTCTGAATGAGGATGCCAAATTGAGCCGCCGGCTTGAGAGAGGAGATCTCTTCTCACCGGAATCGGCCACGGAACTAGATCCGTCAGCTGCATCAGCTCTGGGAACCAGACTTGATTCTCCCATCATGGGGCCACAAGGAGCACTGAATGGCTCGCCTCCCTGATTCTCCTGATTATCTGTGGTAATAGCGAGATCGGGGGAAAAGCGTACAGCGGGCATCTGGGCCACGCTTGGGCCAGCGCATCCTCGTTCTTTGAAAAGAACCGTGGGCAGTGAGCGTTGTCTTTCGACGCAAACAGGTCGACTTTCGCTTTGCTGAAACGGTGCCACAGCAGCTGGACTGTCTGAGGATGCAGAGACCATTCTTCCGGGGGAACATTGTCCCTGGACAGCCTGTCTGGACCGTCGTTTAGGCGTCCTGGCACATGCGTGGCTCTCAGCGAGAGCAGGGAGTGCTGAGCCCAAACTAGGAGGCGTTCCGCCTGTATCTGTACGATTATTGAATAACTGTTTATCTTATTAATTTTAAATTTGTAATGTCTTAAATCAACTTTTTTTTAGATGTTTATGCAGCAACATGTAGTCCACAGCAAATTTCCTTTCGAGGACAATAAAAGTATACTACTAGCACTGAGATCCCTGGATCTGATACCACCCTGGCGGTTCACATAGGCTACCACTGATATGTTGTCCGTGCGGACCAGCACATGGTGGCCTTGTAGGTGTGGGAGGAAGTGCCTCAGCGCGTTCTCGACCGCCATCATCTCTAGACAGTTTATGTGAAGGCGCTTTTCCCGGTCTGACCACTGGCCAAAGACCGGTCTGCCCTCGAAAAGTGCGCCCCAACCTAGGTTGGATGCGTCTGTCGAGATAACTTTTTGGCGTGAGATAGCTCCCATCGTCACCCCCGACCAGTACCACTCGGCCGCTGTCCAGGGCTCCAGAGTTGAGACGCAGCTCTGAGTCACTCTGATGCGCAGACTGCCGAGAGCCCAAGCTCAGTGTGGTACTCGTGCGTTCAACCAGCGCTGTAGCGGGCGCATACGTAGCAGACCCAGCTGAAGTACCGCTGCGGCTGATGCCATGCATCCTAGCATCCTGCAACGTTCTGTGAGATATTAACTCTATCTCCGACTGTGCTAAAATCAACCAATCGTCCAAGTAATTTAATATTCGCATGCCCTGACTTCTGAGGGGAGCGAGAGCCGCGTCTATGCACTTCGTGAAGGTACGGGGTGCTAAGGACAGGCCGAAAGGGAGGACGGTGTATTGATATACCTGACCGTCGAAGGCGAATCTCAAGAATGGCCTGTGACGGGGTATTATCTGAATCTGAAAGTAAGCGTCTTTCAGATTGAGAGAGATAAACCAGTCCCTCGGGCGAATTTACGCGAGGATTTGCCTGGTTGTGAGCATTTTGAACGAGAGCTTTGTTCAGATGTCTCAGATCTAAGATCGGTCTGAGATCCCCATCCTTCTTTGGAACGAGGAAATAAAGGCTGTAAAAGCCTGACTCCCTCTGGGAAGGCAGTACTGGTTCTATGGCCCCCTTGCATAACAGCTTTGCTATTTCTGCACGAAGCAGGTGCGCTACTTCTTGATTCACTTTCGTCTCGGTCCGTGCTAGAAAGAGCGGAGGACGGCGAATGAATTGCAGCGAATAGCCCTGTGTTACTGTGTTCAGCACCCATTCTGACACGCCTGGAATAGCTTCCCACGCTTTCGCGTGCATAGCTAGGGGTCGAATAGCCTCTAGGTTCCGATCGCCACCTGGCGTGGGCTCGTGACCCTGAAACTGAGGTACCGGCGTGGCGAGCGCGCTCTCGATGCTTGAACACAGCGGCGTGCTGAAAGCGGCAGCTGGACGGTTTACATGTAACGTCCCGGTCGCCTTGAGCAGGGAACATTTCATGGAGAAAAACCCGGGACGTGTGTGTAGCGCCGGATGTGTTGTGTTTATCAGTAAGCGTGAATGCTCGCGGGTAGGCACAGGACTTACATTTAACACATTGCCGGTGAATGCCGGCTTTATAACTTTTAACCCCTGGGATACAAGTGTGGTAGAGCGTGTGGTGAGTAGGTGTGGGCACTGAATTGTGGCCAGATTTCCTACATTTAACACTCGAGCGGCGTACGACTGCTTTATGAGAGTGGGCTCTGCGTGAGTGAGTGTTACAGGGGGAACCGTGCTTGTGTGTAGGGGTGAACACTGGGAAGCGGGCACATTTTCTACACTCAAGACACCATCGACATGAGTCGGATAACCAGAAATGTAACTCTTTATGAGATTTCTCTGGGCTGCCGCGAAAACGGCATTTGGGTGCAGGTGAGCAGGTAGTGCAACACGCTCGGTGGCTGCAAAGTACACATCTGCAGTCACCTTCATTAAGTGTCGTAGACCTGCATAAGTTGGAAATCCCCTTTTAACTTTTGCCGTGGGCCTGTGGATGTTCAACTGCATTAACATATTTCAAGGTATGTTACTGCATTGATATGTTGCTGCAATCATTCTTTAATAGTGCCGTTTTTAATGATGACTCATTTACATAGTGTGATCAAGGCAGTATTGGTGGTTTGTTCACCGTTCTTACCGAGGGCCAGTCAATTGTGCTGCAGGTGAGTTTATATGGTATTTTGTAAGTTGTTTGCTAACCAGAGATTTTAGATATAGTGTATGCGTGGTTAATGACCAAACTGAGTAATTATTTTATAGAAATCTGCCTATTTTTTTTTTTTACGTGAGTGTGTGTTGATGCGAGCGTGTGTTTGTGCGAGCGCATGTTTGTTTGAGCACGTTTTATGTGAACGAGTCTTTATGTGAGTGTGTGTTGAGGTGAGCGCGTGTTTGAGTGACCTTGGTGTGAACGCGTGTTTGTGGTGGTGTGTGTATGGAAGTGTGTGCGTGTGCTTTTTTTTTTTTTTGCTTGTTAATTGTGTTCTTGAGTACTGTGGGTGGTTATTGCCACCGCTCTTATCTACTGTCAATTACTTTACAACCACCATGGGCTATTAGCTGCTGGGATTGGGAGGATGTATTTAATCCATTTATACTTTGGTTTGTTTATTGTGTGGATTGTGATTTTTGGTTATAAATTTGCATGAAGATGTGAAATGAGGTTGTTTGAATTTAATTTATTTGGATCTTTTTGGTTTAATTTTTTTTCTTTCTCTTTCCCAAATGTGACTTATCCCATGGGATATTGATATTGACTGTTCAAGATCCGATTTTACAGGTGGCCACTTTATGACTTATTCTTTTCCTTTTGTGTGAATGTTATTGTATTTGTAACTTGTGTATTTTTTTCCTAAAAAAATTGGTATAATTATACTTTTACTTCTTCTTGGGTGTCAAATAAAGATGGTACACATCTCTGCTTGTTCTTTCCATTTATTTGGAAACCCTGTAGTTGGGAGCATTTACAAAACATATTCTCTATCTTAGGTGGCAATAGCCTCCGCTCACACATAAAGCACTTAAAGTCTCAGAAAACAATTCCTGACACAATGCTCAAACATACTTTTTATAGGTGGTTTTGTAAATCTTTCTTTCTTGTTAATGAACTGTCATGTGTTCCTTCCTGATGTTCTGATCCCTAGTGGAAAAAATATACTAAGTATACTTGCAGCCAGACCAATCTTCAGTATACTTCAAATGTGTTAATGATTAGTTATCTTGAAGTGTGCTATTTTGAAACAGCTAATTTTTTACTAAGTATATTTTAGTAGTAATTAAATTGTAGTAAAGCATAACTTTAAGTGTATTTAGTGTACTTTTGTGTACTAAATTGGACCAACTTTAAGTATACTTAGTATACTTTAGTATATGCCTGTGAAGGGACTAATTACATGCTTATAGTGATATTAAAGTGTACTTTATTTGTGTTACAAGTACATTACAAATTCATTATGAGCGTCTTCGAAACATACAAACAATACAAGCTATTTGTACTATATTTTATATATATATTAAATGAACTGTCACGGAATGGGTAAAACAGGAAGCGAGGATTCATGTGCGTAAAAGTAATTTATTAAATAAACAAAACAAACTTACAAACAAAACAACCCCGTGGGGGGAAAAAACAGGAGAGAACTCAGGCAGGCATCAAGAAGAACACGAGGGAACATAGACAACGAACCAGCACAGGACTGCAAACACAGGGGGACTAAATAGGGAACAAACAAGGAAGGTAACGAGGCAGGCAGGTGAGGGACATTAAACAATAACGAGATAACAAGATGGGCGGGGTTTGACAATTGACAGGAGAGCACATGGCACAAGGAAATAACATGACAGCTATGTGCTCACAACAGACCAGACTAACACAAACACATGACAAACCGGGAGTGTCACAGCTGTCACTAAACCAAGAGAAAACCCAGACAAGGGTGACAGAACTGTGACAGGAACCACTTCAAGTACATTTAAGTGTATTTCTTTAGTTCATTAAAAATATACTTTTATATGTCTTAAACTACAGTTATAATATATTTGAAGCTTAATTTTAATGTACTTAAAGAACATTTAAATAGAATTAAACATTTATTAGCATTACACTAATAGTTTATTATAAAGCTGTTCTATTCAGTATTTAAAATAAATGGTATATTAAAAGTGCAAAAATAATTAAATATAAATGTGAAGACATACACACTTTGAAATCAAGAAAACTTTAATATAGTATCTTATTGTGTACATTACAAAATAAATACCTAGAGTACATTAAAAAAGTACAGCAGCAGATATAATCTCTTGAACAAAATACATAATAATAAAGATCAGTGAAATGCTATGGCAGAGCTATATTATACACTTTTGTAGAACATTTCTGTTATACCTGTATTACTGAAGAGTACACTATGAATATTACATCACTCAATAATTAAACATCACAATGCAATTTTCTGCAAAAAATTAAAGAAATGTTACAGAAAAACAATGTGATGTTTTGAATATATGTATAATAATTTGCATAGAAATGCATTAGAATTTCGTTGACTTCTCAGTTTACCTTTCAAAGCTTTGGCTATATCCTCATCAAGCTGGACATGAGTGTCTTTTATCCTCTTGTCTGTCGTCACTATACAGAACTCTATGAGTTACACTGAACATGAGATTAGAAGAAGCCCAACACAACTTACAGTGAGCAGAGTTCAATCAAAAACTCACAGATATAGTTATTATCAGTAATAAAGCAACCTGTGAGTATTAGAGAGCACGTTGTGTATTGATAATTGTGGTTTATTTAAACCTAGGGTATTCCCCATGAACGTGTCTATTGTGCTCATGCTAACATGCTCTCTCTTCTCCCTGTTGCAGAGATTTAAGGAAATTAGAAGTTGTGCAAAATACTGTATGCCAGGACAACTAGGACTTGCAGCTTTACAAAAAAAAATAATTAAATAAACAGATTTGTACATGAACGACTCAAAGGAAGCACAAATTAGACACTGAAATGGACACGTTGCTAACATTTTCCTGACTGTCAATCACCTTTCAATGGGCCTCAAAAATCTCTATAACAGAGGTGATATGAGATTAAACCAGACTTACTACTCTCTTCTTCGCCCGTCTCTGCGCTCAGACTTCAGTTTTTCCTTCTATAGCAGATGGTCTGAAAAACAGCAAATATTAATATGAAAAAAGAGAGATTATATACACACACACACACACACACACACACACACACATACATACATACACACACACATATATATAAGGCAGGCAAATTATGATGAGTTTAGTTTAGTTTTTAGACTTTTCTTTTTAAGAATGACAGTACGCTGAGTACAATGTACTTGGTGGGTGATATAATCAAAACCCTTCAGACTCAGCAGTTTCAGATGTATGCTCTCTTATAAACATCCCTTTTAACAATGTAATCTTTGTACTTATTTGTTATTAGAAATATATATTAGAAAGTAATCAAAAAGGCAATAAGGTTGTCAAGCTTGAACAAATATAAACACCAATTTCAATTTTCAAACTTTTCAAAGATCATTTACATCATAACAATGAAGCCAAATTGTTCAGGAAATCAGAAATAAATACACAGTTAATAATAATAATGTTAATGTAATGTTGTATATGTTATAATGACTAATTCTATAAGGACCCGTATAAGGAAATTCCGCCGCATCTGACGTCACACACGCCCATACTCGAAAAAATCTTTCCGAAACTTGTGACAAACCGGAAGGAGTATTTTTGGCACAGAAATACTCCATCAAACGTACAACTTAATTTTTGATTTGATTTGTTTTTTACTCTGTCGCTGCTCCGCTGTATGTTTCAGACGCCTTTAAGGGAAGTTTTAATGTGTTTTAATTTCACGACACACAGACCACGCCCACATTACTTTGTTACATTTGTTTCAATGATATTGAATATCTGATGACAACTGTAAGTAGATTAAATAAATTATGCTATTGACATTGTGTCTTTGCAGTGCGAGTGTATTCGCAGATTATTGTTATGATGCCAATCTGTGGCTTAATTTAAATTGAGCAGCAATACTGCTGTGGTTAAAGGGATGCCAAGCATTTATTTATTATTTATGTTAATGTTGCTGAGGAATGAGTTAAAGCATAAAGCATACAGTAGGCTACACTCCATAAATGTTCCTAAAGTGTTGAAAATTGAGAAGCCATAGCTTATGGATCCAGTGAATTACCCACAGCATTTATTCAGGGGAATGCTCAACAAACACATTCATTAGCTAACAGGTATGAAAGCAACAATATCAAAAGGAAGAAGAAAAAAAGGTAAATGTATATGCATGCAGGACAGCTGTATTTGCCAACAGTGGAAGATCTGACCACACAGTCCCACCTTCCACATTCTGAACATTCAATCTAAGGAAGAAAGATTAAACTATAGACTAAGTTACATGTTAATGAAGAACAGTTCATTGTTTTGAAATGTATATGTATAAATGTTTCTTACCCATTGGCCGGTTTGGCCTTCATATCTATGCTGCTCTCCATCTAATGTGATCATGTTATATTAGTAAATAAATTTCACAGTTGTATTATCTTTTAAGACCAATTTAACACACCATTGTAAAATGTTCACATCTCCTCTTTATATAATCACGCTCCTTTCTTGAGCAGCGGTCGGGATATTGGTTATCCTGCAAAGTTTTTGATTTGTCTAACTTTAATTGCATCCATTTGCTGTGGCAGTATATGGCCTAACAACAATGACACTTCATTTATGGACCTTTTTTTTTTTTTTTTTTTTTTTTTTGAAAAAGGCATTTTCCATCACAATCAACAGTACAAAAATACAGAATTGGTGTTTACTTAAGTCCTTTTCCTGTTTATGCAACCATTTACAGGTGAGTAATAACAGACATTGAAAGACAAATTTTGTGCGGTAAGGTACAGTCCTGTTCCATCATGGGCATCCCTTGTCACTTTTCTGAGAACATATCCTTATATATTCCGCTAAATATAAAAGGTTCAGCACATTTGCTCTCATTAAATTCTCTCTTCAGCCCACTTGCTTACAACCTGTAAAGTTGCGTTTTATGCATCAACATATTAACTATCTTAAAAAAAAAAAAAACTATATACATTGGCGTGAAGGAACTTGCTTATTGTTGTTTCCATCCGGGATGGTAAACTGACAAAAAATAATAATCACATAAAGTAATAAATAATGTATATATATATTTTTTTTTTTTTACTTCAGAGGGATCATACAAAGTCTGCTCTAATCGGGGTTACAAATTCAATCCATTTTTCCCAAATTTGATAGAACTTAACCTTTTGGGTTCTCAGACAAAAGGTCAGCTTTTCCATTTTAAATATTTCAAGAATTATTCCGTGCCAGTCCTCAATTGTGGGTGGTGTTACATTTAACCACTTCCTGGTAATGGATTTTTTACTTGCAGCTAGAAGTGCCTGAAGCAGCTTTATGTCCCTCCTAAGTTTCAAGCACACTACATGACCCAGATATAAATTTTCAAAATTAAGGGGTATTTGACACTTGAACACTGTATTTAATGTGTTGTGAACGCCGCTCCAGTACTGGTTCAGTTTGGGGCAGCCCCAAAATACATGGAAATGGTTTGCCTCTGGTGAACCACATTGTCTCCAACAGGTTACATTAATGTTCTTGTATTTCTCTTGACATGGGGTCTTAAAATATCTTATTACATTCTTCCAACAGTGCTCTCTCCAGTCCATGGAGTTGGTTGAAGACCATTGAAAAGTACATATTTCCCCCCAAACCTCCTCGGAAAGCCTTATTTCTGCCTCTCTTTCCCATTTTTCTTTAATATGAAGTGTACTTTCATTGGTGGCGTGGAATAGTGAGTTGTATAGTAATGAGATACCTTTTTTCGGAGTTGAACTGTAGGCTAATTTCAGAATTCTATAAAATGTTGATTCTGCTGCTGAAAGATCTGTTATTTTACATTTCTGATTAAAGTATTCACGGATTTGAAGGAATCTGAAAACATCATTTTGTTGTAGGTCATGTTTGGTCCTCAAACCCTGAAAACTTTGTATCGAGCCATTATGTGTAAAGGAGAGATAGGTTGTAAGACCCTTCTCGACCCATGATTCAAATCTTTTATCCCCCCTATTTGGAAGGAATTCTGTGTCATAGGCACACCATCTAAAAAGTTTTAGCATCCTATGAATTTCACATGCCTTAACCACCTTCTGCCATATTTTCAATGTTTGAGTAATCCAGGGGTTATTAATTTTTTCTAATTTGGCTGCCAGACCTCTATCAGCAATTGTGGATTGAAGGTGAAACGTAGGGGAAATCCAAACTCTAATTCTTTCCATTTGGCCTTGTATTCCCCATTGCACCAATGCAACAAGGGGATTAGTTGTGAGGCATAATAATAGTTTCTTAGGCAAGGAAGTGCAAATCCACCTCTCTCCTTTCCTAGCTGTAAAATGGTAAACCGAATCCGTGGTTTCTTTCCCTGCCAGATAAAGCGGGAAATCCATTTGTCCCATTCTCTGAATTGACTGTCACTCACCTCTACAGGTAGAGTTCTGAAGATATATAATAAGCGGGGGAGGATATTCATTTTGACTACACTTATCCTTGAGTTCAGATTAAGAAAAGGGATGAGGTTCCATCTGTGCATATCCGAATTTATTTTTGAGGATAATGGTTCATAATTTTCCTCTGATAATTTTGAGAGATCCTTTGTCAAATTTATACCTAAATATTTTATTGAATTAGCTTCCCATTTGAGATGATATTTTTCCTGTAAATTTCTTGGGGCATTACAGTTTAACGTCATGACCTGTGTTTTCAAGATGTTGAGCTTATAGCCTGATAGTTTCCCGAAGTCTTCTAATAGGGTCATCAATCCTATAAATGATGTCTCAGGTTCCTCCAGGTACACCAAAACATCATCTGCAAACATTGCCACCTTCTGTTCAGTCCCTGCCATGGCAATGCCTTTAACAGCTTCACTTTGTCTTATCAACTGGCCCAAGGGCTCAATAAATAAAGCAAAAAGTAGAGGTGAAATCGGACAACCCTGTCTTGTTCCTCTTTCCATAACAAAGGAGTCAGAAAGATCTCCATTAATCTTTACTCGAGCCACTGGTTTATTATAGAGGGACTGAATTGTTTTAATAAAATTATTATGAAAGCCAAACTTTCCCATAACTCTGTATAAGAATGCCCATCGAACCGAGTCAAATGCCTTCTCGGCGTCTAGCCCCACTATCAATGATCTAGTTTTGTTTTTGTTTATTTGATCTATAATATGCAATGTTCTTCTTATGTTATCCAAAGTTTGTCTCTGCTGGATGAATCCTGTTTGATCTAAATGGATGAGGTCCGGCAAAATTCTTTCTAATCTGCGAGCTAAAATGGATGTGAATAGTTTATAATCCAGATTAAGAACACTAATAGGTCGATAGTTACCACATTCCTGCCTGTCTTTGTCCTCTTTAGGAATGACTGAGTTGGTTGCTTCCCTCCAGGAGGGTGGTATTTCTCCTTTCTGTAAGACCCAATTAAATGTATTTAGTAATATTGGGGAAAGCTCTGGTTTAAAGGACTTGTACCACTCGGTAGTGTAGCCATCCGTACCCGGGGACTTGCCGGCCTTCAATTTAGAAATGGCTAAATTTAATTCACTGATTGATATTGGTTGTATTAAGTTTTTGTTTTGGGAGTCTGTGAGTTTAGGTAAGTCTAAAGAATTTAAAAAGGATTCAATTTGTGCTTCATCCGAACCTTGAGGTTGAGAGTATAATGTCTTGTAGAAGGTTTCAAAACTCTCCTGAATTTTTTCTAATTTATATTCAATCACCTTTGTTTTCGGGTTCTTTATTTTATGGATAGTATTATCCACCTGCTGTTTACGTAATTTGTATGCAAGAAATTTTGATGATTTTCCTCCCACTTCATAGTTCTTTTGTTTCAGGAAGATAATTTTTTTCTGAGTTTCTTGTGTATATATGTCGTCGATTTCACTCTGTAATTTTTTAATTTCCTCTTTCAAGGGTGAGCTTACATTTCTACTGTTAGAAAATTGTAACTGTTTTAGTTTTCCTTGAAGGTCAGACAATCTTTGTCCCTGGAGTTTTTTCATGTGCGTGGTAATGGATATTATTCTGCCTCTCAATACAGCCTTCAATGTGTCCCATAAGATTGTAGGCGACACCTCCCCAGAGTCGTTAAAATCTAGAAAATATTGAATTTCCCCTCTCAGTTTTACTTTGATTTTTGGATCATTGAGTATGTTTGAGTTCAATCTCCATAAGTTTTTCCTAATCTTCCCTCCTAATATTAAAGATAAAGAGATCGGGCTATGATCCGACAGGTCAATTGTCTTTATATTACTGTCCATGATTTTAAATCTATCAGCGCTAAACATAAAGAAGTAGTCTAGTCTTGAGTATACAGAGTGAGGAAAGGAGAAGTGTGTGTAATCTCTACAGGTAGGGTGCAATTCCCTCCATACATCCATTATTCCCAATTCACTCATCAGTGACATCATTCTCTTAGTTAGGGTTTTGTTCTGGGTAGTTACTCTGGATGAGTCCAATGCGGGGTTCAACCTGATATTAAAATCCCCTCCACAGATTACCACCCCCTGTGAGTTCACCATTAAGTCAAAAATACGTTTATAAAATATCCAGTCACTTGCTGGGGGAGCATAAACATTTATTAACGTTATTTCTTTCCCTTCTATTCTCCCTGTGATTTTAACAAATCTACCATCCTCATCCCGGGCCTCAGATATATGATCATAGTTAAGTGTGTTTGATATAAGAGTGGCAACACCTCTTTTGTGGCCTGCCTTGCATGAGGAAGAATAAACATGTCGGAAGCCCATCCTTTTTAACTTAATGTGTTCAGATTGAATCATGTGTGTTTCCTGGAGGAAAGCTATCTGAGCTTTTTCTTTTTTCAACTTTGACAAGATTTTACTCCTCTTGATTGGATTTAATAACCCGTTTACATTAAATGAAATTATTTTCACAGACTTTCCTTGCATTTTTCCATAACTAAAATTAATTGGTCATTAATTGCTCAGTCTACTGCCCTTCTTTAGACCCGAGGGATAACCTCTGTTTCCAAACTGGAATAGGGGGCCCTCTGCATGAATTAAGCCGTTTATAAAAATATATAAACCTTTTTAGACATTGTTTACGTTTAAATTACCCTGTGTCCTGAGTTTTTGTGCGTCTGAATACTTGCAACTTGTCCTTGTAGCTTGATGGAGCTTTGCCGGATCGAGCTGCGACCTGCGACCGTGCTGGCTGCCACGACCAGCGTTGAATCCTTTCCATCAGGGATTTCGGCTGGGTGATTACTTTCACTGGGAAGCCCCTTCTTGCTAGATCCCCCGTTGCATCCTCCACCGTCTCGTATGTTATTGTCCCCTCCTCATAAAAAACTTTCAGTCGGGCTGGGTAGAGGGTTTGAAACTTTATGTTGTTTTCCTTCAGAAGCCTCCGTGCCTCGGCGTATTCCCTCCTCTTGGCTAGGATTCCTGGTGCGTAGTCATGGTCGAGGTTGATCTTGGAGTTTCCCCAGGTGAAGCCTTTCTTTTGCCAAGCCAGTTTAATGATTTCTTCTTTCATCGTGAAACTGAGAAATCTGACCACGATTGATCTAGGCTGCACGCCGGCCGGTGGCTGCGGCGCCAGCGCTCGGTGGGCTCTTTGTATTTGCATGTCCCTCGAAGGTGGAATGCTGAGGTTCTCTCTGAGCAGCGGTCCACCCTCAGCTCCTTCGGGGACACCGTATATCCTCACATTTTCTCTGCGTGAGCGCCCTTCTTGGTCTGTTATCTTAGCTTGGAGTTGCTCTTGTATTTGTACCATTTCGGCTAACACCTCTTCTGCGCTTTGCAGCCTCTCCTCGCTCTCCACTATTCTTGCTTCAGCTTCATCCATTCTCGAGTTGGTTTTTGCGATCTCTTCCTTGATATCTTTAAGCTGATGTTTGTTGTCTTGCCTAAATTCGCGTAATTCTCTGAGAATTAAAGTCAGATTCGCGGACTCGCCTCCTCTGTTCACTTCGTCTTTGTCATGGCTAACGCTAGCTGCGAGGGAGCCAGCGCTAGCACCTTCTTGTTGTTGCACTTCGTTGCCTTCGTCAGCACTTGGAGCAGTTTGTTTTTTATGGTGGCTTTTATTCGGCATCTTCGCCCTCTTCTAGATTTTCCAAAATATCAGTAAACACGTCTGTAATTCTAACTTTGGGGCGGTCTTATTTTACTTTGGTCGGGAGGTTTCTGTCTAAGCTGCCATCGCTAGGTGACCCGGAAGCGGAACTCATTTATGGACCTTTTAAACGGTTAGCAGACGACAGTAATGAAAGCACATGATGTGATGAATAACAAGTAAAGATAATACGTTAATGAGATTCATGGTACCAGTAAAAAGAGAAGTGGCATAATTAAGTTGGCTTGGAAAAGCCAACTTACTGATATTGTACTTAAACTTATTATTATTATTCTGACCCTAATCAATCTTTCTTTCTTTCTTTCTTTCTTTCTTTCTTTCTTTCTTTCTAACAAATATATCTTTCTTTCTTTCAAACTAATCCATCTTTCTTTCTAACTAACTAATCTATCTTTCTTTCTTTTAACTAATCTATCTTTCTTTCTTTCTTTCTTTCTTTCTAACTAATCCACCATTCATTCTTTTCTTCTTTCTTTCTTTCTTTCTTTCTTTCTTTCTTTCTTTCTTTCTTTCTTTCTTTCTTTCTAACTAATCTTTCTTTCTTTCTAACTAATCCATCTTTCTTTCTTTCTAACTAATCTATCTTTCTTTCTAACTAATCTATCTTTCTAACTAATTTTCATTCTTTCTTTCTAACTAATCCATATATCTATCTATATATCTATATTTCTTTCTTTCTAACTAATCCATCTTTCTTTCTTTCAAACTAATCCATCTTTCTTTCTTTCTAACTAATCCATCTTTCTTTCTAACTAACTAACTAATCTATCTTTCTTTCTTTTAACTAATCTATCTTTCTTTCTTTCTAACTAGTCCACCATTCATTCTTTCTTTCTTTCTAACTAATCTATCTTTCTTTCTAACTAATCCATCTTTCTTTCTAACTAACTAACTAATCTATCTTTCTTTCTTTCTAACTAATCTATCTTTCTAACTAATTTTCATTCTTTCTTTCTAACTAATCCATATATCTATCTATATATCTATATTTCTTTCTTTCTAACTAATCCATCTTTCTTTCTTTCAAACTAATCCATCTTTCTTTCTTTCTAACTAATCCATCTTTCTTTCTAACTAACTAACTAATCTATCTTTCTTTCTTTTAACTAATCTATCTTTCTTTCTTTCTAACTAGTCCACCATTCATTCTTTCTTTCTTTCTTTCTAACTAATCTATCTTTCTTTCTAACTAATCCATCTTTCTTTCTAACTAATCTATCTTTCTTTCTAACTAATCTATCTTTCTAACTAATTTTCATTCTTTCTTTCTAACGAATCTTTCTTTCTTTCTTTCTTTCTTTCTTTCTTTCTTTCTTTCTTTCTTTCTTTCTTTCTTTCTAACTATCAATCAAACTTTAAACTAACTTTAAACTACTTTAAACTTCTTCAAACTCTCTGGTCCGGCTTTCTCAAGACAACTTAAAGTTTGTCTCAACAAACTTTTGTTAAAGAGGTCAGCAAAAAAGTAAACAATAAAGCATTTCCTATTGTTTTAGAGAAGGTCATGCTATTCATGTGAGGTGACAAATGATAGGCCTATGTGAATATTAGCCATAGAGAATATCAGTATATATTTGTAATAATTCATTATCACTATATCATGTTTAGCTTATTTCAGTAATACAATTTGTGGTTGCCTCTCAGTGTTTTTCACAGGACTTTAATCACTAAAGACAAAGTGTTCTCTACATGTCCAATACAAGACATTAGATACACAACATTCAAGTTCATGCTCCAACTGAGCATAATGTACATGTACACATTTGGCAGACGCTTTTATCCAAAGCGACTTACATTGCATTTCAAGGTACACATTTACATTCTTATCAGTTCTGTCAGGTCCATTAAATCAAGGACATACAGACAATAAAAATAAAGAATTTTCATTGAATAGATTGCAAACAGTTGATGTTCCTGAATTTAAATTTGGCGGTATGGCTCTGTTCAGGGAGTCCTCTGACCTTTCATGAGCACCATGAAATAGCAGAGAGTCAGAGGACAGCAGCAGCAGCATTAGGGAACGCTCACACAGTTTAGGACTGTGAGAGCTAAAATATCCCCCCTGTGAACAGAGCAGGCAACATGACATAAAGCAAATGCCACATTATGCATAAGGAGGAGGTGGCGGGCAGCAGAAACGAGCAGCAAGCATGTATGAGCAAACTGAATGTGCTTTAAATAGGGCGCCTTGTTTGAGCTTTGGCCATTGAGCAGCGAGGGGAGTTAACGAGCTAATGCAGATCAGCTGACGGGACAGTGTTGTTAGCAAATAGCATTAGCAGCGTCTTGACTACCTGGCCTGCCAGAGTTGGGGTGCGATAGATTAGAAAGCATGATACAATGTACAATTCAATATTACTATATAAAATTCACTTAATTTAAATAATTATATGATTCTAAGAAGATGCAGTATTACATACAGAATTGTTCTGAAAGAAGAAGAGTCAAAATTATATTTTATTTTTTATTTTATAAATCTGTTAAAAATGGTACAAGTTCATGAGATAATTAACTTCATGACCCTATAAGCATAGCTGCTTTATGTCCAGGGAAAAGGATACAGAGGCGTCAGAGCTGGTTGTACAGAAAAGAGATCTTAATATAATCAGCAGAGTAAAATAAGCTGATAAGTGTTTTTATATAAAAAATAATAGATCCATTATAAAATTCAGTCTGTCTTATCTAGTGATGGCAAAATGAGGCTTCCTGAACCACTGAGACCTCGCAGCCCATTGCTTCAGCCAAAGGTTCATTACTCAAAGTTTCATTCAGCATTGCTCACTAGTGACATCTAGCTACTGTGCAAAGAAATAGCAGACAAATTCATTCATTCTGAACCATTCTGAATCATTCTGAACCAGTGCCCCTTTGAACAAGAAACTGCACTTTTAATGCTTTCAAAATAATATACAATTGCATGAATTATTCTTGAATTGACCAAAGTGTGTAGAGGGAGAAGGTTACATTAAAAATATACTTTTTAAAAATGTATGTTAAATATACAGAATTGTTCTATAGTCTAATGCAATTACATCAGATTTTAATTTAAATTACAGAAGAATTAAGAGTATTCCTTTTAATTAAATTACAGTATTTAGATTACTTGGTAATTAATTACACCCGTCACTGTATAACAGTAATTAAAATGTAAACTTACGCATTGACTCGAGCAACTATTTTCTCCCTATCTAACTCTCTGTCCATCGCTGCTGGAGCCAATATTTAAAAAATAATAATAATATGTGTTCGTACTCAACATATGCTTGCAGAAGCTCATCCAGTTCTGCTGGTGAGAAATATGCAGACCTCTTTTTGTCTGAGGCAGCGTGACTCATATATTTTATGTCTATGGAGATGGATCAAAATATGAATGGATTGGAACATTACATGAAAGTCTTTTTTTTCTGTTCCTCATTAAGCCTGCACTGTTAAATGTTGCTGTAGATTTAGCAGCACAGTACTGTAAAAACCTACAGTACATTGCTGCATTTTTATATTACAGTAAACTACCGTAATTTGCATTGCAGTCTGGGTAATTTTGTTTGAGCGGGAACATTTTACATTATATTTTAGTGTTCCTGTAACCTGGCTGTAATAGACCAGGCAATAATACAGGGTTGCTGTAACGTCTCACTCTGCGGATATCTGGAAGATTGGTCAGTTAAGTTTTACTTTTATAATTAGATTTTACGATTTTACGCTATAGTGTACATAGCTTTTAATGTGAAACGACAGTGGAAGTTTAGACAGCGAACGTTTTAAAAACACCGTTATAGTTGGATCTGCTCTCTACCCCGCTGCTTAACGTTACCAACATTTTCAAATCTTAACGCAGTGAATTAAAGTTACCTTTTAGGTATTAGATTTATTTCGACCAAACCAGACTTGGTGATTGCTGGAACGGTGGTAAGACAAATCGAGATGGGTTTTGTGAGTTTTATTTTGTTCATTTTTAATTAAATGTGTTTTACGATGGTCTGCGAGATAAAATTACTGCACATGTTTGGATCTTACGATGAAAAATGTCGAAGTTAACTGTTATATCTGTAGGGATCATTTCCATAACATCCGATCCGAGTCTGTCAGTGGTAAAAACAAGCACTTATAATAGACGTAACGTTACATAGATTGTGCCCATTTCCCGGATGACGTATGCAGCTGTTGCGGTCAATACTGGACCAATTTGAATAACGTTAAGTCGTTCAGACACAAAAACACGTAAAAACAAGGCTTTTTCCTTTGCAGCGCAAATGGATGATTTGGGCTTAGATAGATTGGCTATTGGTACCAGTATAGCCTTTTACTTAATTTATGTTTGGGAAGACCCAGTGCCCGGTTGCATAAAGCACCTTAAGTGTAATTTTCCCTTAAGTTCTCCCTTATGTTTCCCTTAAACCTAAGGGTGTTGCAGAAAAAAAACCTTAAAGGTGAACTAAGTAACTTTTTTTACCTTAACTGAACAGCTTCGGAGTCATTGGAATGGTTATATTACTTATTTCTGTCACGACCGCCAAGGTAATAAGCACAGGATCCAAAGTGCAGCAAAGTGAGGTGTTTAATATCAAAAGGGTAATCCAAAAAGCGAAATCCAAAACAGGCAAAGGTCAGAATCCAGGTAGGCAAATAACAAAAACAAGAAACAGACAAGGCAGGGCAAAACTCAGGCAACAGACGCGGTGTAACGTTAAACATTGATTCACAAAGAACGCAGGACAAACAGGGCTTATATACATGAATGACAAGGGGATAACAAGAGACAGCTGGAGATACAAAATACAGACACCTGGGTGCAAATCACAGACAGAATTGTGGGAGATGAAGTTCCTAGTGCAAGACACCGTGGGGGTAAGGAGGACATCTAGTGGGTACCCGGGGAAACACAACCAGACACTGTGACAATTTCGGGTTGAATGGTGGTCGTTTCGCACCCCCCTGGTGCCCGTGAGCGGAAAATACGCACTTGCAACTTTGGGGCGGCGGGCCACTGGCCGCCGCGTCAGGAAGTCTCGCGTGATATCAGGTCTCGTGATGTAAACAACTGCTTTACGGCCAAAAGAAATCTGCTAAACTGCCGTCATTATTGTGCTCCCTCACGCTGTTCGAACCCGAATGAAGAAGACGTTTTAAAGAATGTCCCATCTGCTTTGATGTCGTTGATCTACTAGCCTCTGGTGTCTGAGAATAGCCAACGAGTTTTTACAACAGTGTTGTCAAATATCTATTCCGGAGCTGTGGGGGAGCTCTAGAGAGAAACCTGCGATCAAAAAGCCAGAATACAGCGAAGAAATCCCGAAGTTACTGAATGCAGCTTTAAGTATTACTTAAGGGTTTCTATAAGTGAAACATCATAAACACTTAGAATTTCCCTTAAACGCTGTTTTTTTCACTTAAGTAATCCCTTAAAAAGTGTTAAGTGTTGCATAAAACCCCTTAACAGTCATTTCCCTAAGTATAACTTAAGGTTTGGAAATCGTAACCTTAAGAGTAACGCGGACAAAAATAAGACGACGTGGCTGAATTTATGGAACCAGTTGAAGATCATTATGTGCCAAGAATAATTTTTAGGGATAGGGAGAACCCTTTGGACCATCTTAGCAATGAAAAATTGTTGCAGGAATACCGACTTGATCGACGCGCAATATTTGACATCACTAACAAACTAGACGGCGACCTTGACCATGTCACACATCGCAACCACTCTTTACCTGCGGTGTTACAACTGCTTATAACATTGCGTTTTTCAGAGTTAATAATGATCTATTAGGCAACAAAAATAAGTAAAAAGCATGCCAAAGAAGTTTTTATTAAACTAGATGTAGGCCTATTGTTGGAGTGTATGAAATATATGTTCTCAATTTCTCCAGAATTTACTTTTACAATGTCTCTCTTACACTGTCTGCTCATCTTTATTGGTGCTGTGGCTAACAGGTTTTGTCATACGTGTTTGTGTGTCACGTCTTTTTCAGTCCAATCTTCACCAGGTTCCCCCTCAAAGTCATCCCAGTCAAGTTTTAACGTATGTCCAACTACAGCTGCAGGTCATGCAGTTTCTTGTTATTTTAGTTGTTGTTGGTCACTTGTAATTCTTTTACCTAACTCAATCCTCAAGTTCACAAGTTCCCTTCTTCTTGCATGTTTTTTTGCAGATATAGATCAGCAAAGTGTTCTAACCACACCAGTAATGATGACTCACATGCACTCATATCACACTCTCACACGCACACACACTTATACATGTTCTCATCTGCTTCTAGCATCAAATATAAAAATAAACATCTTTTCTGAATTTATTCATGATGTCTCTTTTACTAGCTTATGAGAATATCTGTTTTAAGTATTGTGTGTGTCTAGGATGGTCATGTTTGTGCATGAATGTGTACAACTTATGTCCGTAAGTGACTGTGTGTTTGTGGGCATGTTTTTAGATGATATTTAAACACTGGTCACTAAAGTTCTTGTTAATCCTTGATTGTGAAGTCCTGTGGAGGAAATCGTAGGGTTCTCTTCTTCAATGTAAGCTTGTGTGTGCATATGTTTGTGTATGAGTGTGTACATGTGGCCGTGTGGGGTGGGTGAGTTTTCAATATCTCTGTAAATAATCAGATGTGTGTGCAGGAGAAGTTTGTCTTAAAGGAGAAGATGACTTTGTTTCTTCAGCATGCCCTTAATCAAGTGTTTTCATCAGCCTCTTCTGCATGACTTAGTACAAAGTTGTGCTATATAATACTGCAAGGAAGGTAAAAAGAGGAATGAATTTGAATCTAAATTTGAACTTTTTGCAAGTTGAGTGCTTTACTCTATATGGGATCAGGTGAAAGAGTTTTAACTTTAGCTCTGGTAATTCTTCCAGCTGTGTACCGAGCCCTTGCACATTTACAAAGACTTTACGCTTCACAAAGATGCCTACACACACACACACACACACACACACACGCGTGCACAAACACACACAACACTCATGCACTGAAAACAAATATACATTTTATATATATATATATATATATATATATATATATATATATATATATATATATATATAATATCTTTTTTTTTATGTGTGATAGTTATCAGTGCATTGCACTTGTAAAAACACACTTAATGACTGTTTTAAACCAAAAATTGTAAAAAAGCAAAGGTTGAGCCTTATTTGTTGGCAGATGCCACTTGGTTTGATATACTGTGTCGAATGCAATGAAATACACATTTTAAAGTGTCATTTAAGTGCTGTTTTCAAGTACTACTTTGAGCCACTCAAATGCAGTGACAAATTATAAATGATGTCTTTATAAACGATGTCTTCAAAATCACACAAGGCAAATCAGTTAGATCCAAGTACTTAAGTAAACACAAAAACAGTTAAATAAATATAGACATTGAAAAGAGTATATTTTGGCTCCGTCCGTCCATGTACATATGCAGATACAGAGCTGTATCTTGTGAGGGAAGAAGTGAGAAGATGGAGGAAACCTGATAACAGCCTCTTGTGTGACTCTTGGTCAGGCAGCTCTGTTGCATCAGTGGGCTGAGTTTCATCTGCAGGCCTTATGACACATGAAAACTATATAAAAAAATTTTTTTTATTGTTTTCTCTAACTTTAAAATTAAGTAATTAATGATCTAAAATGAATTGCTGCTTGACAGAATCCAGTTAAAAAAAGCTGGCTAATTTAGCTGCTGTTTGGTGGGATTAGTTCACCAATTAGGTGATTAGGACTGTTAACATCCATATTTAGAGAGTGAGACTGAAAGAATGTGTGTGTGTGTGTGTGTGTGTGTGTGTGTGTGTGTGTGTGTGTGTGTGTGTGTGTGTGTGTGTGTGTGTGTGTGTGTGTGTGTGTATGTGTGTGAGAGAAAGAGAGAGAGAGAGAGAGAGAGAGAGAGAGAGAGAGAGAGAGAGACAAACGGGAAGAAATGAGAAATCCTTGCTAAGGAGGGAGGGAGAAAGGAAGGGGACAGTAATGAAAATTAAAGAGAAAAGAAAAAGTTGTGGGGGGACATGAGATGGGTTAGGTGGGTAAAGTTCCTCACATCAAGTTCCAGACAACTTCTCATCTGGATGATAAAGTCAAACCCCTTTACAATTTATTTTATGAGGGAAAAATAAAGAAATATATCATCTCGAAGACAATTCAAGCTCATTTCCTTTGAGGGAATTGATGCATGTTTTATTTATTTTTTCCCCTTTTTTTGTGAATGAGGAGATTTAGAGCAGCCTTGCCGAGGACGATTGAGGGAGATGGATGAAAATGAGTCCACATCAGAAGGTCTCAAACTGCACTAACCTTCAATCTACCAGAAGTGGACCGGTGACCAGGTCTGTGGAGGGAAAGGTGAATTAACATAGAGGTAGCAATGGTTTGTTTGTGTAAGTTCAGCAGATGATTTACTTGAGGTGTCCTTGAATGGACCTCAAACTGAGGGTAGGTGAGCTATACATGAGACATTTACTTAAACCTGTTATGCATTTAGTGGTAGTGCATGCATTTAGCTCATATTTAATCTTCTGATATTCACATCACTGGTCAGTCGCATCTAAATATGAAATTCTGTATCTAAATTAAATCTGGTTCCTGGGGGTAATTGCTGCTATTTCAGTGCAAATATACAGCATTCATAGCCATCCAATCTTTTTGCAAGTTAAAAGCTTCCAAGGTTTTTACTTTGAATGTTTTTTTTTTATTCAGACCCATGTGTCCTGACATGACATGTACTTGTTTTTCAGATATTATCTATTTGTTGTGTTTTGCAACTAAATAAGAGCATCCGCTCATCTACAGTTTGTCTCGTAAACATTCCCTGTCACAATTACAATGCAGTGCTTTCCAGATCTTTAACAGAAGTCTTGCTGGCATGTGTGCTTACTGGCATATGGTGTCTGATACACACTTTTTATATTAACATACAAAAGCTTAAGAAATATATATATATATATATTATATATATATATATATATATATATTTTTTTTTTTTTTTTTATGGAACATTATGTGAGCTAATCTGACCTTTGTAATTTAATCTCATTTGATTCTTAGGGGAAATCTTTATTGATCCTTAGGATCCTTATGGATTTGTTCAAAATAATGAATTTCAATTAGCAGTTTTGGATAGGGATGTTTTAATGTGTCAGCCAGAATAATAGACTAATATTGTGCATTATTATTTTGCAGTTTTGCCTGTGATTTTTTTTCTTGCAATAAATAAATAAAATAAAACATCCAATGACAAACCGTGCTACCTCTCCTTATGAAAACATGGTCAGTGAAGCATTCACACCAGATGTCATATAAAGAAGAGAGATTATCTTAAAGGTGTGAATTTTCTTCTCTCAATGAACAGATAATTGCTATAGTTACCAAATTATTTTGTAGCATATTTCTTTTAGTTTTCTCTTCATTTATTAGTACTTTTGTTGCTGCTGCCGATGATGATTTTGACCTTTTTTTTTGTTTTTGCGATGTGTATATGTAATTGGTGTGCAATTGTGTTTGCTTTTATTTGTAGATGATGAAGTCCACAATTCCAAGAAGAAAAACCGCTGTTATTAAAGCTTTCAGCAAAACCAGACAAAGGTATGTATAGACAAGCTGTCACATTCACCACCTTCTTCATCGTCTGTGTCTTCACTACACTTCCCAGAATCCTCTGTCATCATCACCTGCACCTGCTCCTCATCACCCTCATCATCATCATCACCGTCACCTGTTGTCTTTGTCATTATCTGTGTATTTAAGTTCCCCTCTCACTCCTTTTCATTGCTGGTTATTGTTTGAGCACCTGCTCACTGTTTCGTGGTTTTCCTTATTAATAAACCTTTGCTATTTTGTATCTTCGCCTAACCTTCGTCTTCTTCGATCCGTGGACGTTATAGAATAACCAGCCAAACAAAGAGTCAGCATGGGAATTCTTCTCAACCCAGTTAACCCAGCTCACTCTCTACTCACCACTTTCCAAGACGGACTTTCTATAGAGGATTACATCGCCAATTTCCTGGAACTCTCTGCTGGGGTCAGATGATGTCTTTAAATCTGTCTTTTGGTTGGGATTAGACAATCATCTGCACCAGCAAGCCCCAGCAGCAGCTTTTCCAGGAACCTTCGCCAGTTACCTCGATCATGTGTTGTGGTTGAGTGGGTCAGCCCTCACCATTGGTGAGGCTGAAGATGACATCACCACTCAACCACACACACCAGCCATCTTCACCACGCCACCCATCATCATCCGGAAGTCAGCCGAGCCCGCACTTCACGCCAGTCCAGCCGAGCCCGCACTTCACGCCAGTCCAGCCGAGCCCGCACTTCACGCCAGATCTGCCGAGCCTAAGGCAGTATGCGTCATGCCCGCCGCGCCTGTGACAGTGAGCGTCATGCCCGCCGAGCTAGAGACTGACAGCGTCATGCCCGCAGAGCTTTTGTTTTCTTTTATCCCGCCGAGCTTGAAGCTCCCTTCGCCGCTGGTCCCGTCCAGCTCAGAGCCCTCTTCCCCGCTGGTCCCATCCAGCTCAGAGCCCTCTTCCCCGCTGGTCCCGTCCAGCTCAGAGCCCTCTTCCCCGCTGGTCCCGTCCAGCTCAGAGCCCTCTTCCCCGCTGGTCCCGTCCAGCTCAGAGCCCTCTTCCCCGCTGGTCCTGTCAAGTTCAGAGCCCTCTTCCCCGCTGGTCCCGTCCAGCTCAGAGCCCTCTTCCCCGCTGGTCCCGTCCAGCTCAGAGCCCTCTTCGCTGCTGGTTCGCCCAGCTCAAAGCCCTCTTCGCCGCTGGTTCCGCCCAGCTCAGAGCCCTCTTCCCCGCTGGTCCCTTCAGAGCCCTCTTCGCCGCTGGTCCCGTCCAGCTCAGTCCAGCTGGTCCCTTCAGAGCCCTCTTCGCCGCTGGTCCCATCCAGCTCAGAGCCCTCTTCCCCGCTGGTCCCGTCTAGCTCAGAGCCCTCTTCGCCGCTGGTCCCGTCCAGCTCAGAACCCTCTTTGCCGCTGGTCCCGTCCAGCCCTGAGCCGCCTTCGCCGCTGGTACCGTCCAGCACAGAGCCTTAACCGCTGGTCTCGTCCAGCACAGAGCCCTCACCGCTGGTCCCGTCCAGCTTAGAGCCCTCTTCGCCGCTGGTCCCGTCAAGCTCAGAGCTCTCTTCGCCGCTGGTCCCGTCCAGCCCTGAGCCGCCTTCGCCGCTGGTCCCGTCCAGCCCAGAGCCCTCACCGCTGGTCCCGTCCAGCCAAGAGCCCTCACCGCTGGAGACTGTTCGCGTCCCGTCTGCCCAGCCAGAGATTGTTCACGTCCCATCTGCCCAGCGAGAGATTGTTCATGTTCCGGTCCCAGTTCCGGTCCCAGTTCCTGTCCCAGAGACTGTTCCAGAGCCTGTCACAGAGGCTTGTCTTGACGCCGTCACTCTCCCCAAGAAATTTTTTTGGGGGGGCCATATGTCCTCGCTGTGGCCACCCAAGGGCCCACGGCCACCAGAAAAGTCCTCACCGCCGTGGCCGCCCGAAGGGTCCTCACCGCCGTGGCCACCTCCTCAGCCTGCTTCGCCATGGCCACCTCCTCAGCCTGCTTCGCCATGGCCACCTCCTCAGCCTGCTTCGCCATGGCCACCTCCTCAGCCTGCTTCGCCATGGCCACCTCCTCAGCCTGCTTCGCCATGGCCACCTCCTCAGCCTGCTTCGCCATGGTCTTTACTACACTTCCCAGAATCCTCTGTCATCATCACCTGCACCTGCTCCTCATCACCATCATCATCATCATCACCGTCACCTGTTGTCTTTGTCATTATCTGTGTATTTAAGTTCCCCTCTCACTCCTTTTCATTGCTGGTTATTGTTTGAGAACCCGCTCACTGTTTCGTGTTTTTCCTTATTATTAATAAACCTTTGCTATTTTGTATCTTCACCTGACCTTCGTCTTCTTTGATCCGTGGACGTTACACAAGCAAATACACATACAAACATTCTCTTTTTTTGACGAGTCTTTGGGCATTTTAAATTGATGTGGAATGTAAATGTAATATTCTTTTAATTTCTCATGTCTCATTTTCACTTCCCCCTCACACACATAAAACATGCTCTCATTATTCTTTTCATGTGTCACTGGCTTCTCCTCCTTTACCCTTTAATTGACTCCAAACAGAAAATCAAAATACCTCTTTTTCCCCTCTGTTCCTGACTGACTGATCTATGTGTGCCTACTTACCTACTTAACCATATTTTGGGGACACATTTGTACCCAGAAGTCAGCTACCCTGTGGGTGCCTCCTCAGCGGCGCTACGTCACTCACTCTTATACAGTGAACGCGCCATCTGCTCCTCAGATTTTCCACCGATGAAGAAGCTCCTTTGGCAGCAAGAGGAGCTTGGCAGCGAACGCAGCGTCTCGTTCCCTATTCAGAGAACATGGGTTAAGCAAGTAACGAGAAGAGACGTTCTCTTTCATAGGTTCATCCGACTCTGTGTAGCGATGACGCAATGGGAACGATATACCACACACGCCAAGCACTGCCAGATCTGGCCCAACAAGGAACTCTCTTCTTTTTTGAGCCAGACCAAACTCAACTAGGACCTAAGCGACCAGTTCATATGGAAAGAACCCAGGAACCAGGGGCGGCATCAAAATCCAAGTAATCAAACCTGATAAAAATGTGTGGAGAGGACCAGCCTGCCGCCACACAAGTATCCTCTAAAGCAGGGGTGGGGAACCTTTTTCCTATCAAGGGCCATTTACAATTTTTTAACATTCTTTAAGGGCCATTGTAATGAGCAGGGGCGTTTCTAGGTTTTAAAAACATCAGGGGCTGAGCCCGAAACATCAGGGGCTGGAGGTGGGTAACAAGATAACATGATTTGATACAGAGAATAATGTATATTTTAGGCCTATATGCAGGGGGGGCAGACTGGTTAAAAAATTCAGTCCTGGCACTGTAGCCACACCAGCCCATATTACCACACAGACACACAGATTCAAATGTGAGGTAGTTAGGGGGCTTGGGGGGCATGCTCCCCCGAGAAAATTTTGATTTCTCGGACCTACATATGTGCATTTTAAGGTGTTTGAAGGCCAACATTTTTTTGATAACAATAGCTTTAAAAGCATGTCAGTGGGCAGTAGCATAAATTATTTGTCAAGATAACAGATTCTTAAACATGAGAATGAGGATAAATGTTGAAATGAATGATCCACACTACAAAATGGAAATGCAAAATGTTTCTGCTTATTGTTGACAATACACAATCACATATTCCAAACAGGAATGGCCTTAAATGAGAAATCTTTCAAAGATTATTTTGCATAGATGTAAACTTTTTAGCATTAAAGATTGGTTTCAGCAACTTGTTTCTTTCTTGAGTTAATCAATGTTTTGGGCACTATTAAATCAGTTCAATTAAATTTCAATTGTTCACTCATAAAGACAGTCACTTGTCACCACCTACTGGCTTAATGATGCAAGTTGCGCAAACACAGACAAGCGGAGTGATACAAACTGTGAAAAGGCTGATGCTGGTGAAATATTCGAACACATTCGACTCGAGGACCTTATATAGGCTATATATATAGGCTACATATCAGAGTTAAATAGGAATACATTGTAATAATGTTAATCAAGCAGACTAAATCACACGACTGCGCAGCAATATTTAAGCTCATTATACAAAGGAAATAATACAGATCTAGACAAATTGGGTTGCTTATAGTTAAAATAATTTTTTTAGTCGGCCACACATTCTACTTGCTGTCGGCCACTCATTCCACTTGCTGTCGGCCACTTTTAGTCGGCCACTTATTCCACGCCCGCAAATGACAAAACGAAAGTAAAAGCAGCAGCCCCTCGTGGACGACTACCACACACACGCAACACACGCACACACAGTAAAGTCCATGCCTGGTCCTCCGCTGTCTTCGTACCGATCATGCGCCCCGAAGCTGATCAGTGAGAAACTTGAAACCGGTACGGCGCGCGCGCCTCCGAAGCTCATCCGTGAGAAACTTGAAACCGATGCGGCGCGCATGGTGACTCATTAACTCTCGCGCTACTGGCCTCGCCCTGCTCTCACGGCTCGTGGACTCGTGCTGCTTGCCACTTTGCCTATTTTGTGTTTTCTATCACAGGAAAAGTAATTGCTGAGATTTCTGTTTCTGAAGTTTTTTTTTTTTGGGAGGAATTGACTCACGGGCCGCATCAAACTGTTTTGCGGGCCGGTTACGGCCCGGGGGCCGGACGTTCCCCACCCCTGCTCTAAAGGAACTCCATTAAAAAGAGCCTGGGAAGACGCGATACTCCTAGGACGTGAAGGACGTTACGCACCTCATAAGCCAAAGAAATTGCGTCTCTCTCACCTTGTGCTTAGAGGCGGCGAGCCCTGGGCAGCCGGCCCCAAAGCATACAAACAACTGAGACGACTTTGGCCACTGGCCAGAGTGGTCCACATATGCCTTTAAAGCCCGAACAGGGCAAAGCAAATTATGCTTCTCCTCCTCAGCAGAGGAAAAAGGAGGGGGACAGAAAGAGTGAAGAACGACTTGAGAACAGAATGATGTTGACAAAACTTTGGGACCAGGTCTAGGTCGTAGATACACCTTCACAAGACCTGGGGCAAACTCAATGCAAGGCTCACTCACAGAAAGAGCCTGCAGATCCCCCACACTCTTGAGAGAGGCCAATGCTAACAAAAGTGCCACCTTAGCCCCTTTCACACAGAGATTCCAGAAAATAAACGGATAATGTGTCCCGGGATTTGTCCCGGGGTCTTTTGATTTTGGGTCATTCACACTGCCAGTTATATCCGGAATCTGTGAGTGCGTTCACACACATCCCATAAAGATCCCGTAAAGACACGTGGCGTCAAGATGTGATAACTCCTGTCAGTTGTCAGTTCTGATGATAACTCCTCTTCGTCATTTCTACACAAAGACGACTCCATACTGCGTCATCACTATGACACAACCCTTATGGCATTGGTCCTGGCTTTTGTTCACACAGGGCGCGTTCCGGGACTGATCCCAGCAATGTTACTAGGTCCACATCCCGGCATCAATCCCGGGACTTGTTTGCGTTCACACAGAAGGCACTCTGTCAATTTGATGGCAATTTCCTGGGATCAAAGCGCTGTGTGAAAGGGGCTCTTGAGAGTCAGAATCCAGTCTGGAGCTGACTCCAAAGGTTCAAAAGGAGGCTCTAATAGCCCCTCCAAAACAACTGATTAATCCCAGGTGGGGACACTAATAGGATGTGCAGGCCTCAAGCATCTAACTCCACGCATAAACAAGGAGACCAGACAGGCGGCGACAGCCGCAACTTAAACTCTCAAGGTAGTAGCAGCTGCTCCAGACACAAACTTATCCTGCAGGAATTCCAGCACTGAACCGACCAGGCAGGGTCCACTGCATGAGCCAAACACCAAGACTCAAAGACCTTCCACTTAGAAAAATATGGCCGACTAGTAGAAGGCACACAAGCGTTATCAATGGTCTCCCGAACATTAGCGGGAAGACCAGACGCCACTGTCGCTAGCGATTCCCTTTTATCGGCCACACCCACAGCCTCCATACCTCGGGTCGAGGACGCCAAATCCTGCCCTGGAGCTGAGACAGCAGATCTCTCCTGATAGGAATCTGCCAAGGGAACCCCTCCACTAGGGAGCTCAGTTCCGAGAACCACGTCTGGGATGGCCAAAATGGGGCTACCAGAAGGAGGCGGATTCCACACTCCCTTACTCTGCATAGGACTGCAGGGATTAGCTTGACTGGAGGGAATGCATACAGTCTCAAATCCGGCCACAGATGAGTGAAGGCATCTATCCCCAGAGGCATCGGATGAGACAGGGAAAACCACAGTATACGTTCACTGTATAAGAGTGAGTGATGTAGCGTCCCTGAGGAGCCAATTAATTGGCATGGTTCTATACGGGTTCAGACTAGTGTTGTCAAAAGACCCGGTACTTCGGTACCAAGTCGGTACTAAAAAAATTCAACCGTTACGTTACCAGCTTTTTTTAAGTACCGGTGGTACCGAAGTACCGGATTAATCCGGTCCTTGATGCGCTGTCCAAAAGGTGCACAGTTGCGTCTTCTTCATAAAAACACAGAGACATGGCGACCGGCGGCACTACTAATGCGGTGGCTCTGAATCCACTCGTTGACAAGAAAGGAGGAAAGAGCCACATATGGAAATATTTTGGATTAGGCTAATGTTACGTTGCTATAAGCGGCCGTTCACATAGTTAATTTTTTGCGTGTGCAAATTTGTTATTTCAAATATAGGTTCATTTTTCCAGGCGCACATATGTTCATGGTTGCACAGCAACGACAGACGCCACGGGAGAGAGAATTTGCTATGAATATTCACAAAGTTGGAATGCTGCGCTTTAAAACGATACCAAACTTGTTCTGAGAGGAAGCACCAGTCGTCGAGAAGCGAGCAGAGAAAAAACGCATTTTTCAAGGAAAAGGAAAGGTACTACTCCTCTCAGAAAACATACAAATAAAGATACCTTTAGATGTTTAATTGCAATTTGGAGCATTGGGATCACTAGACGAGGGCTTCATGAACAAATTTGTGAAAACCTCAAATTCAACTAAATTCTAAAATTTAAAAAATTTAAATTTTTTCACTTGGTTTGCCTGTAGCTCAAAATTAGCCCATGCGCACTCCGATTCATTTTGCCTGCACGACACACACACACACACCTCTCTCTCTCTCTCTCTCTCTCTCTCTCTCTCTCTCTCTCACACACCTCTCTCTCTCTCTCCTCTAAGGTGGGAATTCCTCTTGGTGCAAAAGACCATTAGTTGTGTAGTTGGTTTCTGGTTTCTGGCTTTGACCTTCTCCACTTACAGTTCAACTCAGCTGTTATTTGTCAAATAATCACAGACAGAAACACATACAGGAGAACTGAGAGCTCTTTAATTATATTAATGATAGGAAAGAGAGAATACAGGACAGTCTCTGACTCGATATGAAACACTTCTATAAAATACACAACAATATTACAAATAACTCTCTTCTGATTTCCATGCTCTCTCTAGGTCGTCCTCAGACGAGCCTTCCATCGTTGCCTCCAGTCATCCCGATTCTCCATGCATCTGGCCAGTTCGTTGGTGCTCTGGGCTCCTGCATCCCTCTTGAGTATGTCCACGTATGTTAGCGTGGGACGTCCTCTTGACCGATGGCCATGTGTTGGTTCCCATAGCACCAGCTTGCTGGCTGGCAGCTCTCGATGCCTTCGGCAATGTCCTGCAAGTCTCATTCTCCTCACAGCAATCTTGTTGCTCACTCTTGGTTCTCCCTCATACAGGATTTTGTTGGTTACATGCGCACTCTTGCTGATGTTAAGCACTGCACGCAACATCCTGGTGTAGCACCCGTCCAGGGACTTCTCTAGGGTTGGCTTCAGGGTCCAGCATTCACTGCCATAGAGGAGAACGGACTCAACCGTCGCATAGAAGAAGCTGAGTTTGATTTGGCGGGAAAGGTTGGAGTTCCATACACTGTTCATGCAGTTCAGGGCCCTCCATGCAAGTGCTTTACTCACTTTTAGATCTTGCTCAGTTGAGTTGACCCATGCGCCCAGGTATTTGAAGTCCTCAACTTCTTTCAGCACAGTGTCTCCTGCTGTTATCAGAGGTTGATGTTCTGGTGGAACGTTGTAGGTCATGACCTCAGTTTTCTTCGCATTTACCCTAAGGCCAACCTTGGTGCACTCTAGCTCTACCCTGTGTAGTAGTTCCTGTGCTTGTTCCATGCTGTCGGAGAGCAGACAGATGTCATCCGCATAGTCAAGGTCTGTCAAGACTACTGCCGGGTGTCGACTTGACTTCCTTGGTGTCAGCGTGAAGCCAAGTTCCTGCTCTCGCCCACTGATTGCCTTCTTGAGCGCATAATCAAGGACTATGATGAAGAGTAAGGGAAACTAGGTAGTTCGTGGGAATTTGCCCATTCATTTAAGTTGCCATTGTCGGCCTAGGCACTCCGATGTCCGCGTGCTCGAAATGGACGACACGAGCTGCTTAACCTAATGGTGAGTTGGACGTTTTCTAAAATCGCATATAAAGTGGCCCAAATTACCATAAATTAACATAGGCCCTGTGTGGACGCCTCTGGGGGTGCCAGCGCACTACGGGGAGGTCCACCAAGTGCTTATGGGGTCCGACAACGACCTACTCTTCACCATAGTCCTCCTCAGTGCCACGAAGCCCCTATTTGGACCCCTGACCACCTATTCTCTTCTTCATTGCCACAAAGTGCCTATGGGGTCCCCTGACCACCTAAACTTCACCATAGTCTTCCTCATTGTCCACGAAGCGCCTATTTTGACCCCTAACCACCTATCCTCTTCTTCATTGCCACGAAGTGCCTATGGGGTCCCCTGACCACCTAAACTTCACCATAGTCTTCCTCGTTGTCCACGAAGCGCCTATTTTGACCCCTAACCACCTATCCTCTTCTTCATTGCCACGAAGTGCCTATGGGGTCCCCTGACCACCTAAACTTCACCATAGTCTTCCTCGTTGACCACGAAGCGCCTATTTTGACCCCTAACCACCTATCCTCTTCTTCACTGCCACAAAGTGCCTATGGGGTCCCCTGACCACCTAACCCTCACCATAGTCTTCCTCATAGTCCAAAAAGGGCCTATTTTGACCCCTAACCACCAAGTGTTTTTTTGTGAGTGCGTGTAGACGTTCCCCTCTCTGTATGTTTGTGGGGGCCGTGTGACGCAGCTTTCTGTGAAGTTTCGGGCCCCTAGCACCTCCAGGGGCCGAACGAGGTCCGGTGTGGTCCGATCGCCCCGAAATCGACACACACGTCCCGTCACGGGCCCCTGGGACGGTGTCCAGAGTTCCGTGTCCCTCTGACCTTTTTTCGAGCTAATTGGCCACCAACAGCCCTATGGAATAAGTTGCAGGTGGGACGTCAAACAAACAGGGGCCAAAAGGGGTCAAAAGGTCTCAACGACCCCAAATTCAACACGGTGCTAGTCCAGGGGCCCCCGGTTCTAGATCATGGGTCGTGGGGTTCTAGATCGGTTCTAAGTGTGTGTTTCAGCACAACGGTTTGAAGGAAACGCCCGATCGGCCCGAAACTGACATATGCGTCCCGCCACGGGCCCCTGGGACGGGTTCTAGAGTTCCGTGTCCCTCTGACCTTTTTTCGCGCTAATTGGCCACCAACAGCCCAATGGAATAAGTTGCACGTGGGACGTCACTTAAACAGGGACCAAAAGGGGTCAAAAGGTCGCAGCGACCCCAAATTCGACGCGGTGCTAGTCCAGGGGCCCCCGGTTCTAGATCATGGGTCGCGGGGTTCTAGATCGGTTCTAAGTATATAGAACCCTAGAACCGATCCAGGTATATCAGTCTATGAGTTATCTATGAGTGGAAGTGGCCTGTGAGAGAAACTTGAACGAGGGTTGCATAAAATTTAGCCCTGAGTTCTAGAGACTCGTCCTCCTGATATGTTGTTCGGGGGCCCGAGGACTACCGGCACGCAGTGTTTGGGGCCCGTGGGACCTCCGGGGGCCGAACAGGGGCCACTGACACTTGCAACTTATCCCATTCATTTTCATAGGTGTTTGGTGGACGGTGTGACAGAAAGGTCCGATCGGCCCGAAATTGACATGTGCGTCCCGTCACGGTCCCCTGGGACGGGTTCTAGAGTTCCGTGTCCCTCGGACCTTTTTTCGCGCTAATTGGCCACCAACAGCCCCATGGAATAAGTTGCACGTGGGACGTCGAATAAACAGGGGCCAAAAGGGGTCGAAAGGTCGCGGCGACCCCAAATTCGACACGGTGGTAGCCCAGGGGCCCCCGGTTCTAGATCACGGGTCGCGGGGTTCTAGATCGGTTCTAAGTGTGTGTTTCAGCACAACGGTTTGAGGGAAACGCCCGATCGTCCCGAAACTGACATATGCGTCCCCTCACGGGCCCCGGGGACGGGTTCTAGAGTTCCGTGTCCCCGTCTGCTCGTTCGGCCGAAAAAAGACCCCCTTGACCAGGAAGCGCCTGTGAAGTTTGAACTGGATAAGTTGCACGTGGGAGGGCGGAAACACAGGGGTCGAAAGGTCGCAGCGCCTCCAAATTCACCGCCCTGGTAGTCGAGGGGCCCCAGGTTCTAGATCTCGGATCGCAGGGTTCTAGATCGGTTCCAAGTGTGTCTTTTTGCAGTGAGAAATTCTCCTCCCTTTGGTTCACTCTGACCATATGTCTGTCTGTGTGTGCAAGAGGGCCTGCATTAATTGGACCATGTGCTTCGTGAAAGGTGGACAGAAAGGTCCGATCGGCCCGAAATCGACGTATGCGTCCCGTCACGGGCCCCTGGGACGGGTTCTAGAGTTCCGTGTCCCTCGGACCTTTTTTCGCGCTAATTGGCCACCAACAGCCCTATGGAATAAGTTGCACGTGGGACGTCACATAAACAGGGGCCAAAAGGGGTCGAAAGGTCGCAGCGACCCCAAATTCGACACGGTGCTAGTCCAGGGGCCCCCGGTTCTAGATCCTGGATTTGGTGGTTCTAGATCGGTTCTAAGTGTGTGTTTCGGCAAAACGGTTTGAAAGAAACGCCCGATCGGCCCGAAATCGACGCATGCGTCCCGTCACGGGCCCCTGGGACGGGTTCTAGAGTTCCGTGTCCCTCTGACCTTTTTTCGCGCTAATTGGCCACCAACAGCCCCATGGAATAAGTTGCACGTGGGACGTCAAATAAACAGTCGCCCAGAGGGGTCAAAAGGTCGCAGGACCTCGAAATTCGTCACGGACGACCGCCACGGGCCCCCGAGTCGGGCCCCAGAGTTTCGTGGCTCTAGGTGCTTCCTGAGCCTAGAGGCCCCTCTAATCCTAACTGCTGAATTAACCCTAGCAGACACATGCTCCCATAGAGATCAATGGGAGACAGAGAGGTGCATAAAAAATAGCAAAAAATAAACCGGGCGCGTCTCGACCTGGCCCGCTCGGTATGTCGCAGAGGGCCACGTGACGCAACTTTTTGCCGAGTTTGGGGCCCCTCGGACGCCCGGGGGCCGCGCGGGAGCCACTGACACGTGCCACTTATCCCATTCATTTTTATAGGCGTTTGGTGAACATCCCACCTGTAACTTATTCAACAGGGTTCCTTTAAGCTGCCCGTGGACATGCCATTTTAAGGCTAATTATGCATAATTATGAACTGTAAAGAGCCCCAACATGTTAGATTGTCTTCCCTGTGCACTGTACTGCATGTTTTAAGTAATAAAACATTAATAATCATGAATTATGACCCATTGATGCATTGACCACGGACAGCCTAAAGAGGTCCCGTCGAATAAGTTACAGGTGGGCAATTCCTATGATTTTACAGGAAGTGCCCACCTGTAACTTATTCGACAGGGTTCCTGTAAGCTGTCCGTGGACATGCCATTTTAAGGCTAATTATGCATAATTATGAACTGTGAAGAGCCCCAACACGTTGCGTCGTCTTCCCTGTGCACTGTACTCTATGATTTAAGCAACAACTCATATCTTTCCAAAAACTCACCTGTATCTTTCCGAAAACTCAACCGTATCTTTCCCAAAAACTCAACTGTATCTTTCCAAAAACTCACCCGTCCACATCTCGGCGCCTGGTGGCTATGATTTATGTAATAAAACATTAATAATCATGAATTATGACCTGTTAATGCATTGACCACGGACAGCCTAAAGAGGTCCCATCAAATAAGTTACAGGTGGTCCCTTACTGTGCCCACCTGCAACTTATTTGACAGGGTCCCTATAAGCTGTCAGGCTTCCCCCTGGACGGTTGAATTTTATGCAAATCACGCATAATTCATGGCTGTAATGTACATCAGTGTGTGGGGCAGTGTCCCCTGAGTGGTGTACAGTAGGTTTCACCTCATAAAAGCACTGTATTTATGAACTATGACCTTTTGATGTACTGGCATCCCACCTGTAGCTTAATAAGTTACTCACTGGCCTTCCGCACATATGTTGAAATCCCCAATTCCTTACAGGGATTCACTGCCCGAAAATGTCTAAGTCAAGTTACAGCATCCCGCCTGTAACTTATCTGACGGGTCCCCTATAGGCTTCCCCTGGACAGTTGAATTTTATGCAAATTATGCATAATTAATAACTGTAATGTACATCAGTGTGTTGCATTGTGTCCCCTGAGTGGTGCACAGTAGGTTTCACCTCATAAAAGCACTGTATTTATGAAATATGACCTTTTGATGTACTGGCATCCCAACTGTAGCTTAATAAGTTACTCACTGGCCTTCCGCACATATGTTGAAATCCCCAATTCCTTACAGGGATTCACTGGCCGAAAATGTCTAAGTCAAGTTACAGCATCCCACCTGTAACTTATCTGACGGGTCCCCTATAAGCTTCCCCTGGACAGTTGAATTTTATGCAAATTATGCATAATTAATAACTGTAATGTACATCAGTGTGTTGCATTGTGTCCCCTGAGTGGTGCACAGTAGGTTTCACCTCATAAAAGCACTTTAGTTATGAAATATGACCTTTTGATGTACTGGCATCCCACCTGTAGCTTATTCGACAGGGTTCCTGTAAGCTGTCCGTGGACATGTCATTTTAAGGCTAATTATGCATAATTATGGACTATAAAGTACCCCAACATGTTGCATTGTCTTCCCTGTGCACTGTACTGCATGTTTTAAGTAATAAAACATTAATAAGTATGAAATAAGACCTATTAATGCATTGACCACGGACAGCTTTCAGAGACCCTGTCAGATAAGTTACAGCTGGGATGCTGTTTTATATTTTGATGGCAAGATTGATTAAAAAAGAATAAAATTGATTAAATATCAATTTTATGTTCATCTTTGGGCCCCCCTGAGCAATTTGCAGCCTTCAAAACCCAGAAATTCCACTGTCCACGAACAGCCTAATTTTTTGAATGGGATAGATTGTACGTGGAACGTCCAGATCTCAGCCTCTGGACAGAATTTGGAGATGAAACCTGCGCTCCTGCGCTCGTCTGGACGTGCCCAGACAGCGCTGTGAATTTCAGGGAGTTTGGAGAAACTTGAAAATCTGACTGAAAAATTCTCCAAGGGATACTGAGTTTTTTTGGGTCGAATTTTCAAGTTTCTCCAATCTCTTTGAAATTCACACCATGGACAGGGCATGTCCAGACTAGCACAGGAGTGCAGGTTTCATCTCCAAATTCTGTCCAGAAGCTGAGATCTGGACGTTCCACGTACAATCTATCCCATTCAGAAATTTAGGCTGTTCGTGGACAGTGGAATTTGGAGGTTCTGAAGGCTGCAAATCGCTCAGGGGGCCCCAAAGATGAACATAAAATTGATATTTAATCATTTTTATGCAATCTTTTCAATAATGACATCAAAATGTAAAAAAAAGATACCACCTGTAACCTATATGACAGGGTCCCTGTAAGCTGTCTGTGGACATTTCATTTTAATGCTAACTATGCACAATTATGAACTGTAAAGTACCCCAACATGTTTGTCTGTCTTCCCTGTGCACTGTGCTGCATGTTTTAAGTAATAAGACATTTATAATGATGAAATATGACCTAATAATGCATTGACCATGGACAGCTTACAGAGACCCTGTCAAATAAGTTGCAATTGGGCACAGGAAGGGCCCACCTGTAACTTATTTGACAGGGTCCGCGGACAGCTTGCAGGGACCCTGTCATATAAGTTACAGTTGGGCCCTTCCTGTGCCCACCTGTAACTTATTCGACTGGGTTACTGTAAGCTGTCTGTGGACATGCCATTTAAATGCTAACTATGCACAATCATGAACTTTAAAGTACCCCGACATGTCTGTTTGTCTTCCCTGTGCACTCTACATTATGTTTAAAGTAATAAAACATTTACAACCCTGAATTATGACCTATTAATACATTGACCACGGACAGCCTAAAGAGGTCCCGTCAAATAAGTTACAGGTGGGACCTTCCTGTGCCCACCTGTAACTTATTTGACAGGGCCCCTATAAGCTGTCAGTGGACATAGGTGTTATAACAAATTAATTACACATGGTTTGATTACACGTTCAGATCAATTAACCCTTTAACCAGTTTGAACCAATTTAATAAAATCTCTAATTCAATTTTCACAATAATACTTGGGAAAAAAAAAGACAGACAAGAAGTTAAAACTTCAACCAACAAAAACAACTTTATTTAAAACAAAAAAACGAACACTGCAAGGGGAACGAACGCTGGAACTGGATAAACAAACAAAAAAAAGTCTCTCAAAAAACAAACACTGGAACAAGGGTAAAATAAAAAGTCTCTCAAAAAGCGAACACCGGAACAAGGGTAAAAAAAAAAAGAAAAAAAGTCTCTCAAAAAAGCGAACACCGGAACAAGGGTAAAAACTCAAAATGTCTCCAAAAAAACCGAACAACCGGAGCAAACGAAGGCAACGCCTATTTTGGTTTTCTTCGCCTGTTCATGGCCGCCTTTACCTTTTCTGCGGCCTTCTTTCGGCGGTTGATCCCAACCAGCGTTGTGGAGCTCGCGGAGAAGATGGCCTTTTTGACCTTCAACGGTGACACAAGCTTCTGGCTCGAGCCCAGCGACTTCAATGGAGTCAGCAGCACCGTCGCCTTGCCTCTCCGTGCAGGGTACTTTCTGGGGGGGGTGCTCGGTTCCTGTGGCTCCTGCTCTTGGGATCCCTTCTCCGAGGCCTCCTCCTCCTCCCCGTGCTGTGCAAGGTAAAACAAATGCGTACACACAAAGACATGGTGAGCAAGCGATCGTGATGTTGCAAACGATTATAACACGCTAGGTTCACTGCAAGTCAAAGGTAGCCAACTTACCTCGCTGGACTCTGGGCTGGACGTCCCAGACTCCTGGAGCTCCATGCGGGTCCCCTCGGGAGTGGTGCTGCCCGACGTGAGCTCCTCATCCGGGGACTCGGGAGCTCTCCTCTTTAGGGGTTGCTTGCCCTTACCCTTGGCTGGCCGCTTCCCCGAGGTCGGCTCCTTCGACGGGGAGGTCGGCTCCTTCGACGGGGATCCCCTCTCCGCACCTTCCAGGGCAGCGTCGAACAGCCTGCGGTGCTCCATGGCCTGCTGGGGAGTCAAGTTGGCCACATAAAATTTGTCCGCCGTCCGTGTGTCGTGACACATGAACTTGGATAGCTTCACCCGGTCGTCATTGTTGTGGCTGAACTTGATCTGGAAAGACAGAGACAGAGAAAAGTCAAAACCAATGCCGCCACCAGGGAAGGCCGCCGATATACGCGCCAGAGCGCCCAAAAACACTTACGTGACTGGCAATGGACGTCCGGACGTCGGTGAAGGTGGGGCAGCCGGGAAGGCCCATCGACTTCCAGGCCTCCTGGAAGTAGCAGTTCAAGTTCTTGCAGGGGTTTTGGGTGGACGTGAAAAACAGGTATTTGGCCGTGGGACCGCCCGGCAGCTGGTCCTTCAGCTGGAGGAACCTCGTCACCCACCCAAACTCCTCCTCCGTCAAGGCGATCTGGGCCGACCCGAAGGCCATGTTGGTCTTGTGCTGGGCTATCTGTGGACACACGGGGGGGGGGGGGGGGGGGGGGGAACGACAGTCAGGAGAGGCGGCAAAAACAAATCAGGGAACAACAAATAAAAGTCAGACGCTCACATTGATGAGGTACGCCCTCTCAGAGGAGGATTTACGGGCCCCCACAACCTCCTGGATGGTGATATTCTGAAAAACACCCCCTCTGTGGCCGTAAATGCAGGAGAGCAGTGCCGCAAAGTGCCCGTAAAACCTCCACAGGTTCTTCAGGCTGGGCTCCTTCTCCAGGAGGTCTAAAGACGGGAGAGAAGCACAACGTCAAGGTTCAAACGTTCGTTCGGCAACAGGTGAGTACCTCGAGTCGGGGAGAAGGTAAAAGACAACTTACCCAGTAGCTCGGGGATGGCCTTGGCCGCGAGCTCCCGGCACCTCAAAAGGGTGGCCTTGGCAAGGATATTCGTCTCCTTGCCCTCCTTGACCGCCGTCTGGTGGACGGCCAAGCCCCTCTTCAGGGACTTCCTCAGGCTCCCCATCTCCCTGCGAAGGCCGACCAGGGCTTTCCTGGAGAGGCGGCAGGACTGCGGAGGGGTTTCGGAAAGGAACCGCATGAAGCAGCCGACGTTCAGCACGTAGTGCTGTATGGTGGTCACCGCCATTTTGGCCTGCCGGAGGGAGCTGACCCAACTGCGAGAAGACAAGAATGGTTACAGAGGCGACAGATTGTTTTCAAACTGAGCCCACGACGGGAGAAAAGCTACTCACCTGTGTATCCTGGCAGTGTCGTCCAGGAAGCGGAAGTCGGCCAGGTTTTTCTTGCCCCTCGACATGACCGCCAGAAATTTCTTGATTCGGTACACCTGACAGCCAACGTTTTCTTTCAACTTGGTGCCAGGGTCTGGGCCTTCCCTGTGCCGCCTGTACTCCTCCACGATCTCGTCTGCAAAAAGAGAAAGAGAGAAAAAAGTGAGAACAGAGGAAGTAGTGCATTGTCCACGGACAGCTTACAGGGACCCTGTCGAATAAGTTACAGTTGGGCACAGGAAGGGCCCACTTGCAACTTATTCGACAGGGTCCCTGTAAGCTGTCCGTGGGCATGACGTGTCCACGGACAGCTTACAGGGACCCTGTCGAATAAGTTACAGTTGGGCACAGGAAGGGCCCACTTGCAACTTATATTGCAGGGTCCCTGTAAGCTGTCCGTGGACAATGCAAGAGTTAGTGTTAGCACAGCCACAAGTTAAAAAGATAAAACAGATAAAAGCGTCACACTCACTCAGCACCACCACGTGGTCGGGGTAATGGGGTTGATCTTCCTCGACGTCCTGCGGCTGCCGACTCGTGGAAGGCTTCTCCCCGTTTCCCTCAGGTTTCTCCTCGCCGGTGTCGGGCAAGGCAGGGGGCTGCTGAACGGCAGAGGGCACCTCGGGGGAAGACTTGACGTCCTCTTCCACGGGACCGCGCTCCTCTTCTTCCGGGCCGAGAGAGGAGAGGAGCCTTTGGGCCACCTGCCCGATGCGGGTCGAGCCCAAGGAGGTCGACCTCCTCTTGAGGATTCGGTAACGCCTGGTGACCATTCTGAGCGTCTCACTTAGGGTGTCGACTTGCTTGTTCAGGTCGGCCACCTGAGTTCTGAGGAGGCTCTTTACTTGTTTGCAGCCTGCCTTTTCGCACTCCTCCTCCTCCAGGTCCTCTGGGTCTTGGGGGCACGACGGGTCCTCCTCCATGAGCTGCTGCTCCTCCAGGTCGAGGGTGGAGACCATAGGTACGGCCGGGTTGGAGGCCCTCAGGGCAGTCAGCTTGGAAAGACACACTCTCCTCTTGCAGAAGCGGAGCGCTTCGTCCTGCACCCCCACCGAGACCTCAGAGTGCGTGCGGATATGGCGGTCGAGGCGGTTGGAGAATTTGTTGCACGCCGGAACCGGGCAGAGGCCTGCACGGGCGTTCACTCGCCCCGACTGCATGGCAAGGAGGAGCTTCCTCTCCTCCTTGTTCTTGACGCTGTGGGTGACGACCAGGTGCTGGCCGAGGCGGGCGTAAGAGCGCAAACAGATCGGGCACGTTTCGATGGGCATCTTTCCACGACTGGACAGCAGACAACGGGCTCGCAGACTCGCTTGGTGGTGGTCTAGTGTGGACTGACTAGGGGTCGACTCGCTCCCTTAAAACCTGCACTGTACACTTACCTGAAATTGGAGTGCAATTTTAAGTAATTTAATGTACACTTACCTGAAAATGGAGTGCAATTTAAAGTAATTTACTGTAGACTTACCTGAAAATGGAGTGCAATTTAAAGTAATTTAATGTACACTTACCTGAAAATGGAGTGCAATTTTAAGTAATTTAATGTACACTTACCTGAAAACGGAGTGCAATTTAAAGTAATTTACTGTAGACTTACCTGAAAACGGAGTGCAATTTAAAGTAATTTAATGTACACTTACCTGAAAATGGAGTGCAATTTAAAGTAATTTAATGTACACTTACCTGAAAATGGAGTGCAATTTAGAGTAATTTAATGTACACTTACCTGAAAATGGAGTGCAATTTAAAGTAATTTAATGTACACTTACCTGAAAATGGAGTGCAATTTAAAGTAATTTAATGTACACTTACCTGAAAATGGAGTGCAATTTAAAGTAATTTACTGTACACTTACCTGAAAATGGAGTGCAATTTAAAGTAATTTAATGTACACTTACCTGTAAATGGAGTGGATCATCCCAGTTACAGCTTAATAGGCTCTCCATGGTCAGACTTGAAAAATTAAAGGTTGTTATTACAGTTTCACTTGAAAATTTAATATCATTTTATTTTAAATATTAATGTTTCATTATAAATGCATTTAAAAACAAACAAACATTTATACCTGTTATGTTGGACGCAGGAAGGGCCCATTTGTAACTAATTTGACAGGGTCCCTGTAAGCTCTCCGTGGACATTTCAAATAAGTTACAGGTGGGCCCTTCCTGTGCCCACCTGCAACTTATTTGACAGGGTCCCTGTAAGCTGTCCGTGGACATGCATAATTATAAACTGTAAAGTACACCAACACGTTGGATTGTCTTCCCTGTGCACTGTACTCTATGATTCAAGCAATAACCCATATCTTTCCAAAAACTCACCTGTATCTTTCCAAAAACTCAACCGTATCTTTCCAAAAACTCACCCGTATCTTTCCAAAAACTCACCCGTCCATATCTCGTCGCCTGGTGGCTATGATTTATGCAATAAATCATTTAGAATGATGAAATATGACCTTTTAATGCATTGACCATGGACAGCCTAAAGAGGTCCCATCAGATAAGTTGCAGGTGGACCCTTCCTGTGACCACCTGCAACTTATTTGACAAGGTCCCTGTAAGCACAGGAAGGGCCCACTTGTAAATTATATGACAGGGTCCCTGTAAGCTCTCCGTGGACATGACATTTTAAGTCTAATGATGCAAAGTTATGCTGATGGGACACATAGGCCATTCCTGGTCAAATAGGCGGTCAGTGGGATGAATAGGCTGTTCGTGGTCAGTAAGCGGGGCAACGGGCTGTCACTTAGATTGGCCGTGGACGAACAGGCCGTTCGTGGTCAAATAGGCGGTCAGTGGGACGAATAGGCTGTCCGTGGTCAGCGGGCGGGGC